>NC_072442.2:25987777-26293796 GCF_028878055.3 Symphalangus syndactylus | reverse complement strand
TTTTCATTTATTTAGAGTTCAGGGGGAAAAAGCAAAAATTAACTCTTACAAACTACAAGGTATATTTCCTTCTCAGGAATTCTGCAGTAGAAACTGTAGAACAAGAGCTTCTCTTTGTTGGATCTGAGACTGGAAAACTTCTGGCCATGAGAGAACTTGTTAAAAAGGTATATTTGTATTACCTTCTTGAATTTTGGTAAAGTTTGCCAAGACACATATTACTGGTGGGAGGCTATTACAGTGGTAGCACTGTGTATCATCATCATCTTGCCTCGTATTCAGTAATCCACTGGTAAATTGATAAGAAAGTACATTGTGCTAACTATATGATCATCCTGCATCGTATTTAGTAATCTAGGAGTAAATTGTTAAGAAGCATGTTGTCCCAACTCTTATCCCAAGGGACAGAAGCTTGCCTCTCAGAATATGGTAAGTTGTCTTTTAGCAGCTCAGATTAGGCTAGGAAACGATCTGCTGCCCTGAGAATCTCATTTTTCCACATTTGCCTGCTCCATCCCTCTGCTGGTTTCTTATAGAAGAACTGGGGTGTTGTAGGACACTGAGTGGGGTTTTCTGTTTTTATCCTTTCAGTAAGTACTGAGTAGAAGCCATAGTTAAAAAGTACTGAGGTGTCAGCGCTGGGCAATACAAGAAATCTCCTAAGCCCTGCCCCTGGAATTTAGTCTTATTTAGAGGGATAAAATAAATACGCTTGTGTAACATAGTCTCTGGTAAAGTGTCCTAAAGGGCTAAAGAGTACTTTTTTAAGCATCCATATAGTCATAATGGGGCCACCAGGGTGAGCCAAATTGGTTGAGCCTTATAGAAGAAATGCTACTAAACTGATCCTTGAAGGATTTTCAGGATAAAACGTGGAGGGGAAGAGCATTGACGGCTGGGGGAGCAGCTTGAGTAAAGCCTTAAGAGGTGGAAGTGAACACCATGTGTTTGAAGACTAATGAAGCAGTTACCTATCTAAGGCAAACAGTTTATAGTATGGAATTGAAAACCAGGTTGGACAGGAAAGCTGGGGTCAGGATATTTTTGAAGAATGTGACTACATAATTTTGTTTTTGAGACGGAGTCTCGCTCTTTCACCCAGGCTGGAGTGCAGTGGCGTCATCTTGGCTCACTGCAAGCTCTGCCTCCTGGGTTCACGCCATTCTCCTACCTCAGTCTCCCGAATACCTGGGACTACAGGCGCCTGCCACCACGCCCGGCTAATTGTGACTACATAATTTTTAAGGAAAATTAGTTAAACCGTAATATGTAAGGTGAATTGTAATGGGAAAGATGGAAAGTAAGGAAACCAATCAGACTTTTAAACTGGGGTAGGCAGAGATGAGGAAGAAATAAGGGCAGCAGCCTTAGTGGTGGGACATTAAGTATAGTTGGAGGATGAAAGGGAAAAGTTTGCAAGTACCTGGCGACTATAGAAATGGTTTGCTTTAGTGGTTAAGACCATGGACGCTGGAGCTAGGCTACTTGGGTAGAAGTTCTAGCTCCACCACGATAGCTTTGCACAACTTAACCTCTCTTCCACATTTTCCTTGTCTGTAAAATGGGATAATAATATCTACCTCATAGAGCTGTTTTACTATTAATTCATTAGTACAAGCATAGTACTTATTATATAATAGTGCTTGGCACATAGTAAATGCTAAATGTATTTTATTAATATGCTTAAGAGAATCATTTGGTACTAGGAAATTTAAGGTTTTCCAGGATATTCCTTGGAGATTATACACCAGAGATTTTTAGCCATGTATGAGCTTTGGGAGGTCTGCAAACCCTGTAAAATTATACGTAAGATTTTTGTGTGAATGAGTGGTTACTTATTAGAAAGTTTCTTAGCTTTCATTAGATTCTGAAAGAGATGTTTAAGCCATCATAAAAAGGCTAAGAAACTCGGCCAGGCGCGGTGGCTCACCTCTGTAATCCCAGCACTTTGGAGGCTGAAGCAGGCGGATCATTAGGTCAGCAGTTCGAGACCAGCCTGACCAACATGGTGAAACCCCGTCTCTACTAAAAATACAAAAAGTTAGCCAGGCGTGGTGGTGCGTGCCTGTAATCCCAGCTACTCAGGAGGCCGAGGCAGGAGAATCGCTTGAACCTAGGAGGCAGAGGTTGCAGTGAGCCAAGATTGCACCACTGTATTCCAGCCTGGGCAATGGGGCGAGACTCCGTCTCAAAAAAAAAAAAAAAAAAAAAAGGCTAAGAAACTCTAATATGAACAATTAAAAAGATAGAAAGCTAGTTTGAGAGAGAGTAAGGGTTTGATAGTGTAAATGTAAAAATAATTTGCTTAGATGCGCGGACATCAGATGTAGTAAAAAAAAAAAAAAAGTTTACTTAGAGATAGTAGTAGAGATTCAACTCAGTAAAATAAAGATTATATTGAAAGAACTGAGAACCAAGGACTAAGCTTGGGGAGAGCACCAGAATTAGGACAAATAATGAGTTAATGAGGGATGAAATACCACCTGTGGGGTTCAGTATACACCTTTGGGGTGATGGGTACACTAAAAGCCCAGATTTCCCCAGTATGCAATATATCTGTGTAACACAATTGCACCTGTACCCCTAAATCCATAAGAATAAAAAAATTAATTTCACCCCAAAAAACCCAATGAATTAAAAATATAATTATTTCATTTTAAGCAGAATAAAAAAAGTTTTGAGGCACAGAAGTCAAGAGATGATTATTTCAAAGTTTGGGCATCTGTTATCGTAGGCGGTGTAGGGGGATTGATTAGACAACATTATTGGAATTAGCAAGATGGAGAATATAGTTCAAGTTGAGTGGAAATAACCAATTGGAGAGAATGGTGACGAAGATGGAGGCAGAGTTAGACCATAGCCCAAGAAATTTAGCCAAGAAAGTACACTAAATTGAAATGGGTTCTTAGAAGCTACAATCAAATTATGAAATAATGACCAGTTGTATTCTTGATTGAGTTATGTACGCCAATTTTTGCCTTCTTTTAGGGTTTCAATCCACCTGTTCTTGTTTTTGTTCAGTCCATTGAAAGGGCTAAAGAACTTTTTCATGAGCTCATATATGAAGGTATTAATGTGGATGTTATTCATGCAGAGAGAACACAACAACAGGTAAAATCAAATATATACTTTGAAACTCAGAGGAACTACTTGATTTTAAACTATTGACATTAAATTTATGAAGTACCTGTTTTCATTCTAAAACAATTTAATATATATTCTGTTAACCAGAGAGATAACACAGTCCACAGTTTCAGAGCAGGAAAAATCTGGGTTCTGATTTGTACAGCTTTGCTAGCAAGAGGGATTGATTTTAAAGGTGTGAACTTGGTGATCAACTATGACTTTCCAACCAGCTCAGTGGAATATATCCACAGGATAGGTGAGTTGTCTTTTTTTCCTTCCCCTCTGTCACCCACTGATCTGTGTTAGGACCTCTGCTATTCCCTGCGCATATGCTCACTTCTTAGTGCTGTGAAAATCCAGTGACTTTTATAAATGAATTTTGAGAGCCTCCTTCCCCCCAAATGTGTTTTTTAATGGTCTAATTTTTCTTAGGTCGAACTGGAAGAGCAGGGAATAAGGGAAAAGCAATTACATTTTTCACTGAAGATGATAAGCCATTATTAAGAAGGTAAATTAGAAAAAATAACCTAGTGTTATTGGCAAAATTGCTTCATTATTCTTATATGTATATTCAATTAAGAGATAATTACAAAATGGCTATGTCCCAAATTCTACTGATAATGGTGTTAGTTGACCAAATTTTAGCCATGGGAAAGGAAAAATGATCAAAAGGCCTTGTTTTTGCCCTTCCATTATTAGAATTTGGAAATACATATTCAAAGTGGAATGTTCATTGTAAGTTTCAGACTCATAGGACTCTTTCAATGGTTGATGTTAGATTTTAATGTAGAAGATGAGTTTCCTGCAGTTTGACTGCCTACAGTAATTTTTGGTTGATGATGATTAACACTTCACATTTCTAGCTAATGAAATCTAGTTTTGGCCAAAGGGGGTTTGTACTTAGATCTGTTTATCAGTTTTGGTAAATATTTTAGTTGTGCTTTCTGAGCTTTGGCTCTGCCACCTGTCAGCCTTTGTATCGCTTTAAGCGGATTCAAATGTGCGTGTGTAGAGGGATATATTCCAACAACCTAGATCCACCATAGGCCTCAGCAACTCCAAGCATGTGAATCTCATGACCCAAATATTAGTGTAACTATGCACCTCAGTTTTCCATCTGTGAAATGAGGATAGTGATAGTATTTACAACACAGGCTTGTCGTGAAGAGTGAAGAAGTTACTATACACAAAAAACTTGGCAACAGTGCCAACCCCATAGTAGGCACTTTCACTTAATGAATTTAAGCTTGACTCTGGCTTCAGTCAATGCTTCCTCCAAGATTGAGTTTACCAGCTTTATAGGGCTTGATAAATGTTGAAATAGCTGCTATCTATAGTTATTTATCAGTGCATTAATTTCAGCCCAGTGGATAGTTCTCTCTGTAATCCAATGTGCTTACATCAGGTAATAATTGAGAATATATCAGAACACTTTGTGGATTACTTTGTGTAGTTTTAGTTCCCTGGAAGGTTGTGCAGAGGGTTTACATTCATAAACATCAATTTAGCAAAGATACAAGTTTATGTTTATGGGTTTCTTTTTCAGCGTTGCCAATGTTATACAGCAGGCCGGGTGTCCTGTACCAGAATACATAAAAGGTTTTCAGAAACTACTAAGGTACAATCTTGAATTTACCTTTATCTTTGTCTGTCTCTTTGTATATACATTCTTTTTTTTTTTTCTTCTTGCTCTGTTGCCCAGACTGGAGTGCAGTGGCATGATCACAGCCCACTGTAGTCTTGATCTCCTAGGCTCAAGTGATCCTCCTGCCTCAGTCCCCTGAGTAGCTGGGACTACGGGAATGTACCACCATGCCTGGCTATAATATTTTTTAGATTTTTGGGGAGTAGAAATGGGGTCTTGCTGTGTTAACCAGGCTAGTCTTGAACTCCTGGCCTCAAGTGATCTTGCTATCTTATATCTTTGCCTCCCGAAGTACTAGGATTACAGACATGTGTCACTGCGCCCAGTCCAAAACTGCTTGTGAATATTACATGTTATTTCCTTGCCAGTTTTTTATCCTTTATTTATTTATTTTTTTTATTTTTTTCCTTGAGATGAAGTCTCAGCTCATTGCAACCTCTGCCTCCCAGGTTTAAGCAGTTCTCCTGCCTCAGCCTCTCAAGTGGCTGGAATTACAGGTGTGCGCCACCACACCCAGCTAATCTTTGTATTTTTAGTAGAGATGGGGTTTCACCATGTTGGGCAGGCTGGTCTCAAACTCCTGACCTCAAGTGATCTGCCCGCCTCAGCCTCCCAAAGTGCTGGGATTATAGGCATGAGCTACTGCACCTAGGCTGATCCTTGAAATTTTAAGTATTCTGATTCTTTTAAAAGTATTCAGTATAAGTAAAATATGCTGAGAATTATCTTAGTTCATAAAGCTGGTAAAAAAATTGATCAAAATCAAACTCTGTTGCTTGTTGACATAGGATATAAGGTTGGCACAGGACATATTTTAATCACAGTCAGTAGCTTTTTAAAAGGTTGATTGAATTTATCATCCCTTTGAGTTAGCTCTCTAAATGCTATTAGATGATCTCGTTTATTAGTTACAGCCCCACCTTAAGCCAGTAAATGGTTTTAAAAAATGAATTTTGTGGCCGAGCATGGTAGCTCACGCCTGTAATCCCGGCACTTTGGGAGGCCGAGGCGGGCAGATGACCTGAGGTCGGGAGTTTGAGACCAGCCTGACCAACATGGAGAAACCCCATCTCTACTTAAAATACAAAAAAAATTTAGCTGGGCATGGTGGTGCATGTCTGTAATCACAGCCACTAGGGAAGCTGAGGCAGGAGAATCGCCTGAACCCAGGAGGCAGAGGTTGCTGTGAGCCGAGATTGCGCCATTGCACTCCAGCCTGGGAAACGAGCAAAACTCCGTCTCAAAGTAAAAAAAAATGAATTTTGTGATCAAGGATCAAAACTAATTTTAGCTTTAACTCGTCTAATTGAAGTTGCACTTAATTTGTTTCCTCTTTTACTTTGTAACTTTCAGCAAACAAAAGAAAAAGATGATTAAGAAACCATTGGAAAGGGAGAGCATTAGTACAACTCCAAAATGTTTCTTAGAAAAAGCTAAGGATAAACGGTAAGTATGTGGTAAGAAAAATGGCTGTTTGACACCATCATAAAGTTATAGTAGGCATTATTTTTCCTTAGGTAAATTTTTAGAAGTAGAATTGATACTACAGTCTGTTATAAAACGTGACAAAAATAATATATTTTAGGTTGCCTGTAGTTGGGGAATTTGTTTGTTTGTTTGAGATGGAGTCTCGCACTGTCGCCCAGGCTGGAGTGCAATGGCGTGATCTCGGCTCACTGCAACCTCTGCCTCCTGGGTTCAAGCCATTCTACTGCCTCATCATCCCAAATAGCTGGGATTACAGGCTCCCGCCACCGCACCCAGCTATTTTTTTTTTTTTTTTTTGTATTTTTATTAGACACGGAGTTTCACCATGTTGGCCTGGCTGACCTCAGGTGATCCACCTGCCTCAGCCTTCCGAAGTGCTGGGCTTACAGGCGTGAGCCACCATGCCCGGCCAGGAATTTAATATTGGAATTTTTCTGTATCAATATGTTGATGATCTGTTTTTTTTCCATCTTGGAAAATATTATTTCAGTTCTCTATAAATTAGAATTATACTGCCCACCTTCTCTACACAGCCCACATTAGGACATGCTACTAAGGCCAATAGTTAGGACCATTGACTTACATGGATCTAGTCTTTGAAGCTCCATATTCTGGGCAGGATTTCAATATGATCTCAGGCTTATGCAGATGCACATTGTAACACCTGTAAAAAGTATTACTTAGGTAAATTTGTGCTAGCTTAGCTGAGTTTTATGAGGATATTATAGTTTTTTAGCATACATATAGGCTACCTTATTTTGCCCAGTACTACTAGGAAGCTTTATATTTTGAAAAGGATAGGCCAAGATATTTTGAACAGTTATACTCTTTCCACTATTTAAGGAAAATGGCACTCTTCACATTCTACCAGAACCAGGTTATTATATACTCTAATAGAATTGTTCAAGTCTATAATTTATTGTTTTTTTTTCCCCTGAGAGTGCTATCAGTGGCCTAGGATATTACCATTGTGAAATATGCTAATGCTTATTTCCAGTTACCTCACATCTGTTCTATGGAAGTCATTAGAAAGAAACTTTCCATCAACCAGTAGGCATTTACCAAGTTGTTCTGCAAGGTACTTGGTGGTGGTAGGGTATACAATTGAATATAAAATGCGACTCCTCTCCTGAAGTTAGGGAAAGAAGATTGGTGTACATGACAGAAAATTAGAGACTGGTTTTTAAATAAAATAGGAGTTAAGAGAAAGAAGATTGTGAATTGGTGTGGTTACAGAAGTTTCAACAAAGTAGAACTATCTTTAAGGATAGATAAAATTTAGGCATGGAGAAGGGAACAAGAACAGAGGCATGAAAATTAGAGTGTGCTTTGTAAATAAGTGAACAAGAGTTTTCACATGTTGGTATTGACTATGAGGAATAAAAGTGAGTTCAAATATACAATGTATATATAGTGTCCCAAAATTTTATCATACTTTTAAGTTTTAATAACTTGGGAAGGGTAAGTGCTACAAACTGAAAAAAGTATATTTGAATGATCAATCCTTTTAATTCCATTTGTACTTACTCAGTTTTGGGAATGCTTCACAATCACATTTACTTTTTTTTTTTTTTTTTTTTTTTTTTTTGAGATAGAGTCTTGCTCTGGCACCCTGTTGCCCAAGCTGGAGTGCAGTTCAATCTCGGCTCACTGCAACCTCCACCTCCCAGATTCAAGTGATTCTCATGCCTCAGCCTCCTGGGTAGCTGGGATTACAGGCACCCGCCACCATGCCTGGCTAATTTTTTTGTATTTTTACTGGAGATGGGGTTTCACCATGTTGGCCAGGATGGTCTAGATCTCTTGAACTCCTGGCCTCATGTGATCTCCCACCTCAGCCTACCAAAGTGCTGGGATTACAAGTGTGAGCCACTGCACCTGGCCAACATTTTTAAATTTTAATTTTCTGTCGCAACAGTTTCTGGGTGACACTTAGACCAGTGGATTGGTAGCGAACCTTGTTATGCTTGGCCACTTTGGTCACCTAATCTGTCTTAATAGATTTGTTGGTGGTAGAGGAGTGGGTCACATCAGAACTGTTGTGCATGCGTTACTCTTCAGATGGTCTTAAAGCCAAGATAACAAATGCAGTCCTTTCAGGCACTGAGCAGCAACTGATGAAAGTTTTTACAAAGGTCAAAAATCAACCAGAACATAAGATGGTGGCTATGTTGAATTTTAATAAGATACATCAGTATTTTAAATAATTATACTTTAAATGCTGATTTGTTTTTGTTTTGAGATGGAATCTCTGTCATTAGGCGGGAGTGCAGTGGCGCGATCTCGGCTCACTGCAACCTCCACCTCCCGGGTTCAAGTGATTCTCCTGCCTCAGCCTCCTGAGTGGCTGGGATTACAGGCACGCACCACCATGCCCAGCTAATTTTTGTGTTTTTAGTAGAGATGGGGTTTTACCACGTTGGCCAGGGTGGTCTTGATCTCCTGACCTTGTGATCTGCCCGCCTCGGCCTCCCAAAGTGCTGGGGTTACAGGCATGACCCACTGCGCCCAGTCTAAATGCTGATTTTTATAAGTTTATAGCATTTCTACTTCTGGGGTTTTTTGAGACAGGGTCTCAGTCTGTCACCCACACTGGAGTGCAGTGGCACAGTCAGGGCTCACTGCAGCCTTGACCTCCTGGGCTCAAGCAGTCCTCCCACCTCAGCCCCCTGAGAAGCTGGGACTACAGGCTTATGCCACCGTGCCTGGCTAATATTTTTTATTTTTAGTAGAGATGGGGTTTCGCCATGTTGCCCAGGCTGGTCTCAAACTCCTGGACTCAAGCGATCTGCCTGCCTCTGCCTCCCAACGTGGTGGGATTACAGGCATGAGCCACTGCACCTGCCTTCTTCTGAGGTTATTAAAACTTAATTTGTACTAAGGCTTTGAAGACACTTGATATAAATCTTGTCATATCAGCCCCCTGCTTAAGGTGCTTTGGTTGTGTCTCCATTTTCTTCATATGTAAAGGCCATACTACTAAACATAGCGTACAAGCAAGACCCATCATGATCCAACTCTGGCTTACCTCTACGCTATAGATGTTTCCTTAATGATCCCACCCATGCCTATAGGCTCAGCTCATACTTCTATGCTGATAGCTCTAAAGGTCTTATCTTCAGCCCCAACTTCCCCATTGAGCTACAAACCTGAATCCTTGTTGCCTAGTGGACCTCACTTCAGGCACCACAAACTCAGCCCCATGCAGTGAGTGGGGGAGGAACTGGATTTGGAGCCAGAAGAACTGGTTCTAATATCTGCTTCCCTGTGTAGAGTTGGGATTTGGGATTATATGAGTTAATATACACCAAAGAACTTTGTATTACTGTAATAATAGTTTGCAAACATTGATTATTTTCTCAAAACTTTTTTCCTTTATCTGTTACCACTTAATGACATTCAGCCTTCACTAGGCCATAGGATCAGACTGATAGGATTCGTGTCTAACATGGATTGCCAGTGAGTGATGACTGGCAAGTTCCTCAACCACTCTGTGCCTCATTTTCCTTGTCTGTAAACGGAGGATAATAATAGAATACTCCTCATAAGTTGTTAGGAAAATTACCCGAGTTAATACATGTAAAGCACTTAATAACTGTTTCTAGCACGTAGTAAGCACTGAATCAATGTGAACTCATTAGGTCAGGATCCGAATCTATCTGTCATACCATGTAGTAATGTAGTTTACTGTGATGGTTCTGCCTCACTTAGGTGATTGTGATTTTCTAAAGGGCAGAGACCATGTCTAATGCATCTTTGTGTTCCTAGTACCTCATTATTTGATACACAGTAGGTTTCAGTAAATGTTTATTAAACTGTTGGTAGGGTTATGGAAAGTAAATATATGTAGAATTTTTTATTCAATTTTCCTTACTTTGCTCTTTACAGGAAAAAGGTCACTGGTCAGAACAACAGGAAGAAAGTAGCTCTTGAAGACAAAAGTTAAAAACAGACTTTAAAAATACTGTCCCAGAAATGTAATTTTATGATCCCAGCATGAATGTTGTTTTCATGGAATACTTGAAGTCTTACAGTCACCTGTATCAAACATTTGAAATCAACTACAAGTACATAGGATTGGTGATAAATGATCCTAAACTATCAAGTCAATTTCAATTTGTAGGTGCCTTTTTTTTTTTCCTGTAGACATGAGGGTCTCGCCATGTTGCCCAGGCTGGTCTTGAACTCCTCACCTCACACAATCCTCCTGCCTCAGCCTCCTGAGTAGGTGAGATTACAGGCACAAGCTCCTGCAGCCAACTCTGTAGGTGACTTTTAAATGATTATACAATGGAAATAACATTCATTAACATTTCTGTGGTTTGAATCCAGAGAGATACTTCTTATAGAAGAACAAATGTTTATGCTAAAAATAACACCAAAATGTGGTGAACTCTTAAGGACTTTTCCCTTCAAGTGTGAAGGAAGGTGTGATGAATGCTGTGGAGAGGCATCTGGAACAGAAATTCGAAATAAAGCCTTGACATTAAATACCCCTTCCAGTGCTCACTTTGTGGATGGTAGCATGGGCTGTCTACCAAGAAGAAACCTGCTGCTCTCTTAATTTTAATATTTCCTAATTTGTTGATGGCCTTTTGTGTTGTGAACCGCAACAAAGAGAGGCCTCTTCTCTGGCTGGTTGTTCCAGTTCCCTGGGATTTTAAATTCTTTGGTCTATTAAGTATCCTCGTATTGGATACTTAATACCTTAGCACTGTCATAATGTTGTACAAGATCATGATCAGCTTCTCCCTTTCTTCATTTTCTGTCATTTAACCATGTTCTTTCCTGTCTCTTTCCATTTAAGATATTTTATTTGAATACTGATAAACATTTTATCCTGATAAGGAAGAATGTTCTTGTTACTTGATATACCTCTGTCTTCATTCTCTTACAGCTTATCTTTCCTTAGGTTGATGGTGCCTCATTTAGTAAGTAGATCTCTACCTAAGCTAAAGGATTATGATCATATGGTGTTGGAGACTATTAGCTATTAGATTTTTCTCAAATATGAGTTTTGTACGATGGGATGAAAAATTGACTTCATATACGTAAGACTGGTGCCTAAGAATGACTTGAATGTTACCAGTACTACCACAGAACTATAATATACATTACCTTTTCTCAGCAGCATTTGAATTCAACTTATTTATTTCCTCTATTTGTAGCTTTTTGTTCTAGAGTCAGAACAGGTGGACTTTGCTTTGAATATTTTAGATGGGACAAAAATTGTTCATCTTCAGAATTTATTTAAAGAAAGACCTACTGGTACAGGGTGTAAAAATACTTACAAGAATATGATTTTTTTATTTGTTCATGCAAACAGATCCTTTACCCAATATATATTCTGGAGGTAGGTATACTGATGCAACCCATTTGCCAGCTGTGTGACTTTAAGTAAGTTCTTAATTTCTCAGAGTTTCAGTGTTCTCATCTATGAAATTATGTCTCAAATTGTAAGTACCTAGCACTGTACCTGACACATAGTAAACTCACAATAAATATTTCTTTAACAAACATAGATGTTGTTAGGAATACAGGCTTGATAACACAGTGCTTACCCTTCCAATGTAATGTTAGAGATAAAGGAGCAAATAGAGTCACGCATCACTTAATGACAGAGATATGTTCTGAGAAACGCATCGTTAGGTGATTTTGTCATTGTGCAAACATCATGTTGTATACTTCCACAAACCTAGATGGCATAGCCTACCAGTACACCTAGGCTATATGGCATAGTCTGTTGCTCCTAGGCTGCAAACCCATATAGCATGTTACAGTCCTGAACGCTATAGACAGTTGGAACATGTAGACTTGTATAAACACTGCAACACTTAACCTATACTAAATTTATTGAAAATATTTTTCTTGGCCAGGCGCGGTGGCTCATGCCTGTAATCCTAACACTTTGGGAGCCCTAGGCGGGCAGGTTGTCTGAGCTCAGGAGTTTAGAGACCAGCCCGGGCAACGTGGCAAAACCCCGTCTCTACTAAAAAAATACCAAAAAAGGGTAGCCGGGTGTGGTGGCATAGTCCCAGCTACTCAGGAGTCTGAGACAGGAGAATAGCTTGAACCTGTGAGGCGGAGGTTGCAGTAAGCCAAGATCGCGCTACTGCACTCCAGCCTGGGTGACAGGGCAAGACTGTCTTGAAAAAATATATATACACACACACACACACACATTATATATATTATGTGTTATGTATATTAGATACATATATTTTTTTCTTCAATAAATTAACCTTAGCTTACTGTAACTTTTTTACTGTATAAGATTTTTTTTTTTTTTTTTTTTTGAGAAACAGGGTCTATCACCTAATTTGGAGTTTAGTGGCACAATAATGGCCCACTGCAGCCTTGACCTCTTAGACTCAAGTGATCCTCAAACCTCAGCCTCCCGAGTAGCTGGTACTATAGGTGCGGGCCACCAACACTCAGCTAATTTTTAAATTTTGTAGAGACGAGGTCTTGCTTGTTGTCCAGGTTGGGTTTTTTAGAATTTTTTTTTTTTTTTTTTCTGGAGATGGAGTCTTGCTCTGTCGCCCAGGCTGGAGTGCAGTGGCATGATCTCGGCTCACTGCAACCTCTGACTCCTGGGGTCAAGTGATTCTCCTGCCTCAGCCTCCCGAGTTGCTGGGACTACAGGCGTGCACCACCACACCCAGCTAATTTTTGTATTTTTAGTAGTGACAAGGTTTCACCATGTTGGCCAGGCTGGTCTCAAACTCCTGACCTTGGGTGAGCCACTATATCCGGCCTTTATAAACTTTTTGACTCTTGTAATAACACTTAGCCTAAAATGCAGATGTACAGCTGTAGAAAAATACTTTATATCCTTATTCTAGAAGCTTTTTTTCTATTAAGTTTTTTGTTTGTTTTGTTTTACTATTTACTTTTAAAACTTTTTTGTTAAAAACCATGGCACAAACACACACATTATGCTAGGCCTACAAAAGGTCAGGATCATCAGTCTCACTGTCTACCACCCCCACTTCTCATCCCACCATTGTATCTGCTGTCTGTGGCTGACCAAAACATCATGTAGCACATGACTAATGTGGCAAGTGCTCTGTTAGATGTAAGGCCATGATGCTAAAGCATCGCGGGAGGGCTTCTAACCCAGATTGGGGATGTCATGGAAGGCCGACAACCTGAGTTGAGTCCTGCAAATGTAAAAACCAATAGGCAAAGAAGAGGAACAAAAGGGATTCCAGGACAAACTGAGGTCACATCTATGATCCTTGGCTTTATTGTGTCTGTTTGAAGTATCTGCAGTAACCTGTATCAACTTAGTTTGTCAGTGTATTAATACTAAATTTAGCTCCTTCAAAGCAGCTGAACTATGTGCTACATAAATTTCAGCTTCACCCAAGGAAGGGAAGGAGTGAAATTAGTGAATAGACAGTTACAGCAAAAGAAACAAAAAACATAAAAATTGAATAGCTGGCACTGGTGAAATCAGCAAGGACTTTGGAGTCAAACTGGCCTGGATTTGAATCCTGATCCTATTGCTTGTAGCTGTATGATCTGGACAAATAACAGTAACTGTTTCTAACCTTGATTTTCTCATCTGTAAGATGCCAATTGTAACTCCTAAGGATACTGAGGATTTTTAAAAATGCCTGTACAGTTCCTGACCAGTGGTTTGTGCCTAATAACTTACTACAAATTATTACCCAGTAAAAACCCTGAGACGAATGAAAACATAAAGCTAATTAATCCATTACTTGTTAGCAAGCAAACTACGTGCTTGAGAAAATTAGTCAACTTTCATGTTTTACTTCCAGACAGTAGTTTGATTAAAAGAAAAAAAAAATCACAGTCCAGGCATGTGGCTCACACCCTGGCACTTACTTGGAGGCCGAGGTGGGAGCATAGCTTGAGCCCAGCAGTTTGAAACCAGCCTGGGCAACATAGATCCTATCTACAAAAAAAAAAAAAAATTGGCCTGGTGTGGTGGTGCATGCCTGTGGTCCCAGCTACTCAGGAGACTGAGGCGAGAGGATCACTTGAGCCTGGGAGGTTGAGGCTGCTGTGAACCATGATCATGCCACTGCACTCCAGCCTGGACAACAGAGCAAGACCCTGTCTCAAAAAAAAAAAAAAAAAATCAGTAAAAAATAGCCGAAATAGCTGCAGAGTAATTTTGAACTGCCTTCCAAAACCACTGTTTTGCACTTGCCTGCAAGAATAGGAAAAACAAAGGGACTGTAAGATGGCAGAACCAAACAAGAGTAGTACACCTTGGAGTTTTTTTGAAATATGGGTTGGGTTTTTGTGCTCTTGGTTGATTTAAAATAAAATTTAAATGCCTTCAGCGTCTGTGATAGGTGCCAACATGAAGCTACCGAGTTCCAGAGAAAGACGGGAGAGCTAATCAGTGCTGCGAGACTATCAAAGGGCCCTTCAGGACCTATCTGTTCTTTGTAAAGAGTAACAATAAAAGAACACCAGTGTACCCACCGTATAGTTTAAAAATCAGGACTCAGCCTACTCTTTCCACTAACCGCGATCATGGTTTTCAAACGGAGGACCAAGGGCGCTTTGCCACTGGGTCGCCAGCTGCGCCCTGCAGAGGGCCTACCAGACAATGAATCAGCTCCCTTGGAGAGGCGCCCGCGACCGCCCCACCAGCCCGAGAGCTAGAATTGAACCTGGGGGACCCCTGCGGCGCCGGATCACGTGCCGTGGGCGCGCCACGCCTCCCCGAGGGCCGGGGTAGTCACGTGGGCGCACGGCCCCGCCCCATCGCCCGGTCCGCGGCGAGGTGGGGCCTGGTGTTTGCCCCGGAAGTGGCTGTCTTCAGCTGACAGTGCTGATAAGGTGGCGGCGGCGAAGGCAGCGGCAGGTCGGGAGCAAGATGGCGCTGCGGCCAGGAGGTGGTTCTGGCGGCGGCGGGGCCGCGGGAGCCGGCGCGGGGTCCGCCGGGGGAGGCGGGTAGGTGTGAAGAGCCGGGCAGGAGCCCGCTGGCCTCCGCGGGGGCGGCGAAGGGCGCTCGGCAGTTATGGCAGTTTTCTCCAGCTCCGATCCTTTTCCTCGGAACTGGGCTGCGGGAGGAGGGTCATCCCCCAGGGACCCAGGCCGAAAGGGGCGTGTGGAGCCCGGGTGCCGGACGCTTGTGTTCCGGGAACAGTTGGAGGCGCCGGCCGCCTGGGGTCGAGCGGGGAGCGAGCGCGCGCCCAGTGTGGGAGGGGAGAGAAGATGAGGGTCCTCTTGGGGTGAGGGGGCGGGGTAAATCAAGAACCGCGACTCCGCTCCTAGTCCTGGCTGCCTCTGAAGCGACCAGGGTCTTCCCTTTCCCTGGGCTTTCTAGACTTAACTAGATGTATTGGAGGGAGGGCTTTAAAAATCTGTTCACAAAGCTGGAGGACTGTTTCCAAGGGGGGTGTGTGTGGACGATTTGTCTCTTTCCCTTTTAGAGTGTCCTGTCCTCTTTATTTCCTTAACCCGCGACAAACAGCAGGAACATCTAAAGACCTGAATTAGTAATGGTCTTGAGATAGAGTTCTTGTCTTGTACACTAACTCTTAAGACTTGTCTGTCTCCTTTTTAAAAAGGCATTTAAAAACAAAGAAAGTGCACTGTTAAACAGCAGTTGCGTATTTATTAGAACAAAGCTTCCAGACAGCCCTTAAACAAATGTGCCCTCTGCCACATTTCAGCCAAGAACTGCCGTGGTTCTTATACCCAGAATGGTAAGAGAGATGTACATTTTACAAGTTAACAGATTCGTTATCATTTAAGGAAATGTTTTATTCTGGGAAGTTTTCAGTCCACTTCTATAATGACTTAGTCTGCTTTTGTTTTACTAACCAACACATAACAGCACACACATTTGGAGGTAAAAGTAGCTTTGCATCTTCAGTATCCTAAATTATGTTTGGAAAACGAAGTGTTAGGTTTTTTTTTTTATATGTAGTGTTCCAATTTCGGAGTCGTGAACACTACAAAAGTGTAAGGTCCTTAAAGTTATCACCTCTTGCAGGTGCTTGTCAGTAAACGAGCAGTGGCTGTTCAATAAACCACCTGTGTGCAACCCCATTTTTCATTTCCTCTGCACATCTTTTAGATTTTTAAACTTTTTGCTTTCTCTTTTGTTCTCTTCGTTGTTTCATTAGAGGGTTTTTTAAAAAATAAATACTTCGTATAAGCCAGTTTCTGGCTGGAGAAGAAACATATGTAATAATTTCCCTTCTATTTGTTTTTTCTTTTCCTTTTTTCTTTTGTCTTGTTTGTTTTTTTCTGGGTTTTTTTGGTTTTTTTTTGTTTTTTTTTTTTTCCCGAAAGGAAGTCTTGCTCTGTTGCCCAGGCCAGAGTGCAGCGGCGTGATCTTGACCCACTGCAGCCTCTGCCTCCTGGGTTCAAGCGATTCTCCTGCCTCAGCCTCGGAGCAGCTGGGATTACAGGTGCGCACCACCATGCCCGGCTAATTTTGTTGATTGATTGATTGAGACAGAGTCTCGTTCTGTCACCCAGGCTGGAGTGCAGTGGCACGATGTTGGCTCACTGCAACCTCGACCTCCCGGGTTCAAGCGATTCTCCTGCCTCAGCCTCCCAAGTAGCTGGGATTACCGGCGTGCGCCACCACGCCCAGCTAATTTCTGTATTTTTAGTAGAGACGGGGTTTCACCATGTTGGCCAGGCTGGTCTCAAACTCCTGGCCTCAAGTGATCCGCCCACCTTGGCCTCCCAAAGTTCTAGAATTACAGGCGTGAGTCACCACGCCCGGCATCCTCTATTTCCTATATGTGATTACAGTTTCTAAAATGTCCCTGGATGGTATTTGATCAAGTATATGATTAATCATGGCACCAAGTTCTGGGAAAATGTAAACTTAGAAGAATTTGTATCTAGACCCAAATTTTTATTTACTTAAAAAATGTTTTTGGGTGGGGAGGACCTCAGGTTCAGAAATTCAAGTGCATTATTCCCTTTAGTTTATAATATTTGAGTATCATTGGTCCATGGACACAAATTTTTAAAATAAATATGGGTTGAATTTTGATAGAAATTAGAATGATTTTAAAATTTCCCTCCTTTGTAAATGTAGTAACATCTGCATTCTAAAACTGTAAACGATATATGGGAGAGAAAGAAGTGGTTAAAATGATCCTTACCTTGAAAAATGTATGGTACGGATGTTACATATATTGGCAACTTTCTGAGGCTGAGAAGCTGTATCCTTAATAGAAAAAGGAATATTATGCTTTTTTGGAGAGTAATGGTAAAGGCTGAAGTTATTTTATTTTATTTTTAATTTTCTTTTTGCCACCCACCCTCCCTGAAATTATTTTGTAAGGGAACTTAACATTATGGCAACCTAAGTATATTTGAAGAAAAAAAAAGGCAACTTCTCTACACCTTTAATGGAGAAAATCCATGAACTATAACTGACCGTATTGTTTACATACTTCTCTCTATTCTAAGAGGCTAATAAGCAAAACACAATAACGTTTTCCAAATTTAATATTACCCTACTTTTGATTGGTGTCCTGAGTGAGCTACTTTAGAATAAATGGTAGAGTTGTATAAAGGGCAAAATTTGCCTAAGAGATGAGAAGTGTATATATATATATATATATATATATATTTTTTTTTTTTAATCAAGGCAGAAAAAAAAAGAGTTGAAAGATCTGGATTAGTCTATAGTCATTGAATGCCTACATGGGTAAGGTACTGTTCTTGATGCTGTAATGAATTAAAAAGACATCAAAACGTCATCCCTATCCTTGGAGAATGTACAAAATAACTGTGGTACAAAGTAAAGGAGAACAAAGAGGTCACGTTCTTCTGGGATGTTGTCATTTGTGAACTTGTCTGTTTTTTCCTGATCTTTTACAAGCTTTTAGAGGGCTTCCTCATCTTTTCTTCTTTCACTGCTTCTAGCACATTTTGCACATAAAAAACATTCTGTAAATATTTGTGGATTCCAGCTATATC
The DNA here is from genome assembly GCF_028878055.3 of Symphalangus syndactylus. NCBI lineage: Eukaryota > Metazoa > Chordata > Mammalia > Primates > Hylobatidae > Symphalangus > Symphalangus syndactylus. The sequence continues at coordinate 26,275,597 of NC_072442.2, read as the reverse complement.
AAAGGCAAATAAGGGGTATTTCAGTTGGCCCACAGAGAGGAAGAGGAAGCGGTCAAGAGATCGTCATAGAGATGGGAAGGCCTAGTGAACACTAAGGAAACAGTGTACCTGCAGCGCCAGATGACTGTGGCTCTGAGTGGCAGAGAAGAGTTTCGTGAGATAAAACTGCAAAGTAGAGTTGTGCCCAAACTAGAGAGGGCCTTGAGTGTAAACTAAGGAAATTCAGTTTCAGAGAAATCATTCCATAGTTTTAACTTCAGGAGTGCATCTTGCTAAAGGACCATTTAATTATTGCATAATGGTCCATCATTTAGAAAGATGTCTCTCACTTGTGCTGCATCAGATGAATTAGAAACCAGAGTCTGGAGGTGGGGAGATCCATTAGGAAGTCTTTATGTAGGAGTCTAGGCCTAAGAAGTGAAGCCTAGTTTCAAATCTAGGTTAGTAACAAAGGTAACTGAAAAGGAGGGACAGATGAGATAGGTAAGTGACAGAGCTCTGCTTTCATACTGAGATGTCAGTAATATAAAAATTAGTGGTTTTACCTTTGAAATTAAATTGTTGGTCACCTTCCTGCCCAGTTTTTTGCCAAGCTTTTACTGTCTTATTAATGCCTTAACTGCTTATCTAACCAATCTTTAAGCATGTTGATATTAGTTGTCTAAACATTTCAGAGAAAAATACGAATTTTTCATAAGTCACTAAGCAGTTCGAGTTGCTAAATTCTTACTAGAGAAAGTCATGTTTGACAGTATTAATTTTGTTTTTATTTTGTTTTCCAAGTAACCTTTATACATCTGTTTATGTATTCATGTCTATGTGATTGTCTTAGCCGAGACTTTGGCAGACTTGATTCTACGTCCTCATTTGACAGAGGGGAAACCAGACAGGGGCTGAAGGAGATTGCACAGAGCTTCACAGTTACTTTATGGCAAGGCTGGAAGAAAGAAAATATAACACGAGTTTCCAATTCTTTTGAGCCACTAGGCCATATGACTAATTTAAATGTTTAAGCCTGATTTTTAAAAATCTTGACAGCTTGATTACTTAAATGTATTCATTGCTCCTAAATTTATCAATTTTAGCATATGAGTAATGTCTTTAAAAACTGAATACAGGCATACCTCATTGCAGTTAGCAGATACAGTGTTTTTTATAAATTGAAGGTTTGTGGCAACTCTGCATCAAGCAAGTTTATCTGCACAATTTTTCCACAGCCTGTGTTCACTTCATGTCTCTGTCACATTTTGGTAATTCTCACAATATTTCAAACTCTTTCATTATTATTATTTGTTATGGTGATCTGTGATCAGTGATCTTTGATGTTACTAGTGTAATTGTTTTGGAGCACCACAAAGCCAGCTCGTGTAAGAGAGCAAACGTAATTGATAAATGTTTTGTGTAGTCTGACTGCTCCACCTACCGGCTGTTCCCCTGTCTTCCTCTCCAAGGGCTTCCATATTCCCTGAGACATAAGAGTGTTGAAATTAGGGTGATTAACCCTACAATGGCCTCTAAGTGTTCAAGTGAAAGGAAGAGTCGCACATCTCTCCCTTTAAATCCGAAGCTAGAAATGATAAAGCTTAGTCATTAAGTGTTGAAAGCTGAGGTAGGTCAAAAGCAAGGCCTCTTACACCAGTTAACTAAGTTGTGAATGCAGAGGAGAAGTTCTTGAAGGAAATTAAAAGTCCTATTCCAGGAAACGCAAATGTTAAGAAAGTTAAACAGCTTTATTGCTGATATTGAGAAAGGGTGAGTGGTCTAGATAGAAGATTAAACCACCCTTAACATTCCCTTAAGCCAAAGCCTAATCTGAAGCAAGATCCTTAGTCTCTTCAATTCTGTGAAGGCTGAAGGCTGAGAGAGAGGTGAGGAAGCTGCAGAAGAAAAGTTGGAAGCTAACAGGTCAGTTTATGAGGTTTAAGCAAAGAAGCTATCTCCATAACAAAAAAGTGCAAGGTGAAGCAGCAAGTGCTGATGTAGAAGCTTTAGCAAGTTACTCAGAAGAGTTAAGATCATTGATGAAGGTGGCTATGCTAAACAATAGATTTTCTTTTTTCTTCTTTTTATAGACAGAGTGTCACTCTCACCCAGGCTGGAGTGCAGTGGAGTGATCTCGGCTCAGTGTAACCTCCGCCTCCTGGGTTCAAGTGATTCTTCTGCCTCAGCCTCCCCAGTAGCTGAGATTACAGGCACGCACCACCACGCCCGCCTAATTTTATATTTTTCGTAGAGATGGGGTTTCACTATGTTGGCCAGGCTGGTCACATACTCCTGACCTCAGGCACCCATCTCGGCCTCCCAAAGTGCTGGGATTACAGGCATGAGCCACCATACCTGGCCAGATTTTCAATGCAGATGAAGATGCGTTCTAAGACTTTCCTAGCTAGGGAGGAGAAGTCAATGCCTGGCGCCACAGGACAGGCTGACTGTCTTGTTAGGGCCTAATGCAGCAGGTGACTTTAAATTAAACCAGTACTCACTGACCACTATGAAAATATCAGGGCTTTTTAAAAGTATGCTAAATGTACTCTGCCTATACTCCATAAATTGAACCACAAAGCCTGGGCGACAGCACATCTGTTTACAGCATGGTTTACTGAGTATTTTAAGCCCATTGTTGAGACCTACTTCTCAGAAAAAAGATTCTTTTGAAAATGTTATTGCTTCTTGACAATGTGCCTGGTCACCCAAGAGCTCTGATGGCAGTGCATAAGAAGGTTAATATTCTCATATCTGCTGAAACAACATCCATTCTGCAGTCCATGAATCAAGAAGTAATTTCTTCTTTCATCTCTTATTATTTGAGAAATTCATTCTAAGGCTATATCTAAGGCTGTAACGCCCATAGATACTGATTCTTTTGACGGAAATGGGCACAGTAAATTGAAAACTTTCTGGAAAAGAATCACCATTATAATTTTTATGTTATTTATTGTTGTTTTTGTTGTTGTTGTTGTTATTTTGGAGAGATGAGGTCTCACTATGTTGCCCAGGCTGGTCTCAAACTCATGGGCTCAAGCAATCCTCCCACTTTGGCCTCCCAAAGTGCTGGGATTATTATAGGCGTGAGCCCCCAGCCCCAGCCATTCACTAGATTCTCTAAAGAGTATCTAGAAACCTCCTTTTCAGATCCTTGACTCCCAGATTAAGAGCCTTTCTCACTCAGAGGTCTTCCTTGATTTGTCCCTTTTTCTTTCTAGGCTCAGAGAAAGAAGTCCCACTTCCTTTTCAAAGCAGATCCGTTTTGCTACTTTGTTTGTTTTGTTTTGTTTTGAGACAGAGTCTCGTTCTGTCGTTCTGTCTGCTCAGGCTGGAGTGCAATGGGGCAGTCTCAGCTCACTGCGACCTCTGCCTCCTGGGTTCAAGCAATTCTCATGTCTCAGCCTGCTGGATAGCTGGGATTACACGCATATGCCACCACGCCTGGCTAATTTTTGTATTTTTAGTAAAGATGGGGTTTCGCCGTGTTGACCAGGCTGGTCTTGAACTCCTGGCCTCAAGTGATCCGCCTGCCTTGGCCTCCCAAAGTGCTGGGATTACAGGCATACACCACCTCATCTGGCCCCCTTTTGCTCCTTTGCGTGTTAATCTCATTTCCTTAAAAACTTTATCAATCACTAGGTATGTATTTTGTCTCTTAAATTTTTTCTCCCTAGGGTCTCTTCCCCTTTCTCTGCTGAAACTAACTCACTTAACGATCACCATTTTTGAAAGCAGTGATTTATTTTTTAATCTTCATTCTCACCGCTATTCTACAGCATTAGACACTGGTAACTACTTCCTTCTTGAAATGTGGTCCTTCTTCGGTTATAACTCTCAGTTATACGCACTCCCTTGGTTCTCTTTTTTTTTTTTTTTGAGACGGAGTCTCGCTCTGTAGTCCAGGCTGGAGTGCAGTGGCGCAATCTTGGCTCACTGCAAGCTCCGCCTCCTGGGTTCACGCCCTTCTTCTGCCTCAGCCTCTCCGAGTAGCTGGGACTACAGGCACCTGCCACCATGCCTGGCTAATTTTTTTGTATTTTTTTTTAGTAGAAACGGGGTTTCACCATGGTCTCGATCTCCTGACCTCGTGATCCGTCTGCCTCGGCCTCCCAAAGTGCTGGGATTACAAGTGTGAGCCACTGCGCCTGGCCTCCCTTGGTTCTCAATGACCATTTCCTACTCAGTTTTCACTGTAAGAATTCTCCAAGTTTGTCCTTAGTTGTTTTGTTAGTGGATATATGCCCTTGGCTATTTCATCTGCAACTAGAGCTTCTTTTTTTTTTTTTTTTTTTTTTTTTTTTGAAACGGAGTTTCACTCTTGTTGCCCAGGCTGGAGTGCAATGGCGCAATCTTGGCTCACTGCAACCTCCACCTCCCGAGTTCAAGTGATTCTTCTGTCTCAGCCTCCTGAGTAGCTGGGATTGCAGGCATGTGCCACCATGCCCAGCTAATTTTGTATTTTTAGTAGAGACGGGGTTTCTCCATGTTGGTCAGGCTGGTCTGGAACTCCCAACCTTAGGTTATCCACCTACCTTGGCCTCCCAAAGTGCTGGGATTACAGGCGTGAGCCACCGTGCCTAGCCAGAGCTTAACTTTTTAACCTTTATTTATTTATTTATTTGAGACGGAATCTCACTCTGTTGCCAGGCTTAACCTTTATTTAAAAGAGCCTAGGCCAAGTGCCGTAGCTCACACCTGTAACCCCAGCACTTTGGGAGGCCAAGGCAGGCAGATCATGAGGCCAGGAGTTCAAGACCAGCCTAGCCATCATGGTGAAACCCTGTCTCTACTGAAAATACAATAATTAGCCAGGTTTGGTAGTGCTTGCCTGTAGTCCCAGCTACATGGGAGGCTGAGGCAGGAGAATCACTTGAGCCTGGCAGGCGGAGGTTGCCGTGAGCTGAGATCATGCCATCACACTCCAGCCTGGATGACAAGAGCAAACTCCGTCTCAAAAAAATAAAATAAAGTTGTCAGCTTAAAAAACCCTTAGAAGAGAGCTTTCTTATGCTTTAAAATGAGGACTTATTGTTTAATGGGTACAGAGTTTCTGTTTGGGATGATGGAAAAGTTCTGGAAATGGATAGTGGTAATGGTTGACAATATTGTGAATGTTGTTAATTATGCCGTGGAATTATACACTTAAAAATGGTTAAAATGATAGGATTTTATGTTATGTATATGTTACCACAATAACAATAAAACCTCTGACAACTTCATATAATATTCAAAATAAAATTAAACATTTTAAAGGCCCTTGACCAGGCACAGTGGCTCACGCCTGTAATCCCAGCACTTTGGGAGGCCGAAGTGGGTGGATCACCTGAGGTCAGGAGTTCGAGAGCAGCCTGGCCAACATGGTGAAACCCTGCCTCTACTAAAAATACAAAAAATTAGCCAGTCGTGGTGGTGGGCACCTGTAATCCCAGCTACTCAGGAGGCTGAGGCAGGAGAATTGCTTGAACACAGGAGGCGGAGGCTGCAGTGAGCCGAGATCGTGCCATTGCACTCAAGCCTGGGCAACAAGAGCGAAACTCCATCTCACAGAAATAAATAAATAAAAATAAAAATAAAGGCCCTGTAGAATCTGCTTGCTTTTAAATCATATAGTTAACATTTAACCTGCATTCATTTCTCCAAACATCCCTGCATCTCTGCCTCAGAGCTTTTGCTCAAAATATATAGTGTGCCTCTATTTTCCTTTAAGATTCAGCTCCAGAGCTACTTCCATAAAACTTCTCAAGATATAGCCCATTAAAATTCATCTTTTTCTTCTCATCTCTATTAATAATTTGGACCTCGCTTATAGCAATTAGCACATTTACCCTGTGCTATAGTTATTTGTCTGCATTTGTGTATTTTTGATTATAAGTTTCCATCATTTCATGTAGTTGACACTCAATAGATGTTGACTAAATTGAATCTAAACTCTCTCATTTTATAGATGGGGAAATTGGAATCCAGAGAGGACACACAGTGACAGAGCCAGGACTAGTTTCAGGGTCTTCTGTCTTTTGTTTCAACAAGTTTCCGTCTGCAGTAGCATGCTGACATGCATCCTGTGGATGCTCAGTGTACTGATGTTGGGCAATTCAGTATTGTGGTGCAGAATAAACACCAGGTCCCATCTATGAGTCTTTTATCCATGTAAAAAAGTATATATGTTATTTGAAATCTTTGTACATATGAAGATTACAATGCATTTTTATTCTGTTTTCAGCTTCATGTTTCCTGTTGCAGGTGGGATAAGACCCCCTCAAGGTATGTGAGAGCTTAAGTTTTGAACTTTTATTTTTTACTCTTGTGTTTCTGAATCTGGGAATTAAATAAGTAAATAGAAAATAAGTTATGTTGCTGCTAAATAGAGTAAAATTTTCTACACTCTTAAACCTATATGACAGCTACTCTTAAAATTTCTCAAAAATTATATAATTTTGGGAGTAATAAGGATCACTCCTTGTTTCTCCCAAACTTATATAAACATTATGTTCATAGATTGTTTAACCTCAGAGGTGAAAGAGACTTTTAGGACAAGAATGTTAAAGAACAAGTGATAAAAATGAAACGAGCTGTAATTCACTTAATGATGTCTTTCTCCTTCTATCTAGTCTTCTGCTAGATTGTTAGTGCCACGTCTGTCTAATGCTCATCTAGCATTATCTGTAGCACCCAGCATGTTGATTTAGCATAATAGGTTATCTGTAGATGTTTGTTGAATGAATAAATGAACATCTTTAGTTGTTTCACACTGCTATTTTTTCTCTATATGATAGTATCTTATTATAATCATGTTTTATAAACATATAATTTTGAAATTAAAAGAGATCACATAGTCTGATTCAGCTTAAGTATTTAAGTCTCAGGATTTTGTTTGGTTTTTTATTTTTATTTTTATTTTTGAGATGGGGTCTCTTGCTCTGTCACCCAGGCTGGAGTACAAGTGGCACAGTCATAGCTTACTGCAGCCTCAGCCTCCTAGGCTCAAGCATTCCTCCCATGTCAGCTTCCCAGGTAGCTGGGACTACAGGTGCATACCACCACGCCTGGCTAATTTTTAAATATTCTGTAGAGACAAGATCTCCTTATGTTGCCCAGGCTGGTATCAAATTCCTCGGCTTAAGCGATTCTTCTGCCTTGGCCTCCCAAAGCACTGGGATTACAGGCATGAGCCACCACATCCGGCCAAGTCTCAGTTCTATTCCTAGAAATTTCTCTACAAAGTATACTTCTTCTCTCTTGGTCTCAGACTAGGACCCACCAATATCAATTCTAGCTTTATCTTCAAGGAAATAGTAGTGAAGGAATATAATTTTGACCCATGCTGCCATGCAGTTGGGACACAACAGTGAAGAAGGAATAGATCTGTCTTTCTCTGGCTTCTTTCCGCCCATTTCTCTCACTCTGATGTCTTCTCTCTCCCCTCACACCAAGATGCTTCTGAAAACTGGCTCTTCTTAAAAAGCCAGCGTTGATTGTTTGTCATAGATTTGCTAGAGAAACAGAGACTCCTAGGTCAGCAGTAGAGATAAAAGATAAAGAGCAGCTCAGTAGCAGGTGGTCAGTGGCTCATCCTGACTTGGTCTTCATTTATAATCAGTGATGGCGGTTGAGTTTCAGGTAAGTTTTTCCAAGGGTCAGTTGTATTCTTTTCATCGTGTTCACGTTTATGCATTATTTAAGCTATCTGTAATTAGATGTTTCCCAGATTGAGATCAAATGGTTTGAGATCTTTTGTTCTTTAGGAAGGTATTACAGAATTATGTGTCCATTATCATGTTTGTTATTTTGCATTTCTATACACTTTCAAGTAAAAATATGCATATGGAGTGAAGGAACTGGACAAGAAGAGATCCCAAAGTGTTGACTGATATTTTTTCTTAGGGAATTTGGAATTGGTTTGGAGATTTTTTTTTAACAGTTGTTAGAATGGACTTTTTGATCATTTGAAGGCTTTAAATTATGCATAGATCATTTCTGAAAACATATGTAAGAAACTAACAGCAAGGATGGCCACAAGATCATAAGTACTTGAACAGGGGACAGAGGAGAGAAAGAGACCTATTTTTTACTGTGTACACTTTTGTGCCTTGAAATATTATGCCAGATATCTGAGTTACCCATTCAGAAATAAAATAAAATCAATTAAAATGAATGAAACTTTTAAGTCCAAAGAAATAAGACGGAAAACATCTTACTGTGGCTGTTTTCAATCTGTGTATTCTAATTCTCCCTGACACTTCATGATCTTTGTACTTGGTGTTCTTTGGTCTGGAATATTCTTCCCAAATATCTGCATGGCTTGATTCTTTATTTCCTTGAGGTCCTTGCTGAAATACTACCCTGTTGGTAAAACTTTTTCTGATTGCTCTATGTAAAATAGCAACCACTCCATTCCCCCTTGCCCTGCTTTATTTTTTGCCCTAGCTCTTATCACCACCTGACATGTACTTATTTTTTTGTTATCTACCTCTCCTAATTACAGTGTAAGTTCCATGAGAGTGAAGACCTGGTTTTGTTCATGGCTATGTCCCTAGAACAGTGCCTAATGTGGAGTAGGCTTCAAATACTTGAGTAAGTGAATGGCCTACCTCCAATAACTGTTAGCCACAAATGTGGATGTCCATGCTTCTGAAATTAGGCTAGGTTATAAATAACCTGGGAGGTACACAAAAACCATAAGATAAACATGGTATAATTTCCTAGATATTTAATTTTTCAAATTGACAGTTTGATATAAAGTTCCTTTTGATAGAACCAACATGGATGTAGTTTGAATGCAAAATTAGAATGAAATTTGTGCTCAGGCTATGTAGGGATTTTGTTTTATTCACTTCTGTGTACCAAGCACATAGAACTTTGCCTAGCATATGGTAGGCATTTAGTATTTATTAAAATCCCAAAGGGATGTATATTCATTCACCTCTGCTCTTGGAAAAGTTTGGGAAACACTAGCCTAAATCATACTGTTGTGATAGTTTTCTGCCATTGCACGTGCTGCTGGCTATTTTGTGGTAACTGTTATATTACCTATTCATGTAAGAAAAAGGAAGAAGAATAACATTTCTTTGAGCATAGTAAGTATTAAACAGTTTTACAAATGAGAAACCAAGGCATAGAAAGAAGCAGATTGCCCAAGGTTCCAAAGTAGTATGTGTCATTTCTAGTTGGCTCCCAGAGTTCATGCTCCTAACTGTTATTTTGTTAGTTATCTGCTGCTGTGTAGCAAATTATCCCGAACTTTAAAAGGTAAACATTTTATTATTTCATAGTGTGTCTGTGGGTCAGGAATCTAGGAGTAGCTCTGCTGGGTGGTTCAGGCTCAAGACCTCTTACGAGATTGCAGAGAAGATGTCAGCCAGCCTTGCAGTCATCTGAAAGTTTCATGGAGATGCTGCCAAGGTGGCTGACTGAGATAGATGGCAAATTCATGCTGCCTTTTGGCAGAAGACCTCAGTACCTTACCACATGGATTCTCCATAGGTCTTATTGAGTATTTCATGACTTGGCAGTGGCTTGCTCCAGAGCAAGTGATCCAAAAGAACCAGGAGGAAACCACAGTGTCTTTTAAGAACTAGCCTTCAGGCCAGGCACAGTGGCTCACACCTGCAATCCCAGCACTTTGGGAGGCTGAGGCAGGTGTTGAGGTCAGGAGTTCAAGACCAGCCTGGCCAAGATGGCGAAACCCCATCTCTACTAAAAAATACAAAAATTAGCCAGGCGTGGTGGCAGGCACCTGTAGTCCCAGCTACTCGGGATCCTTGAACCCAAGAGGTGGAAGTTGCAGTGAGCTGAGATCGTGCCACTGCACTCCAGCCTGGGTGACAGAGTGAGACTCTGTCTCAAAAGAAAAAAAAAAAAACTAGTCTTCAAAGTTACATGCTGTCATTTCCACAGTATCCTATTGGTTATACTGATCAGCCCTATTCAGTATGGAATGGAACAACACAAGGGTATGAATACCAGGAGACAGAGGTCATTGGAGGCCATCTTGAAGGCTGAGTACCCCAATTAGGCCATACTGTTTTTTAATATGCATACAAATTCCATAGAAGAGATATTATCTTCATTTTACAGATGAAGTTTTGTAACTTGTTCAAGATCACACAGCTAAGTAAATGATGGAGTTGGAATTCATATTCACATCTGTCTCACTCAGGACCCTGTGCTTTTTCGTTACACTCTGCTTCCTGCCAAGCAACAAGTCCTTTAGGTACTTATGGTTTTAAGAAAATAAACTTTAAAACACATTGACTTTAATAATGTCTTTATATTTTCAGCAGGCCTGATGCCGATGCAGCAACAAGGATTTCCTATGGTCTCTGTCATGCAGCCTAATATGCAAGGCATTATGGGAATGAATTACAGCTCTCAGATGTCCCAAGGACCTATTGCTATGCAGGTACTTGCTTCTTTAGTTGGTTTCTTACAAAGTTATTGTTTGTTGTTACGTTTATATATCAAGAGCTACAGGCTAAGAGCTTAATGTTACAATTAGAAATAAGCATAAATAAATGGCTTCCTTCAAACTAAAATGAAGATGTGTTCACCCTCCAAGAGTGAGGGAAAGGCTAGACGCAGTGGCTCATGCTTGTAATCCCAGCACTTTGGGAGGCTGAGGCAGGCAGATCACTTGAGGTCAGGAGCTTGAAACCAGCCTGGCCAACATGGCAAAACCCCATCTCTACTAAAACTACAAAAATTACCTGGGCGTGGTGGCATATGCCTGTAGTCCCAGCTACTCGGGATGCTGAGGCAAGACAATCCCTTAAACCCGAGAGGCGGAGGTTGCAGTGAGCCGAGATCATGCCACTGTACTCCAGCCTGGGCAACAAAGTGAGACTCCCGTCTCAAAAAAAAAAAAAAGGCCAGAGGATAAAAAGGTTTTTGCTTTTGTACTATTAACAGCTATCTTTAAGGCCATATACTGTATTTCTTTTTTACCTAATACTTTATTTATTTTTGCTTTTTTCAACTTATATTTTAGATTCAGGGGGCACGTGTGTAGGTTTGTTAAACTGATATGTTGTGTGATGCTGAGGGTTGGGGTATGATGGAACCCATCACCCGGGTAGTGAGCATAGTACCAACAAGTGGTTTTTCAACCCTTCCGCCACTCTTTCTCCCGTCTTGTAGTCTCCAGTGTCTGTCGAGCCTATCTTTATGTCCATGTGCACCCGGTGTTAAGCTCCCACTTGTAAGTGAGAACATGCAGTATTTGGTTTTTTGTTTCTGCGTTAGTTTCCTTATTCACCTAATACTTTAACATTTTCTATTTCTGTGTGTTTTGTTATACAGTATATACTTTTATACAGTAACACATGTATATAACTTATAAATAAGTAATATTAGGAGTTCACGACCAGAATTTTAAGTTGAAACCATTGTTGTTTTGAAGTCGATTATGCAAATAAAGCTTCTGTTTGTGTTTAAAGGGTCAGGAAAACTTCCAGTGTCATTTTTTATCCGTCTCTAGAAAGAAGGGAATACATTGAGATTTTGCAGGTTTTTAATTCACGTTAAGCTAGCTTTCACTAGGCTGTGCTGCAGAAACAGTCCCCAGATCTCAGTGACTTAGAAAAGTTTATTCCTCACTCGTGATACATATCCTTATGGGTTAGTGCTGACTCTGCTCCATGTTTTCTTTATCCTAGTACCCTCAGCCAGGACATCTTAGGCTCTTGGCATAGGAAAAAGAGATGGCCAAACCCTGTGATGTCTTTTAAAGCTAACACTTGGAGGTAGCATTTATTAGTCACTTCTGCTCACCAAAGTAATGTGGCCTTAACATCAATAGGGGAGGGATATACCAGGAGGAATGTAAACCACATAGGGATGTGTAGTTCTCTTAGAATAAAGGCAGCAAATGTCTGGGAGCAGTGGCTCACACCTGTAGTTCCAGCACTTTGGGAGGCTGAGGCGGGCAGATCATGAGGTCAGGAGATCGAGACCAGCCTGACCAACATGGTGAAACCTTGTCTCTACTAAAAATACAAAAATTAGCCAGGCGTGGTGGTGCATGCCTGTAATCCCAGCTACTCAGGAGGCTGAAGCAGGAGAATCGCTTGAACCCGGGAGGCGGAGGTTGCGGTGAGCAGAGATCACACCACTGCACTCCAGCCTGGGTGACAGAGTGAGACTCCATCTCAAAAAAAAAAAGAATAAAGGCAGCAAATAACTAAAAACAATCTACCATAGAATACAATGTATTTTAAATTAAGACTTCCTAAGCTTAATACTGAATCTTAATTGATAGAAATTTTAAATGATTAATTTTTACACTAAACATTATTTTATGACTTACACAATTATCTGAAAAATGTTTTTAGCATTTGAAACAACCAAAAACAGTAAGAGTCTCTAATAGTCTCTAATATGCAGAACAATAAGAAAAAGTAAACTATGAGAGTTGTTAGTGCCTTAATAATGTCCCTGAATATCAGAAGCTTGAGTATTAGTGATTCTAAGACAAAGCAGCCAAAGTCTTTTTCTTTAACCTTTAATCTTGCTGACAGGCATTATACCGTTTGGAAGCTGCTTGCCACTTTTTTTTTTTTTTTTTTTTTGAGACGGAGTTTTGCTCTTGTTGCCCAGGCTGGAGTGCAATGGCATGATCTCAGCTTACTGCAACCTCCGCCTCCCAGGTTCAAGCGATTCTGCTGCCTCACCCTCCCAGGTAGCTGGGATTACAGGCGTATGTCACCACGCCCGGCTAATTTTGTATTTTTAGTAGAGATGGGGTTTTGCCACGTTGACCAGGCTGGTTTCAAACCCCTGACCTCAGGTGATCTGCCCGCCTCGGCCTCCCAAAGTGCTGGGATTATAGGCAAGAGCCACCACACCCGGCCGCTGCTCACCATTTTTTAAGGAGAAAAACATCCAGATTTTATTTTCCTCCTCCGAAACTCAATAGCCCTAACCAACCAGGGACATATATGAAGCAAACCCATTGTTCCTTTAGTTATCTCTTAAGTCTTTGGAGATAAAAGTGATGATTCAGATAAAAGTCAACATAAAAAAAAATTTAGTCTTTTTTTTGAGACAGAGTCTGGCTCTGTTGCCCATGGTGGAGTGCAGTGGTACAGTCTCGGCTCACTGCAACTTTTGCCTCCTGGGTTCAAGTGATTGTCCTGCCTCAGCTTCCCAAGCAGCTGGGATTACAGGGGCATGCCACCACATCTGGCTAATTTTTGTATTTTTAGTAGAGACAGGATTTCATTGTGTTGGCCAGGCTGGTCTTGAACTCTTGACCTCAAGTGATCCACCTGCTTTGGCCTCCCAAAGTGCTGAGATTACAGGCGTGAGCCATTGCGCTGGCCAGAAATTTAGTCTTATTATTATATTATTATTGATTATTATAATCTCTCCCTTCCCCAAAACACATAAAAAGAAAACACTCCTCATGATGTACAATACATTTTAAAATAATTATTCTGAAGCATTTCAAACATCTAGGCAAGTGTAGAGCACATGATGGACATGTGTAAACCTGTTGCAAACTGTTGTGTTATTGTAAGAAATAATAGAAATCCTTTGCCCAGTTCCCCTATTGGTAAAACTTGTAGAACTATAGTAACACAACCAGCATATGCACATTGGCACAGCTGAGATACAGAACATTTCCACCTCCCCAAGGATCTCCTCACGTTGCCCTTTTGTAGCTGTACTCACTTCCTTCCTGCCCCACCTTACCCCTTTTGCATTCACTAGTGTGTTCCCCATTTCTGTAATTTTGTGTTTTCAAAAATGTTATATAAATTGAATCAGTAACCTTTTGGGTTTGGCGTTTGTCGCTTAGAATAATCCCTTCCGATTCATCCAAATTGTTGCATGTATCAGTAGTTCACTATTGATGAGTAATAGTCCATGGTGTGGATGTATGACAGTTTGTTTAACCTTTTGCTCACTGAAGGACATCAGAGTTGTTTACAATTTTTGGCTATCACAAATAAAGGTTTTTGCATGAACATAAGTCCTCATTTTTTGGGATAAATGCCCAAGAGTGCAATTACTGGGTTGCATGGTATTGCATTTTTAGTTTTTTAAGATGCTGCCAAACTTTTTTCCAGAGTAGCTGTACATTCCCACCGGCAGTGTATCAGAGGTTCAATTATACTGCATCCTTACCTGCATTTAGTGTCATTATTTTTTGTTTAGCCATTCTCACAGGTACGTTGTAATATCTCATGGTTTTAATTTGCATGGTTTTAATGTGCAGATGATGTTGAGCATCTTTTCATTTGTTTATTTACCATCATTACATTTTCTTCAGAGAAATGCCTTTTCATAACTTCTGACCATTTTCTAATTGCGTTTTTTGGTATTTTACTATTGAATTTTGAGAGTTCTTTATATCTTGTAGGTACTGCTCGTTTGTCAGATATGTGGTTTACAAGTATTTTCTTCTTGTCTTTAGCTTGTCTTTTCACCCTCTTAATGGGGTCTTTCACAGAGCAAAAGTTCAATTTTGATGAAATTTAATTTACCAACTTTTCCTGTTATGGATCATGCATTGGTATAACTCTAAGAGTTCATTGCCTTGCCCTAGATTCTGAAGATTTTCTCCTATGTTTTTTTCTAAAAGTTTTATAGTTTTAATTTAAGTCCGTGATCCATTTTGAGTTAATTTTTGTGTAAGATCTAAGACTTAGATTGAGGTTGTTTTTTATCTCTCTCTTTTTATCTATGCAAGTGCGATTGCCCCAGCAACATTTGTGGAAAAAGCTATTCTGCTTCCATTGAAATGCTTTCACGTTTTTGTCAGCAATCAGTTGAGCATGCTTGTATGGATCTTTCTCTAGGTTCTCTGTTCTGTCCTATTGTTTTACGTATATGCCTGTTCCTTCACCAATAACACAGTCTTCATGACGGTAGCTATACGATAAGGTTGATTCCTCCTACATTCTTCTTCTTTTCAAAATTTAACTATTCTGGTTCCTCTGTCTTTCCATATTAATTTTGGGATAGTCTTGTCTATCTTTGGAAAAACTCTTGCTGGAGTTTTGATAGGCATTGCGTTAAACCTCTGTATGAATTTAGGGAGAATTGATGTCTTCCAACATATCAATATGGGATGTCTTTTCATTTGTTTAGATCTTTGGTTTCTTCTATCAGAAGACTATGTAAACTATCATTTACATAGTTTTCAGCATAAAAGTCACATTCATGTTTGGTTAGATTTACATCTAAATATTTTGATTTTTTGAGTAATTATAATGGCGTTTTTTAATATCAGTGTTCACGTATTCATTGCTAGTATATAGAAATATAATTGATTGTATATGTTTGTTTTATATCCCTCAACCTTACTGAACTCATTTTATTAGCTCTGGGAATTTTTTTGTGGATTCCATGGGATTTTTTATATAGGTAGTCATGTCCTACCTTTATCAAATTTTAACATGCCGCATTTGCTTTACATTTTTTTAAAGAATTGAAAAATACTTTCCTTCCTCTCCTTCCTCAGAGGTTGTTATCACTATCATGAATTCAGTGTTTATAGTTCTCGTATATATTTTTATACTACTCTGTCACCCAGGCTTGGAGTGCAGTGGCGTGATCTCGACTCACTGCAAACTCCACCTCCTGGGTTTAAGCAATTCTCCTGCCTCAGCATCCCTAGTACCGGGGATTACAGGTGCCCGCCACCTCGCCCAGCTAATTTTTGTATTTTAGTAGAGATGGGGTTTCACCATGTTGGCCAGGCTGGTCTCGAACTCCTGACCTCAAGCAATCCACCCACCTCCGCCTCCCAAAGTGCTGGGATTACAGGCATGAGCCACTGCGCCTGGCCATATTTTTATACTTTTATTATTTTATATATTTGTATACTCATGAGCAATATATCATATTTTCTAGGTTTTAAATTTTACGTGTGTACCCTTCAAATTCTTGACTTTTTAATTTAACATTGTTTTCCCCCAAGATTTATCCCTGTTGTAAAATTATGCCAAGTTCATTCATAGTAGCTGCTGTGTGGTATTTCATAGAGTGAATATATGTTGTTCTATTGACAGACATTTAAATTGCTTCTAACATTTTGCTGTTTTGATCTAATTGATTTCTGAGTGTTCATTATATATTCTAGATTGTAATCCTTTGTAGTTACATGTGTTGCCAGTATCTTCTCCTAGTCGTTGGCATCTCTTTTAATTTTGTTTATAGTGTCATGTTGTGTCGAAATTAAGACAGATGGATAAATCATTTCTTTTTTTTTTTTTTGACTTATCTAAGACATTCTTCCCTACCTGTATCTTCTTATTTAAAAAAAGTTAGGTTTCTTTTCTTTTCTTTTCTTTTTTTTTTTTTTGAGACAGAGTCTCGCCCTGTCGTCCAGGTTGGAGTGTGGCGCAATCTCAGCTCACTGCAACTGCCGCCTCCCGGGCTCAAGCAGTTCACCTGCCTTAGCCTCCAGAGTAGTTGGGACTACAGGCATGCATCATCATACCTGGCTAGTTTTTATATTTTTAGTAGAGATGGGATTTTACCATGTTGTCCAGGCTGATCTGGAACTCCTGGCCTCAAGTGATCTGCCTGCCCCAGGCTCCCAAAGTGCTGGGATTACATGTGTGAGCCAATGCGCCTGGCCTGTCTTTTCAAATTAAGTCTCTAACCTACCTAGAATTGTTCTTTAGAATCAGTGTGAGGTAGAAGGATATAATTTTATTATGTTCCATTGTAGTCAGTTATTTCCAAATCATTTATAAATAGCCTTTTTTTTTTCCTTTTTGAGTCAGAGTCGCACTCTGTCGCCCAGGCTGGAGTGCAGTGACGTGATCTTGGCTCACTGCACGCTCCGCGTCCTGGGTTCACGTCATTCTCCTGCCTCAGCCTCCCGAATAGCTAGGACTACAGGCACCTGCCACCACGCCCGGCTAATTTTTTGTATTTTTAGTAGAGATGGGATTTCATCGTGTTAGCCAGGATGGTCTCGATCTCCTGACCTCGTGATCCGCCCACCTCGGCCTCCCAAAGAGCTGGAATTACAGGCGTGAGCCACCTCACCCGGCCCTAAATAGCCCATTTTTAATTTATTGATTTCTATGATTATTCCTGTAATATCACATTTCTTTATATGCTTTGGATTAATTTCTGGGCTCATGTATTTGTCCCATTGCTGTATCTGTCTTTCCTTCCATCAGTAAATATCTTATGCCTTAATTATCTAGCCTGAAATAAGCATTGATATCTGGTAGTATGGATCAACCTTCTTTTACAGAATTATAGCTGATTCGTGGTCCTTTGCCCTTCAGTATAATTTTAAGATCAGCTTGTCAAAACAAAACTGTTGGGGCTCTGACTGAAATGGACACTTTTACTCTTTTAGTCTTAACTGTCATACTATACTTCTCAACTTATTGAAATCTTAAGTGCCATCAATAGTTTATCAAATGTATCTCAGATTTCTGAGTTCTTTCTATTGTTATGTCATCCATTCAGTATACAATTAAAGACTAGTATCTCTTTTTTTTTTTTTTTTTTTTTTTTTTTTTTTTTTTGAGACGGAGTCTGGCTCTGTCGCCCAGGCTGGAGTGCACTGGCACGATCTCGGCTCACTGCAAGCTCCACCTCCCGGATTCACGCCATTCTCCTGCCTCAGACTCCCGAGTAGCTGGGACTACAGGCGCCCGCCACCTCGCCCGGCTAATTTTTTGTATTTTTAGTAGAGACGGGGTTTCACCATGTTAGCCAGGATGGTCTCGATCTCCTGACCTCGTGATCCGCCCGCCTCGGCCTCCCAAAGTGCTGGGATTACAGGCGTGAGCCACAGCGCCCGGCCTAAAGACTAGTATCTCTTAACCTTTTAGTTTATTTAGATTTCAAAAGTCTATTAAAAGTTAGATAGTCCCTCCTTTCCAGGTGTAGGGGAAACACAAAATGCCGTTTAGTAAATTTGAATTTTCCTCAAGAAAGGAGTCTGTATGTAAGAAGGCAATATGCATAACACCTTTCTTTCTTTCATTCTTTATTATTTTTGTAGAATACTTTGCCTTATTTTTAATCTCTATGATTTGGGTAGTTTCTTTTGTATTTTATATACTTTGGGTGAAATTAGTAAAAAAAAAAAAAAAAAAAAGAAAAATTTAATTCTAGGACTGTGATACTAACTTTTAGCAGCAAGAGATCAATACTGTGATTTAAAATAAGCATACACAGCTATCTCCACCCAAGATTTAGAATAGAGAATGTTAGCAATGAGCCAATATTGTGTGTAACTCCAGTTGTAGAGTGCTAGAAACCCTCCAAAGGCATTCCAAGCTGGCTAGGCTTGGTGGCTCACCCCTGTAATCCCAGCACTTTGGGAGGCCAAGGTGGGTGGATCACTTGAGGTCAGGAATTCGAGACTAGCCTAGCCAACCTGGTGAAACCCCATCTCTACTGAAAATACAAAAATTAGTTGGGCATGGTGGCACATGCCTGTAGTCTCAGCTACTTGGGAGGCTGAGGTGGAAGAATCACTTTAGCCTGGGAGGTGGAGGTTGCAATGAGCTGAGATCGCACTACTGCATCCCAACTTTGGTGACAGAGTGAGACCCTGTCTCAAAAAAAAAAAAAAAAAAGAATTTAAAGTGAATCCTCAATGTTTTTCTCTCCAGCATGGTTCAGTGGTTTTTGTATAAGCATGGAGAAATCGATTAGTTGATTCTAATCGGGGTGAAGTTTCCCAGGAGACCATGTTAAGGAATTGACAATTAGGGGAATTAAGGATATTTACAAGGGCATTTAATATGGAACCCTAGAATCTAAGTTGAGCAAGAAGGGAAGTGAGGATATAATGAAGATGATTAATCATGAGAAAAGTGGCAAAATTAACAGGTGGAACCTACAAAATAAGCTCAAGGAAAAAAATAAATTATTAGGTGGGAGATATTAATGAGATAGGAAAATTACTGGTCTAGATGAGCTAGAAGGATAGGAGGTGGTGGTCAAGTGTCGGGATGCCTAACATCCAGATTTTGGACATGACACAGTCTTTGGTGCAGATAGATCATGGGTATTACCATGGAATGGGAAGCTGGAATTGTATGTTGGGCATGATTGTGATGAGGAGGCTAAAGACCTGGAAGACCACAGTGTTGGGTGAATTACCCATGTGGGTGATTGTTGACGGTACCAAGAGCAGTTTGGGGGTAGAATGGAAGACAGCAAAGTCTGAAGTGTTCAACTGAAGAGTGAGGAAGTTGAGGGTCAGTAGATGACATGAACAAGATCAGATAGTAAGTGGTGAAGTCTGTTAGTGAGAAATTAAAATGTATTCAGGTTTTTGAAGGTAGAGAGAGGAGAAAAGGTTTAGAAGAAGCAAGGAGGAATATTCCCCACTTACAGGAAATATAGAAGAGAAGTAGCAGTCTCCAAATGAGAGTGTTTCACGGACAGACTTTAGTTAGGGACAGAAGGGGAACTTTTCAGGGAGAAGGTTGAGTAGTAGAAGAGTTTTCACTCATTAAAAATTAGCCATTTAATTATTATCATTGTTGTCATTCTTAATATTAGATTTTGAGCCAGCTGCGGCACATGCCTATAGCCCTAGCTACTCTGGGGCTGAGGCGGGAGGATCTCTTGAGCCCAAGAGTTGGAGGCTGCAGTGAGTTGTGATTGCGCCTTTGCACTCCAGCCTGGGTGACACAATGAGACCCTGTCTCTAAAAACATAATATTATTAAATTTTGTGATTAGCTATTGGGTTATTCTTATTTCTGGACACTTTAACAAACTTTATTGTATTGTATTATGTCATTTTTTATTGAATATGTGTCATTTTCTATAAAAGTTTGGCTGTTAGGCCTTTGATAACATCAAAATATTCATTATCCTGTCATATATATTGGAAAATCAGATTTAATTTCATTTGTGGTATGTTTACCATATGCCAGGCTCTTACCTATTATTGCAAATTGAAAATATGTAAGATATAATACCTCTTCTCAAAGAGGATTAGTGAGCTCACAAGAATATAACTTGTGGGCATATAGTTCCATAACACACCAATCAGACTGTTAGCAGTGGTCACCTCTGGGACAGTGAAGGGAATGGAGGGGTTAGATATTAAGAGGAGCCTTCCATTTTTAGCATCTTTTAATATAATATATTTCTTTGTATATTTGCATCTTTTATTTATTTGCATCTTTGCATCTTTTAATACAAGATATTTCTATTTGTTACAAATAAAAGTATTAAGATAGAATTTATGGAAGTCACATTTTTTGTGTGTGATAATTAAAGTGATAAATTGTGTTTTTTAAGCCTTTGTCTATTTCTTC
This sequence comes from Symphalangus syndactylus, assembly GCF_028878055.3. Lineage (NCBI taxonomy): Eukaryota > Metazoa > Chordata > Mammalia > Primates > Hylobatidae > Symphalangus > Symphalangus syndactylus. Next base: position 26,255,355 of record NC_072442.2, on the reverse strand, counting down.
TAGGCAGGAATACCAATGGGACCAATGCCAGCAGCGGGAATGCCTTATCTAGGACAAGCACCCTTCCTGGGCATGCGTCCTCCAGGCCCACAGTACACTCCAGACATGCAGAAGCAGTTTGCCGAAGAGCAGCAGTAAGAAATCACCAGAATTAAAGGATAACAAAGATAGATTATAGCATCTATCTTAAGAATTGTCTAATGATCTCTAGTGCAGATTTGAAACTAAAACAGTCAAAAGTTGTCTTTAAAACTCTTAAGGCCTGGCCCAGTGGTTCATGCCTATAATCCCAGCACTTTGGAAGGCTGAGGCGGGCAGATTGCTTGAGCCCAGGAGTTCGAGACCAGCCTGAGCAACATGGTGAAACCCTGTCTCTACAAAAAATACAAAATATTAGCCAGGCTTGATGGCTCATGCCTGTAGTCCCAGCTGCTCAGGAGGCTGAGGTGGGAGGATCACCTGGGCCCCGAGGTTGAGGCTGCAGTCAGCTGTGATCATGCCACGGTACTCCAGCTTGGGTGACAGAGTGAGACCCTGTTTAAAAACAAAAACAAAAACAAAAAAGCCTCTTTAAAATACCATTATTGTAAGTTTAGAATCAAAAAGGACCTTAGAGATCCTCTAATTCAACCCTCTTGTTTTACATCTAGTGAAAGTGAAGTCCAGGAAAATGAAACAACTTGTCAGTCCAGGTTACACAGTTACCAGCAAAGCCTGGACCTAAAGGCAGGCCTCCTGATTCCCAGATCATTACTCTTTCTGCTGTATGACACTGCCTTCCCAAGCAGGTTCTTTTTCAATATGCAGAGCAAAGTGTGTTCTTATGTTTGTCTGCCTGTTTTTTGAGAATACTTTTGTATGCAAAAGCTTGTTTCCTCCTCTTGCAAATTAGATGAGAAATAAATTCATATACATAATTTAGGTAAATCATTCTTTAGACTAATGTCAAATATTTTAGAATTAATATAGTGAGGAAACAGGATTGTCGTAAGAAAACTAGATATTTAGCAATGAAATTTACACTTCTGGAAGTGCAACATGATATTGCTGAAACTGTTAGAAATCTGAATATAAAACACAGTGTATAATTCCGGGAGCTGGTTCTTTATTAGATCATTTTTCCTTCAGGAAACGATTTGAACAGCAGCAAAAACTCTTAGAAGAAGAAAGAAAAAGACGCCAGTTTGAAGAGCAGAAGCAAAAGCTCAGACTTTTGAGCAGTGTGAAACCCAAGGTAGTATTTCAATACTTCTCTTCACCCAGAACATACACACCCTGAATGTGCCTCTTCCCACTCATTGAGTGGATTTTGTCATTGGGGCACCAGCCCAAGCTGAGGCTGTGATTGATTCTTCTCATTTCGGTTTATCTAATTCCTAATGTGAAGGATTTTTCATTTTCTGCAAAGATACACTGCTGTCAATGAGAATAGGGTATCAGCCATTATCTTCTCAACTCTTTTTTAGTATCATGGCAATGTCTGTAATCTTTTTCTTGGGAAGCAGTAATCCTGAATTCAGTGATATTTCATGTTTCTGTTAGAGCCTTCACAGGACACTTAATATCAAACAGGTCTATCCTAAAGTATTTATACATTGGCCTTGTAATGTTTTTATTTTCTGTGGAGTGTCATTGTTTAATCATTTACCAATATCTTTCTGACTTGGAGAATTCATTATTGGAAGTATGTGGTAAAAATATTGGAAATAGATGAATATCTGTGCTTTTCTTAATTTGGGAGGGTTTAGGATACAGTGAAGGATAAGTAAAGAAATATACATATATTTATTGTCTCTTAGACTGGAGAGAAGAGTAGAGATGATGCTTTGGAAGCCATAAAAGGAAATTTAGATGGGTTTTCCAGAGATGCAAAAATGCACCCTACTCCAGCATCGCACCCCAAGAAACCAGGTAGTTTTAAGAGGCATTACGTTTTTCTTTTCTGGGAAGGTGATTTATGTAGTCCCTGTTTCTTTACCTCGCCATTATATGTGTGTGTGAAAAGTCAATGTAGAACTCTTCCTTCAAGCTAAGTACAGATTTGGATGTTCTCAAATATACAGTGGCTTAAGAGCTCTGGTCTGGATAATAACTGTCTTGGGAGGAAAAAACCTCTTTGTCTTCTAATTAAATGTCAGTATGACAATTTCACCTGTAAGTTTTCTGTATATAAATACGTTAACATTAGTAAAATCTGTTCACTCAGAGCAAATGCCTCATTTTAAAAAAATCATGGGTGTAATTATGCTCTTCTTGAAATTTTACTTTCCCTAATGCATTTCTTTGTAATTTTTATCATCATTTATTGTCAGGTAAGCAAAAAGAAATGTGCCTGTTTTAGAGCAGGGTAAAGGGATTGGGGGGTGGGGTTTGATTGTTCTTTTGAACATTTAGCAGTTGAAATGAGTCTTGTATTTGCATAATTGTTACCACATTATTTTTTAAAAATTCAACATTTCAAGCCAGGCGCCGTGGCTCATGCCTGTAATCCCAGCACTTTGGGAGGCCGAGGCGGGTGGGATCACTTGAGGTCAGGAGTTCGAGACCAGCCTGGCCAACATGGTGAAACCCTGTCTCTACTAAAAATACAAAAATTAGCTGGGCGTGGTGGTGCGTGCCTGTATTCCCAGCTACTCGGGAAGCTGAGGCAGGAGAATCACTTGAACCCGGGAGGTGGAGGTTACAGTGAGCCGAGATCATGCCACTGCCCGCTCCAGCTTAGGCATCAGAGCAAGACTCCATCTCAAAAAAAAAACAAAAACAAAAAAACCAGATTCAACATTTTGACATTTTATCAGCTGATTCCAAGAAAACATACCTAATAGGTGAACAGTTTTCATAAATCATTTAGCCAGCCAAGAAAGTACTATCTTCTGCTGGAAAATGTTGCATTGATAAATTTTATCTTGAACCCTTGTATTATAGTACCTTTCATGGGTGATATCAAGAGGGAATAATCACTGGCATAGTAACCAGTTCTTGATTTTTCCGGGACAACTTTGACTCTGTTCTGTTAATTTCACTTAAGATTCCCATTCCAAAAGTATGCCCCAAAATAAAATATACAAGATTGAAAAGAAAACAGATATTAGCAATCAGGCTGAGATTAGAAAGGAAAAACATATCTAAAAATGAAAATTATAAGCCGAATAAGCTAATCAAGAAGTAATTTAGGAATATATATTAGAAGTTAATACTAGAACTAGACCTAGGCTGGAGGTTAGGAAAAGTAGAGAAATTCAGTCAGGAGTTCAAGACAAGCCTGGCCAACATGGTGAAACCCCATCTCTACTAAAAATACAAAAAATTAGCCAGGCGTGGTGGCGCATCCCTATAATCCCAGTCACTTGGTAGGCTGAGGCAAGAGAATAGCTTGAACCTGGGAGATAGAGGCTGCAGTGAGTCGAGACTGCACCACTGCACTCCAGCCTGGACGACAGAGTGAGACTCCATCTCAAAAAAAAAAAAAAGACCAAAAACCTAGTCCTAAAGTATTTATAAAAAGAGTTTCCAGCCATTCTACCACCAAAGGCACCTTTTAAATTTCTCTTTATAGATTGTTTATCTTAAAATACTGAATACTGAATATACAAACTATATTGATCATGTAACTTTTTTTTTGAGACAGGGTCTCATTCTATTGCCCTGGTGCGGTGACATGATCACAGTTCACTGCAGCCATGACCTCCCAGGCTCAGATGATCCTGCCACTTCAACCTCACCAGTAATCGGGACTACAGATGCACACCACCACGCCCAGCTAATTTTTGTGTTTTTTGTAGAGACGAGATTTCGCCATGTTGCCCAGGCTGGTCTCAAACTCCTGGACTCAAGCAGTCCACCTGCTTTAGTCTTCCAAAGTGCTAGGATTACAGGTGTGAGCAACTGTGCCTGGCCCATCATATAACTTTTATACTTCTTTTTAATCATATACATCGCTGCTAGAGTTGGTATGGGCCAAAATATATTCCACGTAGAATTCACACGTTCCAGCCAAATGCAAAGAAACATTGGTTTGGTCTTTACAGTATATCCCAAGGAAATAGGGTCCATTTAAAAAATATTTTAAGTAGCTGGGAACCCAAATTGAGAACCTAAATCCAGTCTTGGTAATTGTTGGGAGGCTTGGAATACAATGTGGGAGGGCTTTTTCTTTTTTAAACAAACTTAATTAAGGCAATAATTTTGCATCTTTCTTAGAACTTTCAGTGCATCCAGGTTTTATTGCATTGATCCTAAAGAGAGGAAAGAAGTATGCAGGGTCTCCATTTTTCAGATAAGAGCCATTTCTTAAAAAAAGACTACTCCTGAGCTTCAAGTCAGTGACAAAAAAAAAAAGACTGCTTATTGTGACAATAGACTTTAGTCATACTAAAGCAATTCAAAGTAATTTAAAATGTGGGGAAGCCGGGTGCGGTGGCTCATGCCTGTAATCCCAGCACTTTGGGAGGCCGAGGTGGGCGGATCACCTGAGGTTGGGAGTTCAAGACCAGCCTGACCAACATGGCAAAACCCTGTCTCTACTAAAAATACAAAATTAGCCAGGCGTGGTGGTGCATGCCTGTAATCCCAGCCATTCAGGAGGCTGAGGCAGGAGTATCTCTTGAACCCAGAAGGCAGAGGTTGCTGTGAGCAGAGATCACGCCATTGCACTCCAGCCTGGGCAACAGAGCCAGACTCTGTCTCAAAAAAAAAAAAAAAAATGTGGGGCCAGGCGTGGTGGTGCACACCTGTAATCCCAGCTACTTGGGAGGCTGAGGCAGAAGAATTGCTTGAAGCTGGGAGGCAGAAGTTGCAGTGAGCTGAGATTGCGCCACTGCACTCCAGCCTGGGCGACAGAGCTAGACTCCATCTCAAAAAAACAAAAACAAAAACAAAGAAGGTGAGGTGTGGTGGCTCACGCCTATAATCCCAACACTTTGGGAGACCAAGGCAGGCAGATCACCTGAAGTCAGGAGTTTGAGACCAGCTTGGCCAACATGGTGAAACCCTATCTCTACTAAAAATACAAAAATTAGCCGGGCGTGGTGGTGGGCACCTGTAGTCCCAGCTACTTGGGAGGCTGAGGCACGAGAATCACTTGAACCTGGGAGGCAGAGGTTGCAGTGAGCTGAGATCGTGCCACTGTACTCTAGCCTGGATGACAGAGGGAGACCCAGTATCATAATAATAATAATAATAGTAATAATAGTAATAAATGTGAAGAAGCAACAATAAAATAGTATTGTTAATGAGCTTCATGTTAAATGTAGCCCCAGTAGAGCAGGTTTATTACATAAGTGAATTTTACATTTAACAATAAAAAGCCACAGTGACATTTATATCCTTTAGTGCCAAAGGTCTTTTAAAGGTAGTCATAGTCTTCAGGCAGGGTTTACTTTCTTAAATTGACTATAGTTGTTTGATTCAGCTCTTTATGATATCCTAATGTTGATGCTTTTCACAAGAAAATATCACCTTAATAATGTGTTTAATGTTCTTGTCTTGGCCAGGCATGGTGGCTCATGCCTGTAATCCCAGCGCTTTGGGAGGCCAAGGTGGGTGGATCACCTGAGGTCAGGAGTTCAAGACCAGCCTGGCCAATATGGTGAAACCCCCATCTCTACTAAAAATACAAAAATTTAGCTGGGCATGGGGACTCACACCTGTAATCCCAGCACTTTGGGAGGCCAAGGCAGGTAGGTCATGAAGTCAGGAGTTCGAGACCAGCCTGGCCAATATAGTGAAACCCCGTCTTTACTAAAAATACAAAAGTTAGCTGGGTGCGGTGGCACGCACCTGTAGCCCCAGCTACTTGGGAGGTTGAGGCAGAAGAATCGCTTGAAACCAGGAGGCGGAGGTTGCAGTGAGCCGCGATCGTGCCACTGCACTCAAGTCTGGGCGACAGAGCAAGACTCCGTCTCTCTCACACACACACACACACACACACAAATACAAAGATTAACTGGGCATGGCGGTACGTACCTGTAGTCCCAGCTACTTGAGAGGCTGAGGCAGAAAAATCTCTTGAACCCGGGGAACAAAGCAGAGGTTGCAGTGAGCTGAGCTCATGCCATCGCACTCTAGCCTGGGCATCGCAGCAAGATTCCATCTCAAAAAAAAAAAAGTTCTTTTGTAATTTTTATTTCTCATATGGTAACTTTACTGAAATATGATCTATGCAAGTGTATGGATCAGGCATGATATTTCAAAAATTACAAGTTTGTATTGTGCATTATTTCTTACTGAATTTCTTAATAAATAATGAAATTTAGTCATCATGGTATATATCTGTCCAAAATGTATTCAGCACTATATAGGTAGGTTTTCTTATATCTGATGTATATTGGTTTGAGATAATATTATCTAGATAAACAGATCATTTTGACTTCAAAAATAATTATCACTTTGATGTAAATCATAATGGTCTCAGGGGAAAAATTATTAATCTAATAAAAGAAAGACAGTCAAGGCCGGGAGCTCAAGACCAGCTTGGGCAACATGGTGAGACACCATCTCTATGAAAAAAAAAAAAAGAAAGGAAGAATTAGCTGGGTATGCTGGCATGTGCCTATATTCCCAGCTATTCAGGAGGCTGAGGCTGAAGGATTGCTTGATCCCACGAGTTTGAGGCTGCTATGGTCATGAGCTATGAGCATGCCACAGCACTCTAGCCTAGGTGACAGAGCAAGATCCTGTCTCTAAAATAAATGGATACATACATTTTTAGTTTTACCTTTTTTGAACCAAATGCAAAATAGCTATTAAAACTCTCCTTTAAAAAGACATAAAATTGTGTATAAATAGACATCAAAGGGTTTTACATGCATCATGTAATTCCATTTGACTATTGTTACTTGTTATTTCTTGTTCACCTCCACTATTTATGTTTCAATATATTCTTTTGGAATTGTACTACATCTTAATTCCTTTTTCTCTGTTGGTTTCCATTTTTGTGTGTTTCATTGCCATTTTCCATTTTGCAGATTGCCCCACATCATCTCATTCTACTAAAACTGTCTCCCCATCACCTGCCTTTCTTGATGAAGAAGAATTCAGTGACTTTATGCAGGGACCTGTTGAAGTTCCCCCATGTGGGCCTTCTTCCACATCCCAGCCCTTTCAGTCTTTCCACCCCTCCACCCCACTTGGCCAGTTGCATACACAGAAGGCTGGGACACAGCCTCTCCCTCCAAGTCAGAGTCCAGTGCCTTTTGCCTTACATGGTGTCCCTGGGCAAATTCCTTACTTCTCTACTGCTTCAGCCTCACACAGTGTACCAAAAGCAGGTAACTCTTAGCATTATTAATGAAAATATTCTTAAGATATCCTGGGATAACTTATTTTTGTTATATAAGTAGAATAATCCAGTGATGTTGGCAAGTAAACATGTACATGAATGTATAACTGCTGTTGAAATTCAACAAAACAAGTGTCTAGATTTTTAAGTTCTGGGGTCTTCACATTCCGGAAAGGTGATTTAAAACTTTTGCTCCTCAACTAGGAGCACTTTAAACTGCCTTATAACTTTAAAAGAAATCTTCTGATTTTTCCAGAAGATTGTTGTTTGGGAGATTCACCAATATCATTTTCTTAAGAATAAGGAGCTAGGAAAGGCTTCTTTAGAAAGTACTCTTTCAGCTTCAGTGACAGGGCACTTGGGGGCAGAAGCCCAGGTTGTTCATTTACTATCAATTTGTCCTTGGTGTGCCTTAGATTTTGTCATCTATAAAATGAATAGAGACAGCTACATATCCTGGCTTGAGACAGGGTGCTGGGAGGGATCTTGGCAGACATGTACTTAGTCCAGACTGTCTCACTGGATGGACGTGGAAACAGACCAAGAGATGACGATGATGTTACTGGCCAGAGGCCTCCCTAGGAGTTAGTGAAAGTGTTATCTTATGTAGGTTGTCAGATTTCAAAGGTAGTGCTCCTTCCTTCCACTACACTCTTCCACCTACTGTCTCATAGAATTCTTTAGAATCACAGTAGATAATTATGTTTACATTCTCTAAAATCTCAAGTCTCTCAAGTCCTATACAAATGTGCAGTGATTGACTTTTTTTTTTTTTTTTTTTTGAGACAGAGTCTTGCACTGTCACCCAGGCTGGAGTGCAGTGGCATGATCTCAGCTCACTGCAACCTCCGCCTCCTGGGTTCAAGTGATTCTCTTGCCTCAACCTCCCGAGTAGCTGAAATTACAGGCGCCCGCCATCACGCCCGGCTAGTTTTTTGTATTTTTAGTAGAGATGGGGTTTCACTATGTGGGTCAGGCTGGTCTTGAACTCCTGACCTCATGGTCTGCCTGCCTTGGCCTCCCAAAGTGCTGGGATTACAGGCTTGAGCCATGGCGCCTGGCCACAATGTTTACATTACATGTGGCAGGGCCTCCCTTTAGAATATGGGGGTGATGGCCGGACGCGGTGGCTCACGCTTGTAATCCCAGCACTTTGGGAGGCCGAGGCGGGCGGATCACAAGGTCAGGAGATCGAGACCATCCTGGCTAACACGGTGAAACCCCGTCTCTACTAAAAATACAAAAAATTAGCCGGGCGTGGTGGCGGGCGCCTGTAGTCCCAGCTACTCGGGAGGCTGAGGCAGGAGAATGGCGCAAACCCGGGAGGCGGAGCTTGCAGTGAGCTGAGATCGTGCCACTGCACTCCAGACTGGGCAACAGAGCGAGACTCCGTCTCAAAAAAAAAAAAAAAAAAGAATATGGGGGTGAGCTGGGCACCGTGGCTCACTTCTGTAATCCCAGCACTTTGGGAGGCTGAGGTGGGTAGATGACCTGAGGTCAGGAGTTCGAGACCAGCCTGTCCAAAATGGCGAAAAACCCCGTCTCTACTAAAAATACAAAAATTAGCCAGGCTTGGTGGCGGGCGCCTATAATCTCATCTACTAAGGAGGCTGAGGCAGGAGAATCGCTTGAACCTGGGAAGCAGAGGTTGCCATGAGCCGAGATCATGCCAATACACTACAGCCTGGGCGACAGAGTGAGATTCCGTCTCAAAAAAAAAAAAAAAAAAAAAAAAGAATATGGGGGTGGAGATGGATGATTAAAAAGATTAGACATATACAGTTATGTACAAATAATCCTTCATGCTGTTTGTTTAGGCCCTTCCTTGGAGGAGAAGTTCCTAGTATCTTGTGATATAAGTACATCTGGGCAGGAACAAATTAAATTAAATACTTCTGAAGTTGGCCACAAAGCCTTAGGCCCAGGTTCCAGTAAGAAGTATCCCAGTTTAACGGCCAGTAACGGGGGTGCTGTAGATGGATGTGTAAGTGGTACCACCACTGCAGAGGCAGAAAAGACTTCAGATCAAAACCTGTCAATTGAAGAGAGTGGTGAGCTCGTGAAACATTCAGCAAAAAACTTGTTTAACCAAACGTTGCTCAAATGCTAACACCTTAAGCATTAATCTTGAAATGAATGCTGCTTCATTTTGCTAATTGAAATTTTGCTTGAAATATATTTAATGCATTCCTTTCTCCAATTAACCCCTAAGATTTTGCTCTGAATTCTTTCAACACACTGTTACTCCTTTTTAAAAATGATTTTGATAACTGGTTTTCTTAATTGGAATCATTTCTGATTTAAAATTTTCTTTCCTTTTATTTTATAAAAACTCTCTTTTTTTTCCCCCCTTATACTTTCTGTTCTTCCATAAAGGTTGAAAAGTTGAAATGTAACTGGAAAAGTCACCAATGAGAATATAGTTTTGGTTTCTCTAAAATAAATCATATGCAGCACTGCCTAAAAGACCTAAATTTTATAAATTCAACCCTCAGAAATGAATTAGAATGTGGGCAGCCTAGGAGGCAAACTTTTGGGAGGATATTTTACTGGACAAAAAGCCCCCAAAAGTCCTATATATTTAAGACAGCAGTATCATATGTAGATTAAAAAACAATGAAACTTTGCAAAGAAGCATTAGTAAAAACCGCAAGTAAAGCTTGGACAATTCAATATTTTTAGATACATAATTTTAAACTATCATGTATCATGTTTTTTTCCTTAATTTGTAATACATGTTAAATGGTGCAAGGCTTATATGATTTAGAGTATTGATTTGATACATTTTAGTTTTTGTATAACTTACTCTTTAGAACATAGTTAACATGCAAGAGTTGCTTAGAAACCAAATATTTTATTCTGAATCGGAGGCAGGGGGGACCAAATATTTTCATTGTATTGGTGACTTTTTTTAGTGTCTCCAGCCAGTGCTCTTTATAAAAAACCATGACTCAGTGTGGTTTCGCCATCTTCTCCATGGACCACTATATACATTAATGTTTCTTATCTTCTAGGTATGGGAGTATTTCCCTCACAGGATCCTGCTCAGCCCAGAATGCCTCCTTGGATTTACAATGAGAGTTTGGTTCCAGGTAAAAAAGCTTCTTTACCCAGGATTCCTATCTGGATATTTTGGTTTAAATATTGTAAATTGAGTTGTAAATATTTACTGTTGTAGTTACAAAATATGCAGGAGGAGTTGTCACTTTTCTTTTTTTCTGAAAGAGTACAGAGATTAAATAAATGTCGTGTTTCATAAGACTGCCTCATGTATGGAATAACTATATAAATAAAGGAGAATAGTTTTGTTTTAATGTTTTATCAGCCATCATACTTTTATTTCTAAAAGCTCTCTTAGATTTATTATGCTTTAATGGACATTATCAAATATTTACTTCAGCGATTAATAACTTATCAAGAATTTTACTAAAATATTTAATTAATTTTCTGAATTCTTAGTTTATATTTTTAAAAATATTCTTTCTATGACTTGTCACGTAATACTATATGAAATAAAAGACCATGTGGGATCTTTTTTTTCACATCGGAAGATGTGAATGATAGTGTTTACTTTTTTATTGTTTGTTTGTTTTTTTGAGACAAGGTCTTACTCTGTCACCCAGGCTGGAGTGCAGTGGCAGGATCTTGGCTCACTGTAGCCTTGACCTCCACAGGCTCAGGCAATCCTCCCACCTCAGCCTCTCAAGTAGCTGGGACTACAGGCGCGTGCCACTACACCCAGCTAATTTTTGTATTTTTTTGTAGAGACGGGGTCTTGTCATGTTGCTCAGGCTGGTCTCAAACTCCTGGGCTCAAGTGATCTGCCTACCTTGGTCTCCCAAAGTGCTGGGATTACAGGTGTGAGCCACTGCACCTGACCTACTTTTTCTTTACGTATATTTTTACTGCTGAGCCAAAAAGAAAAAAAAAAGAAAAGAAAATCCTTAAAGTGCATTTTCTTCTTTAAACAAAAAAAAATTTATTTTTAATTTTTATGGCTACATAATAAGTGTATATTTTTATGGAGTACATGAGATACTTTGATACAGACATACAATGTGTAATAATCACATCAGGGTAGATAGGGTATCCATTACCTCAAGCATGTATTACTTCTTTTGTGTTATGAACATTCCAATTATACTCTGTAAGTTATTTTAAGTGTACAATAAATTATTGTTGACTGTAGCTACCTTGTAGTGCTATCAAATACTAGATCTTATTCCTCCTATCCAACTATATTTTTATGCCTACTAACCATCCCCATTATTCCTGCCCCCCCCCACTACCCTTCTCAGCCTCTGGAAACCGTCATTCTATTCTCTGTCTCCATGAGTTCAGTTGTTTTCATTTTTAGCTTCCACAAATGAATGAAAATATATGAAATTTGTCTTTCTATGCCTGGCTTATTTCACTTAATATAGTGTCCTCCAATTCCAACCATGTTGTTGGAAATGACAGGATCTCAATTTTTTTTTATGGCTGAATTGTGCTCTATTGTGTACATGTACCACATTTTCTTTTTTTCTTTTTTTTTTTTTTTTTTGAGACGGAGTCTCGCTCTGCCACCCAGGCTGGAGTGCAGTGGCGCGATCTCTGCTTACTGCAAGCTCCGCCTCCCGGGTTCACTCCATTCTTCTGCCTCAGCCTCTCCGAGTAGCTGGGACTACAGGCGCCCGCCACCACGCCCGGCTAATTTTTTGTATTTTTAGTAGAGACGGGGTTTCACCGTGGTCTCGATCTCCTGACCTCGTGATCCGCCCGCCTCGGCCTCCCAAAGTGCTGGGATTACAAGCGTGAGCCACCGCGCCCAGCCCCACATTTTCTTTATCCATTCATCTGTTGATGGACATTTAGGTTGCTTTTGAATCTTGGCTTATAAATTAGTACAGCCACTATGGAGAAACCTTTATACTGTTCTCCATAGTGACTATACTAATTTACATTCCTACCAACAGTGTACGAGGGTTCCCTTTTCTCCACATCCTCGCCAGCATTCGTTATTGCCTGTCTTTTGGATAAAAGCCATTTTAAGTGGGGTGAGATGATATCTTATTGTAGTTTTGATTGACATTTCTCTGATGATCAATGATGTTGAACCTCTTTTCATAAACTTGTTTGCCATTTGCATGTCTTCTTTTGAGAAATGCCTGTTCAGTTGTCTTGCCCATTTTAAAATCAGATTATTAGCTTTTTTTCTATTGAGTTGTTTGAGCTTCTTATATATTTTGGTTATTAATCCCTTGTCAGATGGATAGTTTGCAGATATTTTCTCCTGTTCTGTGGGTTGTCCATTTTGTTGATTGTTTCCTTTGCAGTGCAAAAGCTTTTTAACTTGATGTGATCCCATTTGTCCATTTTTGCTTTGATTGCCTTTACTTTTGGGTTATTACTCAAGACATCTTTGCCCAGACGAATGTCCTGGAGAGATTCCCCCAGTTTTCTTGTAGTAGTTTCATAGTTTCTGGCCTTAGATTTAAATCTTTAATTCATTTCTATTTGATTTTTTTATTTGGTGTGGGATGGGGTCTACTTTTATTCTTCTGCATATGGAGATCCAGTTTTTCCAGCACTGTTTATTGAAGAGACCCTCCCCAATGTATGTTCTTGGCACCTTTCTGAAAAATGAGTTCACGGTGGATGTGTGGATTTATTTCTGGGTTCTCTATTCTGTTGCATTGGTCTCTGTGTCTGTTTTTGTGTTATTACTATGCTGTTTTGGTTACTATAGCTTTGTAGTATAATTTGAAGTCAGGTAATATACAGTAATATACTGTAACCCCTCTAGTTTTTTTCTTTTTGCTCAGAATGGCTTTGGCTATTCTGGGTCCTTTGTGGTACCATATAAATTTTAGGATTATGTTTTCTGTTTCTGTGAAGAATGTAATTGGTATTGATAGGGATTGCATTGAATCTGTACTACCCATTGCTTTGGGCACTATGGACATTTCAACAACATTGATTCTTCCAAAACATAAACATGGAATATTTCTCTAATTTTTATGTCCCCTTCAATTTCTTGCATTAATGTTTTATAGTTTTCATTCAAATGCATTTTCTGATACTACTCATAATGACAAAAGGCTGTTACCAAAATAGTATGTACAATTCAAGTATACATTAAAATAATGGCTTTTCTTCCAAATGCCTGTTAGACAGTTTGCATCTTTTCTTCTCTGTCCTCAAGCCAAACAAATGACATCTAGATCTTGGTATATTTTGGAGTTTTATCCATTTTCTGCCAGTTTGTATTACTTTACTTTCTCCCTCTTCCTTCCAAACATACATGCACGTATACTTTCTAGTCAAAATATGTTTTGTTTGTTTGTTTGTTTGTTTTTGAGATGGAGTCTCGCTCTGTCACCCAGGCTGGAGTGCAGTGGCACAATCTCGGCTCACTGCAACCTCTGCCTCCTGGGTTCAAGCAATTCTCCTGCCTCAGCCTCCCGAGTAGTTGGGGTTACAGGCGTGCACCACCACGCCTGGCTATTTTTTTTTTATTTTTAGTAGAGACAGGATTTCACCATATTGGCTAGGCTGGTCTCAAACTCCTGACCTTGTGACCCGCCCACCTCGGCATCCCAAAGCGCTGGGATTACAGGCGTGAGCCACCACATCTGGCCAAAAATACGTGTTCTTATGGAGAGCCCACTAACCTGTAATCCATACTTATAATCCCAGATGTAAAATTTTTGTTTTAAACAGTTTCTCTGTCCCCCTTAGCCCTACTAACTTTCATTTCCCTAACTAAGCTTGCTACATTTAGTAAATAACCATACAGGATGCCCAGTTAAATTTGAATTTCAAGTAAACAACAAATAATTTTTTAGTATAAGTATGTCCCATGCAATATTGGCATTCTTTATTTTAGCCCTATGTCTAACAACATTTCCCACTTGGTCCTTTGGAAAACCCATGTTATTGTCAAAAACTCACCAACTGTACCCCCCTTTTTAAGACACTTGTTCTGCCTCCTCACCTTAACAGAAACTGGGTCTTTCCTTAAAGGCTGTATTTCCATAGCACCTTCTCCGATGGTGTTTTCTCTCACAGCCTCTAATTTACTGGAGAAGAGTGATGTTGGTATAATTCTTACTTCCTGTTGCTCTTTTCAAACTGTTCCCACCATCATTACTCTACAGCTTCTCTTGTAAAGTCCAAAACATGCTGTCTTGTTACAATCTTCTACTGAATTATAAGACTTTGTCTTACCTCTAGCCCTAAATTTTATCTTTAGTACCAAGCTTCAGACTCTTAATTGTCTGCTGGACATTTCCACTTGAATATCTCAAAATTTTTTTTCTTTTTTTTGAAACGCAATGTCACTGTTGCCCAGGCTGGAGTGCAGAGTCGCAATCTTGGCTCACTGCAACCTTTGTCTCGGGGTTCAAGTGATTCTCCTGCCTCAGCCTCCCAAGTAGCTGGGCTTACAGGCACATGCCACCACGCGTGGCTAACTTTTGTATTTTTAGTAGAGATGGGGTTTCACTATGTTGGCCAGGCTGGTCTTGAACTCCTGACCTCAGATGATCTGCTGGCCTTGGCCTCCCAAGTGCTGAGATTACAGACGTGAGCCACCACGCCCAGCTGCACTTGAATATGTTTAAAGCAATTTAAACCCTGACATGGCTTCGGTTCTATTAAAGCAGTTTGATTGAAGATTATTCTTGTATACCAACAATGGCACCCCAAAAAATAAATCACTTGGAATGTGTTTCCATTTGTAATCTGGTCTTTCCTTTAATAGATGCCTATAAGAAAATCTTAGAAACCACAGTGACTCCAACTGGAATAGATACTGCCAAACTGTATCCCATTCTGATGTCATCTGGGCTTCCCAGGGAAACTCTTGGACAGATATGGGCCTTAGCTAATCGAACTACACCTGGCAAACTTACAAAAGAAGAACTTTATACCGTTCTAGCCATGATAGCGGTAACACAGGTAAACAATGTTTCTTAAGTTAGATCAAATAACTTTATTAATATAAATTGCAAAGATATGAAATCTTTTTTACTACATTGTGTAACTCCTGGTACATTAAAATTTAGATCATTTTCAGGATATAGTACTTCAAAAATGTAGAGTTTATATGATGTGCATAATAGCAAGTTATTCCTTTGTTTAAAGACTTTTTATTTTGGTTTGTTTTTGAGACTGAGTCTCATTCTATTGCCCAGGCAGGAGTGCAGTGGCACGATCTCAGCTCACTGCAACTTCTGCCTCCTGGGTTCAAGTGATTCTCGTGCCTCAGCCTCCCAAGTAGCTGGGATTACAGGCACCCACCACCATGCCCGGCTACTTTTTGTATTTTTAGTAGAGATGGGGTTTTACCATGTTGGCCAGGCTGGTCTCGAACTCCTGACCTCAAGTGATCCACCTGTCTTGGCCTCCCAAAGTGCTGGGATTACAGACGTGAGCCACCACGCCTGGCCTAAAGACTTTTAATATATTAACATTCTCTGAACTTGAAAGTTAGTCAGTAATAGGTGAAATTACTCTGTTTTGAAATGCTCTAAAATTTCATAGATATAGATAAAGTATTCTCAGTCTGGTATAAATTTTTCTTTTATTGCAAAGTCATTTTAAATGATTTGATGATACAGAATTAACCAAACTTGTCAGAAAGTGAAAATGTCAGAACTGATATGTGTTGGCCATTTATTTGTTAAGTATTAGGTTTGCATTGACCTTGTAACTTTTTTTCTTAAATTCATGAGTTTTGAGAGCTGGAGTGGAAACATGCAAAGGCTACGGATTTTTACCTTTTGGTCTCTGCCAGATTTCGACCGTATGTGGTTTACAAACCCCTAATCCATTTTCTTTCTATCATTTGTAGAGGGGCGTTCCCGCAATGAGTCCTGATGCTTTAAACCAGTTCCCAGCAGCTCCTATTCCAACTTTAAGTGGCTTTTCTATGACTCTGCCTACGCCGGTGAGTCAGCCAACCGTGATACCTTCAGGCCCTGCGAGCTCCATGCCCCTCAGCCTTGGACAGCCAGTCATGGGCATTAACCTTGTTGGACCAGTGGGTGGAGCTGCAGCCCAGGCTTCTAGTGGTTTCATACCAACCTATCCTGCAAATCAGGTAAATGGTGAAGTTGTGCATATTTCAAATAATCACTGAAAGTGAATCTGGGCACCATTTTTTCCAGGGATACATAGAGTAGGTTACTGGATTATGGTGAGCACATTTAAATTCTTAGGTTGTATCTTTCAGGAAAACTTGCTAAATCTGAAATTAAAATACTTTAGTTTTTCACTTCTCAGATTAGCAAAAATGTTTTAAATACATAATATTTAATGTCATTGAAAAAGTAGGGTAAAAGTGACTAATACACTCTAGGCTTATTGGTACAGCCTTGTTGAAAGGCAGGCTTGGCAATAGCTATCAAAATTCTACATGTTGAGCTGGGCGTGGTGATGTGTACCTGTAGTCCCAGCTACCCCGGAGGCTGAGGCAGGAGGATCACTTGATCCCAGAGGTTCAAGTCTGCAGTGAGCTATGATTATGATTACACCATTGCACTCCTGCTTGGCAACAGAAGGAGACTGAGTTTAAAAAAAAAAAAAGCCTCAGCATGTCTGTATCTTCTATCCTAGTAGTCACATTATTAGAAATCTATCCCAAGAAATAGTAACTCAAATTAGCAAAGATATACAAGAATTTTTGTTGTAACATTGTTTGAGTAAAAAGTAGAAATAGCTAAATATCCAACAGGAGGAGAAAGGTTAAATAAATTTCAGTTCATTCACACAGTGGTAATCATTAAGCTGAATGAGATAGATCTACATGTACTGCATGGAAATGTGTCTTTGTTATATGGTTAAAGTATAGAGCAACATAGTGTAATCTCATTTTTCTTTAAAACAAATGAGCTGTTAACAGTACTTCTGGAGTGTGGGATTAGGAGTCAGTGTCCACTCTTTGTACATGTATGTGATTGGTTATGATGAGCTTGTGTCACTTAATTTGCAAACATGCGTGATATATCTGTATGTCTTTTTTTTTTTAGCATTTTGACCTTTCCTTTTTAATTGTTTTTTTTTTTTTTTTTTTTTTTTTTTTGAGACACAGTTTCAGGCTGGAGTGCAGTGGCACGATCGTGGCTCACTGCAACCTCTGCCTCCCAGATTCAAGCCATTCTCCTGCCTCAGCCTGCCAAGTAGCTGGGATTACAGGTGCCCGCCACCACACCTGGCTAGATATGTCTTTTAAAGATGGTAGGCGCTCAGTAACCCAATGAATGTCATTCAGCTATTTTACAAATGTATAGATTAGCTTTTTTTTTTTTCAGCCAGAGTCTTGCTCTGTTGCCCAGACTGGAGCATAGTGGCAGGATCTCGGCTCACTGCAACCTCTGCCTCCTGGGTTCAAGTGATTCTCCTGCCTCAGCAACCCATGTAGCTGGGACTACAGGCACATGCCACCATGCCCAGCTAATTTTTGTATTTTTAGTGGAGATGGCGTTTCACCAAGTTATCCAGACTGGTCTCGAACTTCTGACCTCAGGAGATCTGCCCGCCTCGGCCTCCCAAAGGGCTGAGATTACAGGCGTGAACCACTGCTCCCAGCCTAGATTAGCTATTTAAACCAGTCTTTTACCATTTGTACCAGAGAGCATCTAAAAATACAAAACAGGATTCCTGCCGTAAGCACTTGAGTTAATGTATCTAAACTGAGAAATTTTAAAGGCAGTCTTTGAGATTGACTTTTGGAGATTTGTTGTGTATTTATTTTGTCAGTCAGTGCTGTTTATTTAAATGTCCTTTATAAACCTAGGTAGTAAAGCCAGAAGAAGACGACTTCCAGGATTTTCAAGATGCTTCTAAGTCAGGATCCCTTGATGACTCATTCAGTGATTTCCAAGAGTTGCCTGCTTCTTCAAAAACAAGTAACTCCCAGCATGGAAACAGGTAGAAAAGAGTTTAATATATTTAATATTGCATTTAACCATTAAGAAAGAGGCATCCATAATAGGAAGGCTAGGTGTGAGAAATTTAAAAATTAAGACTCCTTACTCTACTACTTTCTGTGATTATTCCCTCTGTATTAATACTTCTACTCTTCAAACTTCTCTCCCCTTTGTCCACCTTAAACTTCAGCTCCTACTGTTTCCTGTAAGTACACACCTGCCTGCCAATATTCTTTTTTACCTGTGCCAAACCTTTATTATAGCTAAGAGCACCTGTGCAGTGATGACTTCGTGTTCCTGTATTAAAGCAAGGTCCTCAATTGTTAAAAAGTTTTTTAGGCGGGAGCACATAATTGTACATTTTTGTAATGTTACATACCTTTGCTTTTCCACAGAATCGTAATTCAGAACTCTAATCATATTCATTCACATTTCTTGTATATTTGACATTAGTGTCTTTTAAGCCTTCAGATTTCTGTTGCTGACGGCTGCATAAACATTTCTCCAAGGTTTTACATGCCACCTTAACCTTCAGGTACAGTAACTGATTCAGTATGTTGTCAGCATTTTTAATTTTTTTTTGAGATGGGGTCTTGCTCTGTCACCCAGGCTGGAGGGCAGTGGCGTGATCTCGGCTCACTGCAACCTCCACCTCCCAAGTTCTCCTGCCTCAGTCTCCCTAGTAGCTGGGATTACAGGTGTCCACCACCATGCCAAGCTTATTTTTTGTATTTTTAGTAGAGATGGGGTTTCACCATTTCACCATGTTGGCCAGGCTGGTCTCAAACTCCTGGCCTCAAGTGAGTCTCTCTACTTGGCCTCCTAAAGTGCTAGGATTACAGGCATGAGCCACCATGCCCAGCCGGCATTTTTAAAAAAGTATTTGGATATTTCTGCAAAGTGGAAGACATCAGACACCAGAGTAAGCGATATGAATTCCTTTGGTTTTACTTTTCAAATTGGTTTTTGTCAGAATACATATTCCATGTCTCCTATGTTCCTGTTTATGCAGTTTCGCTCATCTCTTCCCCTTTAGCCAATTGATTATCTCTTAGCACTTTGCTGCATACACACTGTAACAAGAACTAAGGGATAGGCATTATAGAGAATTACAAATTAGGAAAAGAGATTATTCTCCTGATTTTAAAAACATGTTAAATGTATGTAGGTAACATATAGGAGAAACATATAAGGAATGTGACCATAGAGTGCTGGTATTTCCAGGACTGCTGCACCAACACAAGTTAAACCTTCTAGACACATAAATTGTATTTCTACTCCAGATCTCTTCCTTTGAACAAAATTTATATGTACTACTGCTATCTAAGCATCCCTATCTGAATGACTCAAGGCATCTCAAATTCACTGCATTAAATTAACTGTATTGTTTTCCTACTCAAAGCCAAATAAAAATGTGTTAAATCGTTATTCCCTTCGTTGGTGAATGATGTCACCATATTCAGTCACCAAATTAAAAGCATGCTATTTACTTTGGCTCTGTCCTCTCTCCTTTACCACCGTTAACTCTGTCAGCTCTGTGTGACAGTGTGTGATCTTAACTCCTGCCCACTCTCAACTCTTGCTGTTCCCCATGACTTACACTCCAGCCTTGCCAGCATGACTCCAAACTGACCATGCTCTTCCAAGCCTTATCCGTTCTGTTTGCTTCAGTCTGAAATACCCTTACCTGATCTCCCTATAGTTATAGTTCCATTTCAGAAATCAGCTAAATATAGGAAGTTTTTCCTAACCAATTCCCACCTCCTTTGCTACTGCTATAGTACCTGATGAATATCTGTGCCCTAATTGTAATTGCTGGTTTACCTGACTGTTTCCCTCTCTAGGCTGTAAGTATCTGAAGACAGTCATTCATGTTTATATATGTAGTGCTTGGCCCCATCATATGTAATTAATAAAGATCTGTTGGATGACAATGTTATAGTATATGGGTTATAAACCTGATTTATCAAATGGGTGGTTTATTTCTCTGAGCAAAACTGTTTGTAGATGAAATTAAAATTTGGGGGTAGAAAGTTTTAAGGTGGTAGCCAGACCTGAGATATATGGGGTATTAGCAATTTTGTGTGGCATTATCTCCATGTAATAGTTTACTTTCATATATGATACTTTGCAGCTATTCCTCTTACATACAGCTCTGACTTGACTACTTCCATACTTTCCTTGAATGAAACTTTTTTTTTTTTTTAAGATGGAGTCTTGCTCTGTCTCCAGGCTGAAGTGCAGTTGCACAATCTCGGCTCACTGAAACTTCTGCCTCCCAGGTTCAAGTGATTCTCCTGCCTCAGCCTCCCTAGTAGCTGGGACTACAGGCACGCGCCACTACACCCAGCTAATTTTTGTATTTTTAGTAGAGACGGGGTTTTACCATATTGTCCAGGCTGGTCTTGAACTCCTGACCTCAGGTGATCTGCCTGCCTCGGCCTCCCGAAGTGTTGGAATTACAGGCGTGAGCCACCATGCCCAGCTGAATGAAACTATTTTGGTTTTATCTAGAATTCATACTCATTATTCGTTTATTCATCCAGCAAACATTTATTTAGCATTTGCTATATGCCAGACACTGGGATAGGCATGAGAAATACAGAAGCAAAAACCGCAGTCCCTGCTCTAAAGACACTTAGTTTTATCTGGTATTTAAATTATCTGATAAAGTTGTCTTAGGATTAGTCCTTAAATGTATATATAAAATGTATTCTCTAGTTTATGATAATCTGTACTCCAAATTGTTTTAAAAAGAGATTTGTTAAATCATGATGTGAATAGCTAAGCCTAGGAAAGACCATTTTGGACAGAAAATGGGCATTGCTTGTTAGAGAAGATGAAAAGGCAAGTAAGGTTTTAGGAGTAGACCAGCATGGAGAGCATTGTTAGTCTGTGAGAAAATAACATTAGTTAGGGACAGCACCAGTTGTGGGATGGCTTATGACTTATGACATTCTCTATTTTAAAGCATTTTAGGAGTAAGAAGTGGCACAATGAAAGTGATTCTTGCTACCGTGTTTAGAATAAATTCAATTGCCATGGTAATCCTGCTGTGAGATAATGAGAATTACTCAGGGTTTAGAGTTATAGACACTGAACAGTTTATATCTGAGAAATTGGTTAGACTCAGTGTTAAACTAGATGAATCAAAGGAGAGATGGCAGTTGAGCCTGCACATAAGACCTGAAGGGCCTCTGGAAGGCAGCAACATCATCCAGTCATTCATTCAGAAAATACTATGTGCCAGGCACTCGGGAGCCTAATCAACAAAGCAGATACGGGACATTGATCATAGAAAAGTTAACAAGGGGGCCAGGGTTGGCCAGGCACAGTGGCTCACACCTGTAATCCCAGCACTTTGGGAGGCCGAGGCAGACGGATCATCTGAGGTCAGGAGTTTGAGACCAGCCTGGCCAACGTGGTGAAACCCCATCTCTACAAAAAAAAAACATACCAAAATTACCCAGGCCTGGTGGCGTGTGCCTGTAATCCCAGCTACTTGGGAGGCTGAGGCAGGAGAATTGCTGAACTTGGGAGGTGGAGTTTGCAGTGAGCCAAGATCACACCACTGCACTCCTGCCTGGGAGACAGAGTAAGAATTTGTCTTAAAAAAAAAAAAGCTGGCAGGGAAGGCTGGGTGCAGTGGCTCTTGCCTATAAACCTAGCACTTTGGGAGGCCAAGGTGGGCAGATCACTTGAGCCCAGGAGTTCACTTGATCCTGGACAACCTGTGGAGATGCCATCTCTACAAAAAATGCAAAAATTAACTGGGCATGGTGGTGCATGCCTGTAGTACCAGCTGTCCCAGCTACTTGGGTTGCTGAGGCAGGAGAATCACTTGAACCCAGGAGGTCGAAACTGCAGTGTGCTATGATGGTGCCTCTGCACTCCAGCCTGGGCAACAGAGCAAGACAGTGTCTCAAAAAATAAATAAATAAAAGTTCACAAAGGGTTAACGTATAGGACTTCGGGGTTGGTTAGTTTATTCTGCTGAGATCAAAATATTTCTTTTTAAATGTATATATTTAGCAGGGTAAGCAACTAAATAAAACTGTCTACCACAGTTATATGGAGTGATTGTAAAACACTAATAGATTCACTAGAGAAAATGTAAAATACTTTTTTGTGGCCGAATTTTTTAAGTCTTACCTTTTAGTAGAATACAGGTTCTTAAGTGTAAAATCATAGATGCCTTTCTCACTTGAGTATTTTCATTAGTGTGAAAGGGTAGAAATACTGTCTTCATGTTTGGAACGGATGATGACTACTATGTAACTGGCATAAACACTTTCATGGTGATTGCAGTGGTTTTTAAAAATAATAACTTCAGAGAAAGAACTGGAATGAAATACTCATTTGCAGTGTGCATAAAATTACAGTCTGAGTCATAACTTTTTTTGAATGGAATTTTGTTGACTTTAATCAGCAAGCAGTAGTTCATTACCCTAAAGATTCTGTTGGTTTTTTTTTTCCAATTCTGTGAATATAATTTTAAAATTAATAATCAATTAAGTGTAACATTTAGTAGAAAGATTTTTACCAATGAGGCTTAAAAGGCCATAGCTAAAGCTGGAGGGTCATGAAAAATAAAGAAATCATTCAACTTTTGGGTTTTTTTTCCCTAAGATGTTAATTTCCTTTATTCCCATGTAACATTCTGTACAGTGAACTGTACTTTAATTACTTACGGAACTTTTAAAAAGTCAACTTACAGTGTATAGATGATGACTTATTTCATTTGTCAAGATCAGTTATGTAGCAGCTGTTTGGTGGTGATGTGAAATCATAATATTTGATGGCATTAAGCCCTAAAGGACTGTGTACCCCATTAGAATGCAGCTGCCAGAGCCTAGTTTTTACCTTGCTTGTAAGCCACTGATAAGAAGATTTAAATGACTGTGGAAAGATTTTTGCTCCAGGGCAAAGAACTCAATAGAAGTCAATTTATATAACTTGTGCATGGTATTGAATGACACAAACTAGTGGTGGAATGTAGTCATTCATATGTAAAAGTGTTCTTCCAGGGAGCTGCCTGGGTCTGATAAGGGAAGAAGAAGAAGAAGAAGAAAAAAGTAATGCTTTTATAGTATGTGTTTAAGCCTGCTAAGAATTACCCACACAGGTATTACTCATTAACGCTATTTTTCCATCCAGCACGAAATATGTCCACAGGCAAAAGTATCTTTATCTAATTTTGAAGTGATTGTTGTTTTGTTACAAAGATAGCTTCTGGAACCGCGGATGTGACCCTTGTAAAAATGCAAATTGTATTAACTCTATGGCAGCTTATCAGATGTATGCACTTCTGCCAGTAGGCAACGCAGTACAATCAGAAGAAAAACAATTTACATTTTAGCTTGGACAGCATTTCATAAATAGATTTTTATCTTAACTATTCTACCTCTGCACTCTGAACCCATTGAAGATAATAATTTATATTAAGGTTAACATTTATTTTAAAATATTGAGTATACATATGTGGAACAGTTCACTTTTGCAGTTTTATGGACCTTAAGCTAAAATTGCAGGAAGTCATCATTCTTTAATCATCTACTTCCAACACCATTCCAGTTGTTACTATGGCTTAAAGAGATGCTTAGACAGTCAGCATGGATCTGACCCCTCTTCATTTAATCAAGAAAAAAATGATTGGGTAATGTTTTTTGTTTTGTTTTGTTTTTTGAAAAAGGACATCGTTTTTTTTCTTTGTGGTATATATGTATACTATATAGTTTCTAACTTTTAAAGCAGAGAACCATGAGTTTTAATGAAATACCTGTTTGCCATTTTAATTTGAACTTCCTTTTAGATGATAAAGGAAGGATTCAATGTCATCAAAATATGTTTCTTTTTTCCTTCAGTGCCCCTTCTTTGTTGATGCCACTTCCTGGAACTAAAGCATTGCCTTCAGTGGACAAATATGCTGTGTTTAAAGGAATTGCAGCTGACAAGTCCTCTGAAAATACTGTTCCACCTGGAGGTAAAAACAGTTGGTAAATTCATAAACTTGTGAATGCTAAATTGCATAATATTTAAATTGTATGAATCTTTAAGTGGTGGTCTTCTGTGCTAAATATGTAAAATGCCTATATACCACATGTTAATAGTGTTTGGTTAAACCAATCTGCCTCACTTCCTGGAGCTGTGATTTCAAGATTCCTAACCTTAACTGAGCTTCTGTCCTTTCTATCATAGATTCTGGTGATAAATATAGTGCTTTCAGAGAACTCGAACAGACAGCAGAGAATAAACCTTTAGGTAAGTTTTTGAGTCCTCAGAAGGATAAATTATTTCCATTTTTAATAAAAAAGGGATTTTTGATGGTTCTTTCAGTGGCATTCCCTTTATGTGTGTGTGTGTGTGTGTGTTTAGGAGAAAAAAACTGAATGGATAAAACAATATGGTATAGTAGTGATGTTTATAATAGATACTCAAACTGTAAGTATTCTAATTCAAAAAACCTTAATAATAGCTACTGTGTTTAGGCTGGGTGCAGTGGCTCACGCCTGTAATCCCAGCAGTTTGGAAGGCCGAGGGGGGTGAATCACCTGAGGTCAGGAGTTTGAGACCAGCCTGGCCAACACGGCAAAACCCTGTCTTTACTAAAAATATGAAAATTAACCGGGTGTGGTGGTGCGCACCTGTAGTCCCAGGTACTCGGGAGGCTGAGGCAAAAGAATCACTTGAACCCAAGAGGCAGAGGTTGCAGTGAGCTGAGATTGTGCCACTGCACTCCAGCCTGAGTGACAGAGCAAGACTCCATCTCAAAAAAAAAAAAAAAAAAAAAATAGCTATTGTTTTTAAAAAATATCATGATAGGGTCGGGCACAGTAGCTCACACCTGTATTCCTAGCACTTTGGGAGGCTGACATGGGCGGATCACCTGAGGTCAGGAGTTCCAGACCAGCCTGGCCAACATGGTAAAACCCCATCTCTACTAAAAATACAAAAAAGTTAGCCAGGCATGGTGGCACATGCCTGTAGTCCCAGCTACTCAGGAGGTTGAGGCACAAGAATCACTTGAACTCAGGGAGGCAGAGATTGCAGTGAGCCGAGATCACGCCACTGCACTCCAGCCTGGGCAACACAGCAAGATTCCATCTCAAAAAAAAAAATGATAGGTACTAAATGGGGGATTATCTAGTAGAAGGGGGATAAGATTACTTCTTGTGGTTCTGGAAATTACAAGGAGGTAAATGTGCTTCAGTTATCGAGAATTATTTATTTTCCAAAATTTAGGGCACGCCAGGCACAGTGGCTCATGCCCGTAATTCCAGCACTTTGGGAGGCCAAAGTGGGAGGATGGCTTGAGCCCAGGAGTTTGAGACCAGCCTGGGCAACATAGTGAGCCCTTGTCTCTACAAAAAAAATAAATAAATAAATAAAAAATAAGCCAGATGTGGTGGTGCACACCTGTGGTCCCTGCTACTTGAGAGGCTGAGGTGGGAGGATTGCTTGATCCTGGGAGGTCGAGGCTGCAATGAGCCATGATTGTGCCACTGTACCCCAGCCTGGTCACAGTAAAAATAAAATAAAATTTAGGGCAAATTCCAAATCAGTGTAGTTTCCTCTGAAGATAGGACATTCCCTTTCACGGGAAGCTTGCATGACAAGTTAAATTCCCTTGTCAAGTGAGAGCCGTGGTTACTCTGATTTATTACACTGCTCAACAATGTACTGCTAATACTCAAACTACACTGCTTGAAGTATTAGCAGTACAGCAATCTGCGGACTGTAAAGGCAGCAACTAGTCTTTTTTTTTTGGAACAGAGTTTTATTCTTGTCAACCAGGCTGGAGTGCAGTGGCATGATCTCGGCTCACTGCAGCCTCCACCTCTTGGGTTCAAGCGATTCTTCTTTCTCAGCCTCTCAAGTAGCTGGGGTTACAGGTACCTGCCACCACGCCTGGCTAATTTTCATATTTTTAGTAGAGACAGGGTTTCACCATGTTGGCCAGGCTGGTCTCAAACTCCTGACCTCAGGTGATCTGCCCACCTCGGCCTCCCACAGTGCTGGGATTGCAGGCGTGAGCCACCACACTTGGCCTGTCTTTTCCTTTTCAAGATTTTTTTTTCTATTGCTGTTGTGGTACTTGGTACCATTATTATTTGTTATTTTTTAGCCTTTCAATCATGATCTAGAGATAAAACGTTCTAGAGTAACATTATTAAAAATGACTTGATTAAGGCATAGTCACTGCTACATATCATAATGCAGGTACAAGATACATTCACAGAGGTATATTACAGTACTGTCTTACATCTATAATACTAGAGCATACAATTAAAAAGGCACTATATAAGATTTGATTCTACTCTTCCAGCAGAGAGCCCAAAGGATGGTATGACACAGCTCTCATACAGAAATGCACCTTCTTAGCTAGGATTTTCTTTCATTAGTAGCATGGTTATAGGTACTCACTTTTCTTCATGAACATCAGCTAAAAATAATTTAAAAACAAACCAATGAAACATTGGATTCCTACAAAGATGACCAAGTGGGGGTAAGCAGGACTCAACCAAACTCGTATTTTACCAAATCCTTCATGTTAGCACGGTGAGAGCTCTGTGAAAGAAAGGGAATGGCAAGTAGCACTTCAAAGCTCGGGCCACAACCAAAACACAGGATCATTTCAAACAGAAGCAGTAACCAAACAATGCTCACTTAGTGTGTTCAAGGATACAGATGTCGATATTCAATCATCTGCACACTAATCCAGTAAGAATGAGTGATCAGTTACTATACTTTGCTTGTGTTAAACTCAATCACCACTTTACAAAATTTTCAAGATTGGCTGTAATTTAATGAGAAAGATGAAGAGAGAGGGGTTTATGTGCACGTGTGGTTACCATCTCTGATAGTAAGACTTAGAGTACAAGAGAATATAAAATGATTATTTGGGAGTCATATATGTAAAAACTGGATGTTACGTTTGTGGTTAAATCCTACTGTAAACATGATGGGTAGGGTTTCGTTAACCCATAGGTCAAAATATGTTCTCCAAAGCTTAACTATGCATGCTATGAAATGTGTATACTCTAATGAGAATTTCCTTCTGGGAACAATACCAATTCTATCTTTACATATTGAATGCTCAAACTTGGGACATCCTTCAGCAATCTTTTATTTCCACCCTTCTGCTAGGGGTCGGGGAGAGAAGGTAGGTAGGTATGGTAGAAATTGTATTGCTTAATCATCTTTAAAGAAGGAAAGCCCAACTCTTATAAGAATATTCAGCCCCTTATAACTGTTAGGTTCTAGAAATATTTTCTTGTGTTTTATCCAAGCTTTTAGAATGTAATAGCCATTTCTTCCTCAGTGCCTGTATCAGATACACAGTGGGAGTAACAGAGATAAATCTGAGGGGAACTTTTGACTTGTTAGGTTTTTATTTACACCTAGCAATGCTTTCATCAACACTTGGGCCAAGACAAGTTTGGAGTAAAGAGCACATGGTTTAACATGAGGGTTCTTTGTGTAATATGGTATTAATGACCATAGTGTGTATTCCTGTAATAGACAATAGGAAAAGACAGTGGTGTCACCAAAATGTAAGCAGTACCTTAGTCCTGCCTTTTCAATACTTTTTTTTTTTTGAGAGACAGTGTCTTGCTCTGTCATCCAGCCTGGAGTGCAGTGGTGCAGTCATAGCTCACAGCAGCTTCCAACTCCTGGACTCAAGCAGCCTCAGCCTCCAAGTAGCTGGTACTGTAGATGTGCACCACCACAGTGGGGTCTTGCTGTGTTGCCCAGGCTAGTCTTGAACTCCTGGCCTCAAGCAATCTTTCCAGCCCAGCCTCCCAAAATGCTGGGATTACAAGTGTGAGCCACCATGGCCAGCCACATTTCAGTACTCTTTAAGCAAAGTTCCAGATTGTTGTTATTTTCATTTACTTGCTTTCATTCCTACCTTAACATTAATTCTAAGGTCTTCCAAGTAGTGTTGCCAACTTGATGCATTTTAGGAGAATAGATTTTATTTTCCTAAATGGTGTGGTATCTTTTTTATACTCATTAAAAAATACATTGGCTTGACTTTGTCAAAGTATATTAGTATCTTAGAATTTATGAAGAATCTTTATAGTATTGTGTTGTTTAGAGCTGTGGGTTTCTTAGGTTACTGAATGACAGAGTTTAATAATATTTCCTTTTTTCCATCTCCAGAGTTTAAGCCATAAATTAAAGTAAATGAGGAAATGTTCTATATAAAAAAATGACACATTTTTATTGAAGTTTTAGCAAAAAAATGGTCTTTTTTGAGATTTTTGGAGTCTAAAAAGTGACAGAAAGGGAAACTTACAAGTATGTAGACATTAACCAAAAAGCTAACCATGAAATAATATGCTTAATATGCCTTCTGATAGACAAGCTTCCATTGATTGTGACTAATTTATTTGCCAACAAATTCCCTTTGTAAACCCACCCGCTTTTATTTCCTTTTAGCCCTTTCACCCAGCTTACATTTCCAATGGAAAAGTTTACAATTCATCAGTAAGTGTAGTTTGCTGTGGTGATTAAAACAAATAAACAAACAAAGCAATACTTGTCAATTTCACAGATATTTCAAAGCAACACATTAAAAATTTAGGCTGTGATAAAAATGGCTGCTTATCACCTCTACATTTTCAGAAATAATACAAGTATGATCAGTGATACTACTAATCTAAAAAATTCTAGGGTGATTTTTAAAAGTTTTACATCTTCTGTCAGTTTGTGAAATTGACTTGAGTTTTACTAGTGGTATGTCTTACAAATATAAATTACAGGAAATCTGAATGCTGTTCCTCTCTTATTAGATGAATTCCTTGGTGTTGATGAATTATGCTGGTGAATTGGTTAACTATCTCAGGTTAGGAGGAAAAACAGCTTGTATTGTTTTTGGTGCTTTTTTTTTTCATCTGCTATATCCAAGTATATATCTTGTTACAAGCACAGTATATTTTATTTTTTAAATTTATTTTTATTTTTATTTTATTTATTTATTTATTTTGATACGGAGTTTTGCTCTTGTTGCCCAGGCTGGAGTGCAATGGCACAATCTCGGCTCACTGCAACCTCTGCCTCCAGGGTTCAAGCGATTCTCCTGCCTCAGCCTCCCAAGTAGCTAGGATTACAGGCACCTGCCACCACACCCAGCTAATTTTTTGTATTTTTAGTAGAGATGGGGTTTCACTATGTTGGCCAGGCTGGTCCCAAACTCAAGACCTCAGGTGACCCACCTGCCTTGACCTCCCGAAGTGCAGGGATTACAGGCGTGAGCCACTGTGCCTGGCCCAAGCACAGTATATTTTAAGCCTGCATTATTTTATATGCCAATTTAAGAATTGGATTTTGGTTCTCAATACATTTTTATTATTGATATGCTCTTATATGTCGTTTTTAGGGGAAATGTAATTTTTTAAAATGGATGAGGAAATTAAAGCTTGTATTTTAATTTACTTAATTTTAATCTCCAGAAATGGCAGTCATTTTTTTAAATAATAAATGATGTTGGTTGGTATAGCTATATTTATTTGTTTTTTTATTTTTATTTTTGAGACAGAATCTCTCTCTGTCCTCCAGGCTGGAGTGCAGCGGTGGGATCTTGGCTTACTGCAACCTCCGCCTCCCAAGTTCAAACAATTCTTGTGCCTCAGCCTCCCGAGTAGCTGGGATTACAGGCATGTGCCTCCATGCCCAGCTAATTTTTCTGTATTTTAAGTAGAGATGGGGTTTCTCCATGTTGGCCAGGCCCGTCTTGAACTCCTCCTGGCCTCAAGTGATACACCCGCCTCGGTCTTCCAAAGTGCTGGGATTACAGGTGTGAGTCACTGTGCCCGGCCTTGGCATAACTATATTTACATTTGGTTTATCTCTGGTTTTTATTACCTGGTATAGCCTAGTGGATTTTATGGTTGACCTTCAGATGCTGTTAGAAAACTGAGATCATCTGCATCCTGATGCTGTACCTGAGTGATAACATTACTATGATAATAAAGAATATAGAAACCTTTTAAGAATCACAGGCCTTGAGCCAGGTGCTGTAGCTCACGCGTGTGATCCCAGCAGTTTGGGAGGCCGAGGCAGGTGGATCACCCGAGGTCAGGAGTTCGAGACCAGCCTAGCCGACGTGGCGAAACCCCGTCTCTACTAAAATTACAAAAATTAGCTGGGCATGGTGGCAGGTGGCTGTAATCCCAGCTACTTGGGAGGCTGAGGCAGGAGAATCGCTTGAACCTGGGAGGTGGAGGTTGCAGTGAGCCGAGATCGCAGCATTGCACTCCAGCCTGGGTGACAATAATGAAACTCTGTCTCAAAAAAAAAAGAATCATAGGCCTAAATTTTTATCAGTGTCTTAACTGAGTCTGTTTAATTATTTATGAGAAGTGTGTAAGTACCCAGTCTAACCAGAATATAAAAATAAACAATTCTGAGACACATGTTTCTCAGGATCTCTTGAGAGCTGTGTCATGGGCAAAAGAAATTTTATTTAAAATAAATAAAATAAATAAACAATTCCGTCAGTTACCCCATCCTCAGAGTAGCATAATGTAAACTAAAGTCGTCTAAGTCATACCCTCCAAAACTTTATATAACAGAGTTGGTATTTATTCAAATCCTTTTGAATTTTAATAAATAAAAATATGTGCTCATTGATACAGTGAGACAGCTGATTTCTAGAAAAACTCACGTGCTCATAGACTTTTTTTCTGTGAGATTCAGCTTATTAGAGACGATGGGGAGGAGCTGCTTTACAATGTGCCCCACCTAGAATGCTTTGCAAATAAATAGACACCTTTTCAAAAATGTTCATCAAAGTTCCCTTCCAATTAATGCCTTCATTTGCTTGAGCAAGACCACATAGTATCTAATGTTATTCTTAAAGTGCCTGGCTGAACCAAGTGTTGTACATCCTGAATATCAGAGGTAGGATTTTTCATAATACTTTATTGGTGCCTCTGATTTTTTTAATGGGTAACATGTTTATCTTTAAAGGACCACTATTTTAATATGCCTCTCTTCAAGAACCTCTAGCCCTATTTCTTATTATATTGTCTGCTTGGCTGGCTAGCTGTGGGAACAAAAAGTGAGAAGAGTACTTTTAGCCAATTGTAGGATCTGGAGCTAAGAGAGATCCCACACTGAAAGCATGAGCAACTGAAAATGGTACTGTCAGGTACTTTCAGTTCGATGTCTATTTATTTCAGTATCACTAGACTTCAGTGTGGAAACAACTGTGTAGTTCCATAGGGTTTAAACTATGTAAACATTATTACGTAATGTCAAGTCAGTGGAGAAAAGTCAGTAAAATTATGCTTGCAGTTTAATATGCTGTGTATTATATGGTTTTCAGTTCAGCATTCCTATTTGTTTGGTGGTATTTTTTCTTTCAGGAGAAAGCTTTGCAGAATTCAGATCTGCGGGAACTGATGATGGTTTCACCGATTTTAAAACAGCTGATAGTGTATCACCACTAGAGCCACCGACAAAAGACAAAACTTTTCCACCATCCTTCCCCTCAGGAACTATACAACAGAAACAACAAACACAAGCGAAAAACCCTCTGAACTTAGCAGACCTAGATATGTTTTCCTCAGTTAATTGCAGCAGCGAGAAACCATTGTCTTTTTCAGCTGCGTTTAGCACATCAAAATCAGTTTCCACACCACAGTCAACAGGTTCTGCTGCTACTACGACAGCATTGGCATCAACAAAACCTTCTAGTTTGGCTGATGATTTTGGAGAATTCAGCCTTTTTGGGGAATATTCTGGTCTAGCACCTGTTGGGGAGCAGGATGACTTTGCAGATTTTATGGCTTTCAGTAATAGCTCTATTTCATCTGAGCAAAAGCCAGATGACAAATATGATGCCCTTAAAGAGGAACCCAGTCCTGTTCCTCTAACCAGCAACGTGGGCAGCACAGTGAAGGGTGGACAAAACTCGACTGCTGCGTCTACCAAGTATGATGTCTTCAGACAACTTTCTCTGGAAGGGTCTGGACTAGGTGTTGAAGACCTAAAAGATAACACTCCTTCAGGAAAAAGTGATGATGATTTTGCTGACTTCCACTCCAGTAAATTTTCTTCCATAAGCTCGGACAAATCCCTGGGAGAGAAAGCAGTGGCTTTCAGACACACCAAAGAAGACTCTGCATCAGTGAAGTCCTTGGATCTCCCTTCCATTGGTGGCAGCAGTGTTGGCAAGGAGGACTCTGAAGATGCACTCTCTGTTCAGTTTGACATGAAATTGGCTGATGTGGGAGGAGATCTTAAGCATGTCATGTCTGATAGCTCTTTGGATTTACCAACAGTTAGTGGCCAGCATCCTCCTGCTGCAGGTGAGGAATTGGTGAGATTGCTCTGGTGATGGTGTTGTAGATTTCAAAGATGATTCTGCAGGTGTTGATTTACATGAGTAAGGCTCTGGCCCTTTATCTTTATGAATCTCTAATAATCAACCTCTTTGTTGCCAGTCTCCTTAAAGCAGTGTTAAATATGATTCTATGGATACTTGATATGGATACTATGGCTACTGTGGAACTTAGATTGGGTAGCTAAGATATTTTTATTTTTGAAATCTAGCACCAGCTTGGTGTTAGAGGCACATAAAAAGTCACTGCTAAGTGAACCTCACATTGCCAGAAATTTGATAAAGACCTTTGCAGTGCCAGCAGTGTTCCTTCATTTCTGTAAGTAAAATCAGTGTTTCCCTCTCCTTTTTTCTTCTCTTGGATATACACAGCAACTGCCAGTATAGTATTCTGTTTGATTTACAGAAACTAACTCTTGTTAGGCCAAGAAAGTAAAAATTTCTAACCACTTGTAGTGCAGTTTGCCACATCCTTTTAAGAGAAGAAGAAGGAAAGTGTTTATATATGAATGTTCTGTGTGTCAGGGCCTGGCAAAGAGGAGGGTGTGTGTTGTCAGTGGAATCCAGGAGCTGTTTTTCAGTGTTAACTCTGTTACGGGAAATATGAAGTTGTAGCAAATCTGTAGATGCTAGGATAGGGTAACTGCTAACTTTCTGATAGAATGTTTGAAAACATCTTATTAGGGAGCCCTCTTTAAATTCTGTGTGGATTTACACGTAGCAATTTACTCTCTAGTTCAACTTCTGTCATAAAAACTAGATTCCCAAGTGTCCTGGTTTTTCTTTTGTTTTGTTTTTTGATATGTATATAGAAAGATAAACCTATTTTGTGGCCTTTAATAATGAGAAATATCTCAGTATCACTGTATTATTCTAGAAAATGTATTATGCATATGAAGGGTTTGGTTTTGTCTAACTAGGGGGGACACGTGAGACACTTCCAAGTCTACAGATTCAGGCAGAAATTGTAAAGTCCTATAGCTTTTGCTTATGTCAAATTGGCAAGTCGGAAAACAAAATTGCATCCATCCTTTGGTTATGGAAATTTTGTAGGTATTCCTAAACAGGGTGCTGAATCAGGAGCAAGTTAGCAGAGACATTGCATGTTTCATGTTGCTACTTGCTAAGGTATTTTTCAAATGCAGTGGGCGGTCTGAAGAGCTCCTGTGCTCTTGACTGTCTACTTTCTTTCTTTTTTTTTTTTTTTTTTTGTACTTTTCCTCAGAAATTTTCTTATTTTTTTGCTATTTGTTTGATAGAGTGATTGTGGGTTTTTGTTGTTGTTGTTGTTGTTTTTGTTGTATGAGCTGCTTGAGCCACAGCAGTTGGTTGCAAAGTGCTCTTCTGAACAATATTGGATTTTACTTAAAAATCTCATAACATGTATACTAGCCTTTTGGAATCTGAAGTTATTAATTAGAAACTATTTTTCTGAAGGTGAATCTATATTCTTTCACAGTGCCAAGCTAGATGTCTTTATGAAATGAGTCTAATCCGGGTTTGGGGTGTCTTTTTTTTTCCCCCATTTCATTTGGAGGTTGGTTTTTTTGACCAAGCTTGTTCTTACTGACCTGTTAAAATAATCTTCTGTGCTCATGTTCTTTTATGTATGTTTGGAACATCCCCAGCTTGGAGCCTGTAATGTTCAAGCTAACTCTCTTCAGTTGGAGGATATTCTTAAAAGCAGATGGTTTCTTCCCATTGATCTGTAAACCTCCTGTCAGAAAGGAGCAGTATCCCTTTAGAGCGGTTGTTAAAAGGGGTTGATGTCTGACCAATGCGCTATATTGCTGTTGTGCAAAATTGCTGCATAAATGTATTGTAGAGGGTAAATGGCAAGGACTTATTCAAAATAATATAGTTTTATTTTATCCTCATGTTCACCACAGTATCTCTTGCTCTCTTAGTTTGAGGGTTAAAGGTACTTCTTGTTGGAGAAATAAGAAGTGAGCTGATGAAGAGAGAATGAAACCTGGTAGATTGCTATCTGTGGACCTTAATCCTGTTTAGAAGCCCTAACTTAACTCTGAAGGGGATACTGTCTCTTTTAACTCTTGCTATAATTCTTTGTATGGAAGGTAGATAATACTGATAACATTGCCTGATGTCTCTGCATATTATTACATTTAACCCTTTGAGCCCTTGCTGCATATAATTTCAACTAGGCTGCTTTTTCCCCCTGACTAAATTTAATCTGTGGCACTGAAGCATCTTGATGTGCAGTCATTAAAATCATATGGTTTTATTGGCAGCAAGAGCTGACCCTCATCTGTGACATTTTCAAAGGGTTAGCAAGACTTCTGTAGCTACCTACCTACCTATCTGTAAAGTAGCTCTTCTTTGACATTGAAAATCTTTGTATTTTAATTAGCACCCTTTTTTTTTGGCTGCTTTTCTGATGTCTTTTTTTCAATTTAGACATTTTCTGTGTGAATGTGCCTTCGAATTTGCTTTAGTATATTCCTCTGCAAATACTGATCTGCATGCATATTCTGATGACTTCTTTTCCAGCTCTTCTGTATCACTCTCTTTTGTGATCTGTAAGTCTTGTGTTAATAAATAATTCTTTGGCATATTTTGAAAGTGTGGGGATGTGTGTAATTTGTACTTTTTCAGGGTTAGACCAAAGAAATACCTGGCTGATACCAAGTTGAAAGCAATAGTATCCTGAGACTAGAGGGTTTTCCCCTTTTGTTTTGTTTCGTCAAACACTTGTCTCCTAAGAAACTATTGGTACATTTTAGCTTTTGTTTCTTATAATTCCATTAATGTAAGTTTTTAACATGGCATTGGATTGAAATGTAACTTTAAACTTAAATAAGAGTAAACCTTACACTACTTTACATGATAGGGAGAAAGAACATTTATTGCAGTTTCTTCTCTTGAAGAAACTGATCATATTTTATTGTAGAGAATCTGTCTCTACTAGGCATTACATTGAAGAGAAGAGAAGGGGAAGGTGGGGAAAAAGACCTAAGAGTTGAGTGTTGTGGAAAGAGTTAACTATACCTATCTAGTTATCTAATAGCTAGTTATTAGATATATATCTAATATATATTGTGATGTATATTAGATATATATCTAGTATATAGATATAATAACTAGCTATTAGATATATATAGATATAATAACTAGCTATTAGATATATATTAGATATATATCATCAAATTAGATATATATCATCAAATAATATTGAAATGGACTTCTGAGCACAGTAAATGTAAACTGTATTTAAATTGATAATCTGCATAATGGAAAGTGTTCTGTATTAGTAACAGGAAGTCTTCAGGATGGAATTTGATTTGAGTTTGAAATTGGGTACTCAGCCGGGCACGCTGGCTCACACCTGTAATACCAGCACTTTGGGAGGCCAAGGTGGGTGGATTGCTTGAGGCTAGTAGTTCATGACCAGCCTGGGCAACATGGCAAAACCCCATCTTTACCAAAAAATACAAAAATTAGCCGAGCACGGTTGTGTGCACCTATAGTCCCAGCTACTCAGGAGACTAAAGTGTGAGGATCAGTTGATCCTGGGAGGTAGAGGCTGCAGTGAGCTGTGATCACATCACTGTACTCCAGCCTGGGTGACAGAGCAAGACCCTGTCTCAAAGAAAGAAAAATTGGGTACTCCATCCTCTAATTGCAGAGCATGTTAGGTTTGCAGTTATGTGTTCTGTATGATGAAGCAACCCTCAGCCTTTTTTTTTTTTTTTAACTCATAGTACATAAAGCAAATTCTTAAAACATGTTACTTTAGGGGGTGTGTCTAACAAAGTAAGGTTTGAACCATTCTTATTTTTAAGAAAACATTTTCTAGAAGGACCAATGAAATGTGGCAACAAGCGTAGGCCAAACATGGAAAATATTTTCTCCATTTTAGAGTATGGTAACAGTAAAAAAAAACCTTGAGAATATTACTGTTTTTCAGGTTAGAAACCCCAAAGCAATAAAGTCCCTGGGAAAAGGGGATATTTCCATGGTTTACATTTTGTATTCTTATGTTTTGAGGCTTTAATTCTTTGTTCCTTTTTAGAATTTGAGGAAGGAAGGCAATTAAATCACTGAAGATGAAGACTTTTTTTTTTTTTTTTTTTTTTTTTTGAGACTGAATTTCATTTCTTGTTGCCCAGGCTGGAGTGCAATGGCACGATCTCGGCTCACTGCAACCTCTGCCTCCCAGGTTCAAGTGATTCTCCTGCCTCGGCCTCCTGAGTAGCTGGGATTAAACGCACATGCCAACACACCCAGCTAATTGTGTATTTTTAGTAGAGATGGGGGTTTCTCCATGTTGGTCAGGCTGGTCTCAAACTCCTGACCTCAGGTAATCCACCCCCCTTGGCTTCCCAAAGTGCTGGGATTACAGGCATGAGCCACCGTGCCCGTTTTGTTGTTGTTGTTGTTGTTTTTTAAAGACAGAGTTTCTCTCTTGTCACCCAGGCTGGAGTGCAATGGCGCGATCTTGGATCTCGGCTCACTGCAACCTCTGCCTCTGAGGTTCAAGTGACTCTGCTGCCTCAGCCTCCCAAGTAACTGGGATTCCAGGTGCCTGCCTCCACGCCCAGCTAATTTTTGTATTTTTAGTAGAAATGGGGTTTCACCATGTTGGCCAGGCTGGTGTCAAACTCCTGGCCTCAAGTGATCCACTTGCCTCGGCCTCCCAAAGTAGTGGGATTACAGGTGTGAGCCACCGCAACCGGCCTAGAAGAAGATGAGGATTTTGAATAGGATTCCTAAGAGATCACTTGTAGTGTTTTAAATATGCCATTTAAGAAAGAAAAGTTGCATATAGAGGTTTAGCTTAACTCTGAGGAAAGCCAAGCCTGCCATTCAAAATACAGCATTTTCCAGAGCATACTGCTTTAAAAAGCTGAATAATACTTGGTTTCAAAAACCTTGTGTAAATGCATTATATTTTATTTATGATATGTGCTCCTAACAAATTTGAAAGAAAGAGATCTTAGTGTAGCTTCCATGTAGTGATAATGCCAGCTGCCCTTTATTTTGGATTTTCCCGTGCTATTTATAAAACCAATCTCTTGATGGCTTTGGCTGAGGAATTTCTTCGTCAATGGAATTCTGTAATGCTAGATTAGTCCATGTAGGACTGCTTTATTTTAACTCTTTTCTCCATTTATCTGAGCAGGCTGCAGAAAATGACTGAATGTAACTGTGTGTAAAGCATACATTCACAAATTGAGTAATGAATATTTCCAAAGTAACATTACTTTTTAGGGAGGTAGTTTTAATATAATGTAATGACTTAAACTTCTTTTGCAAAAAAGACTGGAAGAATTCTATGCTATAGGTTTAAACAAACAAACAAAATACTGTTTTGTTTACCCTGATGCCAAGTAACATGGTTAGTGCTTCACTTCATGTATCAGTGCCTGAGAAAGTATACCTATGTATCTGTTGTTCTGTAGTCACTCTGTTGTTCACATCAAAATCCCTGCTGATTTTTAGAAGTAGCAAATGACAGCCGGGCACAGTGGCTCATGCCTGTAATCCCAGCACTTTGGGAGGCGAAGGTGGGCGGATCACCTGAGGTCAGGAGTTGGAGACCAGCCTGGCTAACATGGTGAAACCCATCTCTACTAAAAATACAAAAATTAGCCAGGTGTGGTGGCTCGTGCCTGTAATCCCAGCTACTCGGGGGGGCTGAGGCACAAGAATTGCTTGAACCTGTGGGGCGGAGGTTGCAGTAAGCCGAGATTTCGCCACTCATACTGCAGCCTAGGCGACAGAGCGAGACTCCGTCTCAAAAAAAAAGCAGCAAATGAACATGAAGAGAACACTGGCAATATCAAAAAACCTGTGCTAAATCCTAAAATAATGCAAAGAACCAAAAGGCCTCAGTTGCACTTCCTGTCTTCTGTGTTCATTTGGTGTCTTTTTGTTGAGATTTTTACTGATAACCAGGGGCAGTCCCACTGTGTATCCTGACACCATTCCTTGGCCTTCTGTCTTCGTCTAACTTAAAATATCCACAGGATTTCCAGTTTTCTTTTTTGAACTTAAAACACTAACACAGAAACCCAAAGGTGCTTATAGATAGTGTGGATATAATTTATACCACAGAGTTGTGTGAGTCAGTGCAAATGAAGAACAGGAAATTTTCATACAGATTAGAAAACACTGGAAGGCAATTAAACAGCAGCATTTTTCAGCCTGTCACTTATACTGTGATCACTTTCATTCCTGTTTTCTTCGGTATTTGAGACTGATAGGACACAAACCAGGTTTTTTAGTTAATAGAGAATATGAATATAACTGATCTCATACGTAGATCGAAGATAGAATAGGGACTAAGAGAGATTAGGGCCCCGGGTAGAGAGAAACTGAAATGTACGAGTATTTTACGGTTTGCTTTGGTAAATGAAGTTTAGAGTAAATCAGTGCTGTAAATTAAAATATATTTCTTTCTTAGTCCAATGAACATTTTTATTGCCATATAAAATGAGAATGGTGGAATTTGCACATATTTCTCCTTTCTTCTTTCTCCAAACTCCTTCAAAAGCCTGTAACTCTTCCTCACCTGGGCATATACTTACAGTTTTAGCAAATGTCCCTGGGAATGAGCTTGGCCGTCTGTGTCCTGTAGTAGCAGCCAACATTCTTTGTTCAAAAAAATACCCTGTTTTCATGTACAACATCCATTCAAAAGAGATTTGAATAGAGGTTATGGAAGAGACTGATAGGGTTACTTGCCAGCATAAGCAAGAAATATGCGTTTTGATTTGAGATCCATGATGGAAAACAGATCGTATACATTTATTTATTTGGCCTTTGTGATAGGACATCCCTGATTGCAAACAGATGTATGCATTAAAACAACAATTTGGCATATTATCTGTGTGCAAATGCAGTCAGCCTAGCACAGCCTAGGAGTTTTGCAGCAGAACTGGACATACAGTAGTGATTTTCTGTTCATTTTATTGCATTCATTCTCCATTTTCTTTTTCCTTTTTCTCTTGCAATTTTCAGAATTCGGCTATCAAATTGAAAATCCATCTATACTAGCTTCAGTGATTACAAACTAAAATGTGGGTTATTCCACATCATTTTTTCTATCACTTATGTTGTAAGTCTTACATAATCTTTAATATTTTTAAGACCATTATACAATAATACCTATAACTGGACTGCTTAGAAATGTAGAACTATTAACAGGGGAAATGAAGAATTTTCTTACTTTAAGCTACCTTCAATGAACTGATGTACCACATTTTTCTTAGAAAATGGTTTACATATATTTGCTATGCCAGAACATACTGCCTTGTAATTATATTGTTTATAAATTGTAAGTTTAGGGGCACGGTGTTGTGTCTCACATTCCTTATGTACCATCAGTACTTGTGTTCAAATGAATTACACTTTACGAAATTACTTTTTCACACTATAATAGCCAACAAATAAGCAAAAGTAAATTTAAAACTCAATTTTGAGGCTTGATTTTAGTGACTCATATATTTACTCTTCATTTTAAGTATAAAATATTTCTTTTTAAGTCTTTCATTTGCTTTTCTAGTCTTTCATTTAGTCTTTTCTGGGAGTTGCTCCAAAAGGCAAGATGTTACAGGCGTATCATTTTTAATAAAAATAAGATTTCCTGAAATTTTTAAAATGCTTAAAAATGCCTCAGCTTAGGCAATCCCTTATTCCCTGTAATGCCTTTTACCTGATTATATTAGTCATTTTAGTTTTTTAAAAGACATTTTCTTGTTGCATAATTGCACAGAAAGATCTTTTTATTACCATAGTAATATCTTGATTACAGTGTTTGAACTGGAGCTATCTTTTCATTAAATTTATCATTTGCTTCTAGGAAAATTGTCTCCTTTTTTTGAGACAGAGTCTCAAACTGTCTCCAGGCTGGAGTGCAGTGGTGCCATCTTGGCTTACTGCAATCTCCGATTCCCTGATTCAAGCGATTCTTCTGCCTCACCCTCCCAAGTAGCTGGAATTACAGGCACGCACCACCACGCCCAGCTAATTATTATTATTATTTTTTTTTTTTTTTTTTTTTTCAGACGGAGTTTCGCTGTTGTTGCCCAGGCTGGAGTCCAATGGCGTGATCTCAGCTCACCGCAACCTCCGCCTCCCGGGTTCAAGTGATTCTCCTACCTCAGCCTCCTGAGTAGCCGGAATTACAGGCATGCGCCACCATGCCCAGCTAATTTTGTATTTTTAGTAGAAACAGGGTTTCTCCATGTTGGTCAGGCTGGTCTCGAACTCCCAAACTCTGGTGATCCACCCGCCGCAGCCTCCTAAAGTGCTAGGATTACAGGTGTGAGCCGCCATGCCCGGCCTGCTAACCTTTTAATAGGAAAGATTCTGGAAGCAGTTCCTAATACAGTTTCCCAAAACGCTTTCGTAGGGCCTAGTAATAAAAATATCTGTATTATGAAACATTTTTCTGAATGTATCCCTCCAAGAATAGTCCTGTATTTAACTGCATCACCCCCTGATTGAATTTCACCTCATTTGAGTCTGGACACCTTCTGGTCCCTTTAAATCGTGGGGAAAAAAACAAAAACAAAAAATCACTACAGCAAAAGACCAAGAAAGCTTTGGGCTAAAGGCTTTTCCATTCATTCTAAACTATAAATTTTTCACCTGAGGCCAGGCACAATGGCTCACGCCTGTAATCCCAGCACTTTGGGAGGCCGAGATGGGTGGATCACCTGAGGTCAGGAGTTCAAGACCAGCCTGGCCAACATGGTGAAACCCCGTCTCTACTTAAAATACAAAAACTAGCCGGGCGTGGTGGCGGGTGCCTGTAATCCCAAGTAATCGGGAGGCTGAGACAGGAGAATTACTTGAACCCAGGAGGGCGGAGGTGGTAGTGAGCCAAGATCGTGCCATTGCACTCCAGGCTGGGTGACAAGAGTGAA
Source organism: Symphalangus syndactylus (assembly GCF_028878055.3). NCBI lineage: Eukaryota > Metazoa > Chordata > Mammalia > Primates > Hylobatidae > Symphalangus > Symphalangus syndactylus. The sequence goes on along the minus strand of NC_072442.2, from coordinate 26,213,913 downwards.
ACTCCATCTCAAAAAATCAATTAAATAAAAAAAAGCTTTTCACCTGAATCATTTTTTCGTTCTGTTTTATAAACCACATTTGAAGGGTACCATTGCACCACAGAATTTTTAAATATGCCATCATTTTGTGAAAGCTGTTTGCTTTTTGCTGGTTGGTTTTCTGTACGGCTAGTGTTTTTTGTTTTTATGATTAGTACCCCTTTCCTAACAGCTCAAAGAGAGATTTGGATTATACCATTAGAAGAGCTATGGAAATGTCAGGAGCCTCTTACCCCTCATAAATTATGCAGTATTGCTGTGAATGAAAGAGAAAAATGACTCCATGTCGGTTCACTTATTGACTTAGTTCTGAAAATCTAGGTCATAAAACTTTTGAGCACTTTCCTTGTAAATCACATATGTGGTTGTCAGAGGGAGAGTCTCGTATTTGGCTTTCTTGCCTCATGTACAGTGACTACAATGAAACTAAATGCATATCAACCCACTTCTCCACACCAGCCTAATTCAGTCGCGGCTGGTTTTGCTGTTTGAAAATGAGCAAGAAACTTTTTCTCCTACTAACACCACTAAAATGCTGAGTTGACTTTTCATTTTTGCTTTGAAATTCCACTGTAGGCCCTAAAGCAGCAATTAACTGTCAAGTTGAGGCTGGTGGTACCTATGCTGAGCAGACACTAGCTATTATGTATTGCTCCCCAGGCACCAACCTAGCCTTTCACATACATGATCATGGTTGATGGTCATAACACAGTCCTTCCAAGTACACGGTCTTCTCCTCATTTTACTGATAAGCAAACTGAGGTTCAGAAATGTTCAATCATTTGCCTAGTGTCATACAAATAGTAGGTAGCAGAGTTGAACTTAGGTCTTTCCAAATCAAAAACCTACATTCTTCATGCTGTTTTATGCTACCTCTTAAATTACTTAGCTATATATTAAGAATGCTTTGTAAAATCAGTTGTCTGCCCCAGCAGTTCTTTCTTTTTCTTCTTTCCTTTTTTGTTTTAAATGGGGAGTAGATACATAGTTGAAGGAAAAAGTGGAGCCCAACAGGACCCAGATCTTTTTATTGTATTTTTTAAGGGCTAAAGTAGATCAGATTGATTTTTCTTTCCTCATACTTCATCACAGCGATATGACGTCCAATTTGACCAAAATAACAACTAGGTAAGTAATTGCTTGATTAAAATCTCATATTTGGCATTGCCTGAGACAGAAATCCTAATAATTGATAATATTATGACAGAAACCCTAATAACTGATTAAAAGTTAGATGACATTATTTTCATTTTAGTTTTGAGAAACTGTCAACTTTTAATTATTTTGCCATGTGCATTTCACATGACCATGTTTTAAAGGCACATTTTCCAACAAAGTCAAGATTAAGGGAGACATGTTTTAGGCAAGGAATATCAGTACTTTTTTTTTTTTTTTTTTTTATACTTTAGGGTTTTAGGGTACATGTGCAGAATGTGCAGGTTTGTTACATATGTATCCATGTGCCATGTTGATTTCCTGCACCCATTAACTCGTCATTTAGCATTAGGTGTATCTCCTAATGCTGTCCCTCCCCCCTCCCCCCACCCCACAACAGTCCCCGGAGCGTGATGTTCCCCTTCCTATGTCCATGAGTTCTCATTGTTCAATTCCCACCTATGAGTGAGAACATGCGGTGTTTGGTTTTTTGTCCTTGCGATAGTTTACTGAGAATGATGTTTTCCAGTTTCATCCATGTCCCTACAAAGGACACGAACTCATCATTTTTTATACTGTAAACTAGTTCAACCATTGTGGAAGTCAGTGTGGCGATTCCTCAGGGATCTAGAACTAGAAATGCCATTTGACCCAGCCATCCCATTACTGGGTATATACCCAAAGGACTATAAATCATGCTGCTATTAAGACACATGCACACGTATGTTTATCGCGGCACTATTCACAATAGCAAAGAGTTGGAACCAACCCAAATGTCCAACAACGATAGACTGGATTAAGAAAATGTGGCACATATACACCATGGAATACTATGCAGCCATAAAAAATGATGAATATCAGTACATTTTTAAGTTGATAAGGGAACAGTTTATTAAATGGCCCTAATCTTATGTCAAACAGTGTATACATTGGTAGATGAACCTCCTGTCTTTTTTTAGTAATTTTTATAGCCAAAGAAGATGGTTCTTGGTAACTAAATGTAAATACCAACTCAAGGCTAATGTGGGTTTTTTTAAGATCAGATTTTACAGCCCAACTCTTTTAATTTTAGTACAAACTCTAAATTTAGCTAATTTCAACGTAGTATAAAACTAATCAAATATGCTAGGCATTTTGCTTCTACAGAGTTTAGGGCATTTTGCCTAAATTGCTTGCCTCTAATTGTGGGGTCTTACTTCCCTTTCAGATATAGAGGACTTAAAATATGCTGCTTTTGGAAGCTACAGTAGCAATTTTGCAGTGAGCACACTTACAAGCTATGACTGGTCAGACAGGGATGATGCAACTCAGGGCAGAAAACTCTCTCCATTTGTCCTCTCAGCAGGAAGTGGATCCCCCTCAGCCACCTCAATTCTTCAAAAGAAAGAGACTTCATTTGGCAGTTCTGAAAACATCACCATGACATCTCTCTCCAAAGTAACGACCTTTGCAAGTGAAGATGCTCTTCCAGAGACCACCTTCCCAGCTTTTGCCAGTTTTAAAGACACGATGCCTCAGACCAGTGAGCAAAAGGAATACGAAAACAGAGACTATAAAGATTTCACAAGACAGGACCTGCCCACGGCTGAACGGAGCCAGGAGGCCACGTGTCCCAGCCCAGCGTCCAGTGGCGCCTCTCAAGAAACCCCCAACGAATGTTCTGATGACTTTGGAGAGTTTCAAAGTGAAAAGCCCAAAATCAGCAAATTTGACTTCTTAGTAGCCACTTCACAAAGCAAAATGAAATCCAGTGAAGAAATGATCAAAAGTGAGCTGGCAACCTTTGACCTTTCTGTTCAAGGTGAGTAGCTTCCAAGGTAGATTTTACTATTGTGGTTTTTTTCCACTGAGATCTTAGATGTTCTTAAGAATAAAATGTTGCTCCCTGGTTTAGCAGGAAATACATTCTTCTAATCTTTGAGATCAGGGTAAATTACAGATAGCTATAATAAAGATTTCCCTGAGACTAGAGTCAAAATCATCATCCCTCAGATAACTGCTTTATGGGCTAAAAATAGGCACAGCATGCAGGTATTGCTCATTAGCTTGTTTAGTTAGAGGTGTGCTGTGTTAAAAGAGCCAGATAAATGGATTTGAGCCACTTGTGGGCACGTTAGCTCCGCTCATGTTCCCTGGGCACAGATAATGTCTTTTAATCCAAAGGTTGCAATGTGGGGGCTGGGGATCTGCATCCAGCCTGCATATCACATTGACCCGCGTGAAAGATTTTTAAGTACGAAGTAATTGCCAGTATTTAAAAGACATGAGATTTCCCAATCTGGATTTCCATGTTTTCTTGAGAAGTCGTAATAGCTGGCACTAGTAGGTCTGCACTCCCGTATGTTGGCAGCTGGAGCCGAAGAGCACCGCTCCCTATAGGTGGGTCATTCTCTCTCTCCTGCCATAATCCCCACCGCTTCCTGTCTCAGTGGACCTACTTAAGTTATTCACTTTACTTGCCTGGTCTCCGAAGGCATTTGAGTTTGCCTCTTCTGCTTTAATCTCATCCTGACAGAAGGGATTGTTGATTTCAGCTGGATTGAGAGCCTATGAAGGAACTCGGTTACAAATCCATAACAAATGACTGGAAAAGCCACACAACTCTTACATACTGATATTTAGAAAGGTGCTTTTGTTCTCCAGACTTCAGTGATTCTGCACTGAGCATTATGGAAGACTTGTGATAGATCAGAGAAGAGTCATGTTGAAAACGAAACGCAGGGAAACCATGCAAGAGAGAACAGTAGGAAGGATTTAACATGTAGCTTCCCAGAAAGAATGAATGAGGAATGTATTTGTGAATGCCTCATGACATAAGCATCTGAAGAGAGTCGTGGGCTGGGCGCAGTGGCTCACACCTGTAATCTCAACACTTTGGGAGGCGGAGGCAGGCAGATAACTTGAGGTCAGGAGTTCCAGACCAGCCTGGCCAACACAGTGAAACCGTGTATCTACTAAAGATACAAAAATTAGCCAGGCATGGTGGTGCGCACCTATAGTCCCAGCTACTCAGGAGGCTGAGGCAGGAGAATTGCTTGAACCCAGGAGGCGGAGGTTGCACTGAGCCGAGATCACACCACCATACTCCAGTCTGAGCGACAGAGCAAGACTGTCTCAAAAAAAAAAAAGAAGAAGAAGAAGAAGAGGGTTGTGGTAGCGAGGAAGAGCCTCTGCCTGAACTAAGGTGAGTAGCCAAAACCTTTGACTGTATTATCCCCTTCTCCCAGGATCACACAAGAGGAGTTTGAGCCTTGGTGATAAAGAAATAAGCCGTTCTTCTCCTTCTCCGGCTTTGGAGCAGCCTTTCAGAGACCGTTCCAATACTCTGAATGAGAAGCCCGCCCTGCCCGTAATCCGAGACAAGTACAAAGACCTGACGGGAGAGGTGGAGGTGAGAGGAGAGCTTTCTACAGGGGGTGGGTGACAGACCAGCAAGCACACAGGGCCCCAAGAAAGAATGCTGTCAGCTTTCACGTGGGGAAAATGAGGGGCAGAAAGACACAAAGCACCAGACATAAACTATGTAATTAAAGTGAGGCAAGGGTAACATTAGCCCTGGGTGAAAACATTTCCCAGGTGTGGCACCCACTGAAACTAGTCAGTGACCCTAAAACCAAAACTATTCATGGGACTTCACAAGGATGGCAGTGTTTGTGCAATTCTTCTTGAGCATTTAGACTTTATTGTCTTCATGAAACCTCAAAATAGAGGAGACGGAAAATATTCTGAATTTTTGGCCGGGCGCGGTGGCTCACGCTTGTAATCCCAGCACTTTGGGAGGCCGAGGCGGGCGGATCACGAGGTCAGGAGATCGAGACCACAGTGAAACCCCGTCTCTACTAAAAATACAAAAAAACTAGCCGGGCGTGGTGGGGCGCCTGTAGTCCCAGCTACTCGGAGAGGCTGAGGCAGGAGAATGGCGTGAACCCGGGAGGCGGAGCTGGCAGTGAGCCAAGATTGTGCCAGGGCACTCCAGCCTGGGCGACAGAGCAAGACTCCGTCTCAAAAAAATAAATAAAATAAATAAATAAAAAGAAAATATTCTGAATTTTTTTATTTCTGTCTGCTGCATCTTAGTGCCACGCTGTGTTCCTCCTATGGTCAACACACTTCCCACCTTTCCCTACGCCTTGTTACATGTGCACATGGGCCACGTCCTCACACACAGCATTATAACTGCGTGAAGATCGCTTGCGTCCAGTGCAGTGAGCAGAAATCATGCCACTGCACTTCAGCCTGGGCAACAGAGCAAGACCTTATCTCAAAAAAAAAATATATATATATAAACTGCTTGAACTAGAGTGATTGTAATAAAAAGAAAAGTCCTCCAAGCTCTTTGAATTGACAGTCATCAATAGAAGATGCCAGGTTTGCGTGTTTAACCCAGTTCTTTTTATCAAATTCACAGGAAAATGAGAGATATGCATATGAATGGCAGAGATGCCTGGGGAGTGCCCTGAATGTGAGTATGTCACTTTCACGTTCACACGTATGTGAGTGCTCTCCTGTGCCTTTTTGCCTTCTTGGTTCATTTGAATTGACAGAGGCAAACTTCAGGAGAGCCTTACTTGGATGTCCCTGGGCAAAGTGTAACTCTGTGGAAGTCATGCATCTTAGGTGAGGCTTCTTTCACACTTAAAATAGCAGACTGGCTCATGTGTCAGTCATCCCCTCATCTGTCATTGTGTTTAAGAAATAGCAAAGTGATTTCATTAACTCTGACTAAATCAAAATAATATTTAAGCTAAAGAACCTGTCTTGGCCGGGTGCGGTGGCTCAACACGTATAATCCCAGCACTTTGGTAGGCCAAGGCGGGTGGATCATGAGGTCAGGAGTTTGAGACCAACCTGACCAACATGGTGAAACCCTGTCTCTACTAAAAATGCAAAAATTAGCCAGGCGTGGTGGCACGTGCCTGTAATCCCAGCTACTCAGGAAACTGAGGCAGGAGAATCACTTGAACCCGGGAGTCGGGGATAAAGTGAGCTGAGATCTTGCCACTGCACTCCAACCTGTGCTACAGAGCAAGACTCTGTCTCAAAACAAAAGAAAACAAAACAAAACAAAACAAAAGGAAAAAACCGTATTTTCTCTTCCAAAGAAATGGAGGATTGTTTCTTCAAGGATAAAATGAGATTTTTTGACACCTCCTGGCTTTTCGGTTGGGTTTTCTACTAATAGTAAATTGATTTGCAATGACTTTTCTCAGTTATGTAAGGTGATGTGATTTCATTTCTTTTAGGTCATTAAGAAGGCAAATGATACCTTAAATGGAATCAGTAGTAGTTCTGTTTGCACAGAAGTAATTCAGTCAGCTCAAGGCATGGAATATTTATTAGGTATGTTCTTTCATATTTTACTATTGAAAATGATGGCACTTTGCATTATTTTCAGTTTTCCCTTTAATTATTTTAAGCTAGATCTCTCAAGTTACATATGACTTCAGTAAGAAGCATCGGCATTTGTGGGTAAGACACTCAAGCTACAGGCAGTAAACTATTGGACTTAAAAAGTCTCTATGGCTAAGTTTCCTCATCCTTGTTATATACGTAATAGCAAAAATGTAAAATTATATCTGTGTTACTGGTTTATCAAAGAATCTGAACTACTGATGCACTAAAATAAAATCATCTTGTCTCCCATCAATTCCTTACCATACTCTCTATTCTTTCTCTCGACCGCTTAATGATACCACAGAGTCCTTAACCTCCTGGCCATCTGCAGCAAATCGATGTGTCAGTCCAACGTGAAAGTGTAGTCTCTGTCCACTTCGGTGTTCCTCCCTTCCCCAAGATCAGGCTTGGCCCATGGCCAGAGCCACAGCCACTGGACCCTAATCTTTTTCAAATCTTTACTCAAATGTCAGCTTCTGAGTGAACTCTTTCCTAGCACCCATCTCTCCAAAGAGTATCCTCTCTCCCTACCCCGGCACTTCCCATCCCATTCTCTGCTGGATTTTCTCCTTAGCCTTATTACCTTTAATTTCTTACATATGTTACTTATTATTCTTTTCTTTTCTTTTTTAAGACAGGGTCACACTCTCTCACCCAGGTTGGAGTGTAGTGATGTGATCATGACTCATTGCAGCGTCCACCTCCCAGGCACAAGCAATCCTCCCACCTCAGCCTCCCAAGTAGCTGGAACCACAGGTGCACACCACCGCGTGCCCACGTAATTTTTCTAGTTTTTGTAGAGACAGGTTTCTGCCATGTTGCCCAGGCTGGTCTCGAACTCCTGAGCTCAAGCGACCCACCCACCTTGGCCTGCCGAAGTGCTGGGATCACAGGCGTGAGCCACTGCGCCTAGCTACTTGTTGTTGTTTTTACTCTCTGTCTCCCTTCACTAGAATGAACCTCCAAGAAGGCAAGGATTTTGGTCTGTTTTGTTCACTGGTGTGTCCCCAACACCTAATCCAGTGTCTTGCACATAGTTGACACTCAAAAATATTTGCTGGATGAGTGGAGAGTGCAGGGATGTAGCCTCTGCCTTACTCCTGCCACCTCACTCGGGGTCTTCTTTTCCTGCTCAGACAGGCACAGTTCTGCATAAGCAGATGTCCACCAGGAAATGGGGCACCTGTCTTTTCTCCTAGTATCCTTGTATCTATGGAAGATTCTCTTAGAAGCCCCCTCACTTGGCTTAGGGTGGGCAGTAATTTCTGCCCCTCCCTTGGGGAAGGAAGAAGAAAAGCCATAGTGCTGTACACAGGGCTGCTGAGGCCCTGCTCTGAAGATCCCTTGGAGTTCCTCCAGTGTTCACTTAGAGAGGTCGGGGTCATGTCTTTGGTGACTGTCACATCGCAGGGGTTAGGGATGTGTCTGGTGGCTGTCCTTAGAATGTGGAGGTACTTAGCACCTCTCATCCTTGCTTCAAGAGTTCAACCACAATTTAGAGCCCATAGGAAACGAACTGTTCTGCATCCTGTTACGTGTATAAAGATAAGTGAAGTCAAAGTGTTTTTAAGACCTTCAGATTCAGAGGGGTGAGATGTTTCTTAATTACTTTGTGATGCTACTAACATTTAGATTCTTTTAAATTTTTACTATCCCCATTTTCAGCTAGTTTATTGGGATTTCCCAGATTCAAACAGATGGACTCATAAATAAACCTCCCAAAAAACAAAAGCTAATAACTTGCATAGTACCTGCCATTCTCCAAGCACTGTTGTAAGCCTTTTACCATATTAACCTATTTAATCCTCTCAACCATCCTTGGAGAAGCTACTGTTACCATCTCGACTTCACAGATGAGGAAACTGAGGTACAGAGAGGTTATGTGACTTGCCTAAGGTCATGTAGCCAGCAAGAGGCGTAGCTGGGGTTTGAACCCAAGCAGTGCAGCTTTAGAGTCTATGCTCTTACCAGTAAGCTATACAGCAGCATTGAGAAGTGGATTGGTCCCAAAGAATAGTAAGTACACCCCTGTCCAGATATACCCATTGTTTCTGACAGATATCAGCAAGCAATAATGCTCCCCTGTCTGGTTCCTCTGTGTCTCCACTGCCAACACTCCCTCTCTGCTCTCTCGTCCCGTCAGGTGTTGTTGAAGTGTACAGGGTGACCAAGCGTGTGGAGCTGGGGATAAAAGCCACTGCAGTGTGCAGTGAGAAGCTCCAGCAGTTGCTGAAGGACATCGATAAAGTGTGGAATAACCTCATCGGCTTCATGTCACTCGCCACACTCACAGTAAGCCCATGAGACAACTCAGCAGTTGCTTTCCTTTCCAGAAACCTAAGTTGTAAAGCAGAGTGTATATTCCTATGATGGTACTTACTGGAGGCTGAAGGTGCCAACTGGAGCATGTTATATTAGAGGAGGGAGATCACAGGTGTGTGGTCAGTTGAACAGTACCAGGTGGGCTTCTGATCTCTCCAAGGCCCAGTGAACCTAAGGAAAAAAAAGAGTATGGGAAAACATTCACTCTGGCTACATGTTTCTTAATTCACATAATACATGGAAGTTTTGCAAAGCAGTGGTTTGAGATACTCCCTTTGCACTTCTAGTTATTTATGTCCCCATATGTGTCCTTTCAAAAAGCTATATGATACCTCATGTTGCCATCCTGTAGTTTGTTTAGCCCTTCTTTTTTTAGGTTCTTGGGTTATTTTCATTTTTCCCTGTTATGAGTAGTTCTCTGAATAGACAAATCACTCTTCCTTTGTGGGGATGTATTTCCTCCAGGTGGACTAGGAGGTCAGTGTGTGTGTCTGCACAGGTGCATGCATGCATATGTAGCTGTTGTTGCATTTATTAGAAGGCTTTCCAAATAGCTTGTATTGGTTGCAATGCTACCAGAAATATATAAGTACATGGATACATTTCTCTACATTATGTCGTATCAATTTCTTAATTTAACAAGTATGCAATTATTCCCTAAGGTATTTTTTACATTTTTTTTTAATTTCATGAGAGGCTTTGCAGTGTTCCAAATGACAATTTACTATTTCTGTTTCCTTTGTATATAAACAGATTGGACTCTTTTGACCATTTGACCATTTATTCCTTGGAATATGGTTATTGACCTTATATTTTTCATATTTGTAATAGGTTTATATACATATATATAAGCTTGTAAACTTTTATCAGCTTTTTTCCTCCTTTATTATTGTCCCTTTTTTACATTTCATTGGGCAAAACTACTTTATTTTTATATATTCATACCTATTCAATTTGTCTCTGATGATATCCTTTATTTCACAGTAGTCAGAAGTTTATCTTCCTTCCACAGCTGGAATAAATATGCTATTCCAATTTTTTTTTTCACATGGAACTCTGCGACCCATCTGAATGGGATTGCAGCTGTGTGGGAGGAAGCAGTTCTAATTTTCTGAACTGATAGCCAGGTGGATACCCAGCTACCCCAGCAACGTGTCTTCAGCAGCACATCCTCTCACCATTGTCATGTTGCTTCTGGTTTGTAATATTAAAGTCTTTAAGAGTTTAAGTAATTTCCAAAACTTTTTCTTGTTCCCTTGAATCACTTCTCATTTTCCAACCTAAAATTTTATGTAGATAATTAAAAAAAAAAAAATACTGTTCTAGCAAGTGAAATAAGAAATGGAGTGTTAATATTTGAAGAAAGAGATAAAATTATGTTTACTTGGTGATAATGAAATTCTTTTAAAAATGTAAATTCAAGCAGCCAGGTGCAGTGGCTCACCCCTGTCATCCCAGCACTTTGGGGAGGCTGAGGTGGGCGGATCACTTGAGCCCAGGAGTTTGAGACCAGCCTGGGCAACATGGCAAAACTCCATCTCTACCAAAAATACAAAAATTAACCAGTCTCATAACTCAGTCTATAGGTAGATAGATTTAAAAATGTATTTTTTAATCTAAATTCAGGAGTTTAAATGTATTGCATTTGGCAAAAATTCATAACAATCCTACATATTATTAGTAGTTAGAAAATATGATGAAATTAGGCTGGGCGTGGTGGCTCATGCTTGAATCCCAGCACTTTGGGAGGCCGAGGCGGGCAGATCAGTTGAGGCCAGGAGTTCGAGACCAGCCTGGCCAAAATGGTGAAACCCCGTCTCTACTAAAAATACAAAAAAAAAAAAAAAAAAAAAAAATTTAGCTGACCATGGTAGCAGGTGCCTGTAATCCCCGCTACTCGGGAGGCTGAGGTAGGAGAATTGCTTGAACCCGGGAAATGGAGGTTGTAGTAAGCCAAGATCGTGCCACTGCACTCCATCCTAGGTGACAGAGCAAGACTCTGTCTCAAAAAAAAAAAGAAAAAAGAAAATGAAGTTAGAAAACTTATTTTTTTTTGTTAGAAAATATAACAAAGGCCAGGCGCAGTGGCTCATGCCTGTAATCCCAGCACTTTGGGAGGCCGAGGTGGGTGGATCACCTGAGGTCGGGAGTTCGAAACCAGCCTGACCAACCCTGTCTGTACTAAAAATACAAAATTAGCTGGGTGTGGTGGTGCATGCCTGTAATCCCAGCTATTTGGGAGGCTGTGGCAGGAGAATTGCTTGAACCCAGGAGTCGGAGGTTGCAGTGAGCTGAGATCACGCCACTGCCCTCCAGCCTGGGCAGCAGGAGTGAAACTGTCTCAAAAAAAAAAAAAAAAAAAAGAAGAAGAGAAAAGAAAGAAAGAAAATATAATGAAATTAGAAATCTTTTTTAAAAAAATCTATTAACTAATTCAAGCCCTTATCACTTTTGAACTTCTGACCTCATAGCTAGGGTTACTGGTTCCGTTTTTTTTTTAATCTAGTAATCTATTCCACACACCTCTACCGACTGTTTTTTGTTTTTTTGGTTTTTTTTTTTAGACAGAGTCTCACTCTGTCACCCAGGCTGGAGGGCAGTGGTGTGATCTTGGCTCACTGCAACCTCCAACTCCTGGGTTCAAGCGATTCTACCGCCTCAGCCTACCGAGTAGCTGGGATTACAGGCATGCGCCACCACGCCCAGCTAATTTTTATATTTTTAGTAGAGACGGGGTCTCAACATTTTGGCCAGGCTGGTCTCAAACTCCTGGGCTCAAGTGATCCACCCACCTTGGCCTCCCAAAAGTGTTGGGATTATAGGTATGAACCACTGTGCCTGGCCTTGATACTAATATCAGAAAGAAATTTCATCTGTAGGTTCTCATAAAGAGGAAACTAATATAATCAACATTGCCTTCAAAAAAAAGAAAAATCCTTTCAGTAAATAAAGCAACAGGTTTCATTGGGTAGTTTCTTATTACATTTCTCAATATAGGCCAAATGGCATAACTCCAAAGTATGAGTGGAAGTCATTTTAAGTGTGGAAAAAATAGATTAAATTGTAAACTAGGAGGTGTAGTAGTGCATACAGATAGCAGGCTCATGTCTTTGCTCTGTAAAGGAAGCATACAAATCAATGAGAAATATACCAACATCCCAGTAACGTATGAGCAAAAATGTGAAGTGATTCATAAAAGGGGAGGTACAATTAATCAGTAAACATTAATTCCAATTAAAACAAGGTTTCATTTTTTACCTACTAATTTTTTCTTTTTTTTTTTTTTTTTGAGACAGAGCTCACTCTGTCACCCAGGCTGGAGTGCAATGGCGCGATCTCGGCTCACTGCAACCTCTGCCTCCCAGGTTCAAGCAATTCTCATGCCTCAGCCTCCCAAGTAGTTGGGATTACAGGCGCGTGCCACCATGCCCAGCTAGTTTTTATATTTTTAGTAGAGACGGGATTTCACCCTGTTGGCCAGGCTGGTCTCAAACTCCTGTCCTCAAGTAATTCACCCACCTCTGCCTCCCAAAGTGCTAGAGGCATTACAGGCATGAGCCACCATGCCTGGCCTGCCTACTAATTAAGCCCAATTTTTGTATGGTCTGTTTGTTTGAATACTAATAGTGTTGATGTGGTAAAATGTGGACTATATACTGTAGGGTGGAATCACCTATGGAAAGAGAAGTTTGGCACCATGCTTTCGCCCTGACTGTGAACTTCTTGAAGACAGAGATCAAGACTGCGTTCTTCATCTTTTCTTCTTTATCTGAGCACAGTGCCAGGCACTATGTAAACATTCAGTAAACACTCAGTAAAAGTTGAATGAATTAAAGAACTTAATATGCATTCAGAGTAGCTGACTCAGTAGTTCCAATTCTGAGAAAATGTCCTAAGGCAGCGATTCTAAACGTGAATTCACAGAAAGAAGCAAGTGCACAAAGTTGTTCTTTGTAAACGTGAAAAATTAGAGACAACCTGAAAGTCCAAACCTAGAGGATTGGTTAAGTAAGTTGTGGTGAATCTTTACCCCAGGGTCTCACGCAGCCGTTTTGTAAAGGAGCACGAAATTTGAATGACACAGAACTGTTACTACAGGGCTTGAAGGAAATCTGCCAAAATGATATTAGGGATGTGTTTGGGTGATGAGACACTGGGTGGTTTTTTTTTTCTTTTTTAGACAGGGTCTCCCTCTGTCACCCATGCTGGAGTACGATGACGTGATCACAGTTCACAGCAGCCTTGACGTCCTGGGCTCTAGCAATTCTTCCACCTCAGCCTCCTGAGTAGCTGGGACCACAGGTGCACACCACCAAGCCCAGCCAATGTTTCTGTATTTTTTGTAAAGACAGGGTTTTGCCATGTTGCTCAGGCTGGTCTCAAACTCCTTGGGCTCAAAGAATCCATTCACCTCGGCCTCCCAAAGTGCTGGGATTATAGGCATGAGCCACTGTGTCCAGCCAAAAGACTGGATTTTTAAATATTCTGTTAGTTTTTTAATTTTTTCAACTTTCTTTTGATAGCATTTGTTGCATTTATAATGGAAAAACAAGTGTTTTTACTCTAGTAGGAGAAATGTGTCATTACCCTTCATTCACTTGCACAAACCCTCCTTGTAGATAGCCCTTGTTACCCTTGCCCACTTCTCCTTTCCATTGTAGTGATAGATTATCAAGTTCTCACACTGAATTTTATTTATTTCCCTGTTTATTTATTGTTTAGAGACAGGGTCTCACACTGTCACCCAGGTTTGAGTGCAGCAGCACAATCACGGCTCACTACAGCCTTGAACTCCCAGGCTCAAGTGATCCTTCCATCCCAACCTCCCACAGCTGGGACTACAGGCATGCACCACCATGCCTGGCCTGCTAGGGACAGGGCCTCACTATGTTGCCCAGGCTAGTCTCAAACTCTTGACCTCAAGCAGTCTTCTCACCTCAACCTCCCAAAGGGCTGGGATTACAGGTGTGAGCCACCATGCCCAGACTACTTTAGGGACTTTAATTGCAGTAAATCTGCATGGCAACCTGACATCTTTACCCTGCTGTCATCCTCTCCTGAAGCAGAGGAGAATCATGCCCAAGCTACCAGACATCTTTTGTCCTGACAGTCCACCTGACAAAGGAGGACTATAGTACCACACATCACTGCCTCTAAAAGGCAGCTGAATCAGAATACTGCGAACAGAAGCTGGGAAGAAGGAATGGGGGTAGTTTACTACTTATCCTCCATTTCTCTATTTACATTCAGAGAGGCAGAATTCTTGGGGTCTAGATGAGAGTCTTCCAGTTCTGTCCTTAATGGATTGGTTAACTGTTATGATGACTAATCCGAGGAACTTGGGAAAAAAGCACGTGTTTACTGCAGTCTTCCAATTTTCTTTGAGCTTCTGGAATTCAGTTCATTATCCTCTGGATCAGAGAAATGCATTAAACTCTGCATTTACTTCCTGAGCTCCAGCTACTAATGAAATTGATTGGCTAGTGATATGTGCCGAGGGTGCCTGTGAAGCTGTGGGGTAGAGAAGGATGTGTCACCATTTGTGAACCTGGAGATCAGTATGTGTCTGCGTCTTTCCTAATTCACCCACCTGCCGCTTCCTGACCTTGTCCTAATATGGAGCAGATTAAGCCTGAATATCATCATAGGAGTAAATACTTTTATTCTCCCCTTTTACAGATGAAGAAACTGAAGCACAGAGATACTGCTGAGGCCTGGGTTTATTCTGAAAGTCAGAAGTCAACTTTCTCAACCTCTATTCTTTGTGGCGTCCTTGAGATGGACAGGTTGGGTGGGTAAAACCAGAGAGGTACTAAAGTTTTTGTCGGGGGGAGTGCGTTGATTTTAGCATCAAGGTTAATGAGTTCAAACGCCAGGAGTCTTTTCTGGCAGCAACTTGTTATAAACAGTCGAGTTCTTTTCTGCACATTGCCCTTGTATATATATACCAGGACTGTAGAGTAACTTAAAAGCCTCCTTCTTTACATTTAGATTTTAAGGTTCTTTGTTTGGGTGACAGTCGGTTCTTATTGCAGTTAACACCTGAAAACTAGATTTCTATACAACCCCCAAATCAGCCACCCATCTCTTCTCTCCTAGTGCTGCTGGGAAAAGATGACTGTGATTACAGAGCGTCTCTCTCCTTACCATGAGCTCTTAGAATAAAAGGTGTCACAGAGACCAGGCGTACTTGCCAAGCTTGAGAATTTGGGGAAAGGATAAGTGGGGAGATTCCTGGGTTGCTGCTGTGCATTTACTTCTTGAGGTAGCTCGTCTCACCACGTGAAGTGCAAGCCAGTTTCATTTTTGTACCTTTTCCCAAGCTCCTGTGGCTACAAGCTTGCTACAGCTGCACCTTCTAGACTCTGAACACCCCTCCACACCTTTTCTTTTCTTTTTTTGTTTTTTTTTTTTTTTTTGGTAAAATACATATATATATATACAATAAGATGCGAAAATCTTGGTTGTACCACTCCATGAGTTTTGAAAAATGCATACCCTCATATAACCCATGCCTCCATCAAGATACAGACTACTCCATCATTCCAGAAGTTTTCTTATGCACCTTCCTAATCATCACCCTACTCAGATATAAACCCTGGTGTGATTTTTTTTTTATACCAAGGATTAGTTTTGTCCAGACCTTTTTAAAGAGACCTTGGAATTTGATTTTGTTATTTTGAAGAAAGCCTATTGGGTTTGGGGCCCATCTAACCTGGAGCATTGCCCTGTTCACATATGGTGGCTCTTACTCCTTTAGTATAAACAGATGTGAGGTAAATGGAGAAAAGGGCTGTGCATTTATGCCTTTCCCTCAGACTCCCCTTGTAAGCATCCTTTTCTAGCATCAATGTTGAACCCACAGATGTGGAACCCATGGATACCGAGGGCTGACTGTACCGGCAGAGCTTTATGCTCTCTTTCTCTTTAATACTCTTTATCCATGGACTAAGACTCCCTCTTGTGGTAGAAGCATGTCTCCTCCGGGCACAGACTGAAGACCTGCTTCTTTCTCAAGAGGTAAAACTCACCTGGTGTAGTGAGATGTGATGGTTGGCTCCCTGAGTGACTTGCCATCTAAGGTTTTATCTTGTGAAGTGGGTTGAAGTTCAGTAGGTTTGGAACAAACAGAGAATTCTGTCCTGGAAAATTAATCGATTTTTACCATATAAAATCTAAGAGAAGAGAAAAGGTTGTTATTCGCCTGAATTTTAGTCAATTGGCAATCACACAGGCTCTCTGATTCCACTGTTCACCTCAGTGAAATGTGAATTCTTTATTACTTCCTTTCAATGTGAAATTGACCAGTGAATTTCAGAGTCCTTATTTCCTATTGCTATGACATATCAGGAGAACAGTTTATTTTCAATGGTGATAGCATTTTTGTCGTCTTGCCAGTCTGCACAATGTTTTAGAGACAGGATCTTTACTATGTCTCTGCATGGCTGTCCTCAGTTGACAGAAGGCAGCTGTGGTAGACAGAATGATGGCCCCCTCAAAGCTACCCATGTCCCAGGAACTTGTCAATATGTTACCTTTGCAAATGGGATTAAGTTAAAGGTCTTTGTTTGGGGAAGGTATCCTGGATTTTCCAGGTGGCCCCAATGTCATCACATGGATCCTTAGAAGGGGAAGGTAGGAGGGGAAGAGTGAGAAAAAGTGATGTGACAACAGAAGCAGAGAGAAGAAGAGAGTGGCAGATGCTACCTGCTGGCTTTGAAGATGGGACCATAAGCCAGGGAATGCAGAGGCCGTCCCTAGAAGCTAGAAAAGGCAAGGAAACAGATTTTCCCCTAGAACTCCCAGAAGGAATGCAGTCCTGCTCACCCATTTTAGACTTCTGAAATCCACAAGTATAAGAGGATACATTTATGTTGTTTTAAGCCATTAAGTTTGTGCTTTGTTACAGCAGCAATACGAAAGATTATACAAGACATTGTAACCAAGCAAATATCAAAACCTTATAATTGCCTATGGAACCTGTGTCTAGATCACCCTTTGTATCAGTCAAATTAGACTAGGTTATGCTTCAGTAACAAACAGCTTCTTCCATCTTAGCAAAAGCAAAGCTTTATTTCTTGCTCAGGCTGTATGTCCATCTCAAGTTGGTGGGGGGCTCTGTGCCATGTCCTTACCCAGGGACCCAGGTTGACAGAGCCTCCACCATGTGGAACATAGCTGGTCACCATGGGAGTGTCAAGGAAACATGAGAAATAGCACATTGGTCTTAAAGGCTTCCTCCCAGAGGTGACACTCTGACTTTTTTTTTTTTTTTTTGAGATGGCATCTTCCTCTGTCGCCCAGGCTGGAGTGCAGTGGTGCAATCTCAGCTCACTGCAGCCTCCACCTCTTGGGTTCAAGCTATTCTCCTGCCTCAGCCTCCCAAATAGCTGGGATTACAGGCACCCGCCACCACACCCGGCTAATTGCTTTGTTTTGTTTTGTTTTTGAGACGGAATCTCACTCTGTCGCCCAGGCTGGAGTGCAATGGCGCGATCTTGGCTCACTTCAACCTCCACCTCCTGGGTTCAAGCAATTGTCCTGCCTCAGCCTCCTGAATAGCTGGGATTACAGGCAAGCGCCACCACACCTGGCTAATTTTTGTATTTTTAGTAGAGACGGGGTTTCATCATGTTGGCCAGGCTGGTCTCGAAGGCCTGACCTCGTGATCCGCCTGCCTTGGCCTCCCAAAGTGCTGAGATCACACGTGTGAGCCACCGCGCCCGGCATTTCTTTGTATTTTTAGTAGAGACGGGGCTTTGCCATGTTGGCCAGGCTGGTCTTAAACTCCTGACCTCAGGTGATCCACCCACCTCGGCCTCCCAAAGTGCTGGGGTTACAGGTGTGAGCCACCATGCACCCGGCCTACATGTGACTTTTGCTTAGTTATTGACTGTGGCAAGTTACAGGCCAATGCCTGATTGAAAAAGGGGCAGGGAAGGCCCATCCTGCCATTCCATAAAAAGGAGAAAGATCATTGGTGAAGAACACTAATTACTACAAACTCTTCTTCCTTAATAAGGATCTTCTTGGACACCATTGTAGCAGTTTATTGGAGGCTAAAGATTCAGGATTATATATCTTAGTCTGACATTGGGACTTATCAGTGTCAGTAGGCCATATATAATATGTATATGTTTTTTAAAATCTTTACTAAATGCATGAAATACTTGCCAAATGAGATTATCAATTTAAGGTGACTTGTAGAGGGCATACCTTCTTATATGATGACACCCAAACTGTTATCTTATACGATTGGTGCCAAACTGTTACTATTACCCTACAATAAACACCCTGTTTATACATGTGTACTTAAGAAGGTTAATTTTGTCAGCTGAAGGAGTAATTTGATCACAGGGTCATTTATGCAGAGCCTTATGGTTTTCATTGGCGATTACAGTGTGATCTTTTCATTTGCTTTCCTTATGCCTTTGGTAAACAGATATTAAGGGGCTTCTATTAAGTTGATTGATTTCAGGATTCGAGTTTTCCCAGATTCTAATTATTTCTCAAATAGCCCTGATTCAGTAACATGATGACTATCTATAATGTGGATTATAGAGGTGATACTATGTTTTAACCTCTTTTAAAAGCTTGCTAAGAGTTCGTCAAAGTGAATAATTGTGATAATCATATAGACTATTTTTTCACTTTGAGAGCATGTTTTATGTCCATCTGCGATATATAGAAATGGGAGAGAGGTGTAGGGCAAGTGAAATAGTTACCATTTTACAGATGACTGACTGCAGAACAAACAAGTGTTAGCGCCAGCCTCTTCTACATTTGACCAGAGTGACCACGGTTGCACTACAAAAGAAAAGAGAGAAAAGAAAAAATATCCTATGACTTGGCTGAGTCCATGTGAGTTTACTTTGATCACCTACACTAGAGTCCTTTTGCACACAGTTGAAACGTACACCTCACCTTTTCTTCTTTGAAAACCACGTGTTCTTCCTTCCCCTGCTGTGATCTCAGTGGACCTCGTTCAAATGTGTTTAAGAAAGGTTTGTGGAGCTAGTTCATAGTTTATTATTTCAAATTAGAAAGGAACAGGGAACATCATACATAATCTACACATTTTTATAAGGAGAAATCTTTTTTTTTTCTGGTGAGGAAAAATGCGGATCATATAATTTTGCTTTGTTGCTCAAAAACAACGTGGAAACTCCTCAGTGGTTAAGACTGGAAGAACTATGGGAAATGTAACTGTTAATTTGGCAGGAATTTGCCATCATCCTGGGTCACCTCAGTATCCATGAAGACAAACCAGCTGCCATGCCAGGCTCCCAGACGCTTGACTGCCTGGACCACAGAGCCCTCGCTTCCCCTGCACTTCAGCCACCCACTGGCATCACCACGATGGGCTGTGTTAGCAAACACTGTGCAGCGCCTGTACAGTCTCTAACCCCGACATCGAACTTGCAGAATCCAGATTGGCAACCCCCCTGCTGTCTCACTCTTCACTGGCACTGCTCTTGTTTTTGGTTCTCAAGACAGGATATTGTCTCTTTTACTGTGTTCCTATCAGCCCTCTTCTGTCTTCACTTCTTTTCTCACCTCCTTACTCTCCACGGTGCATGGGGCATCCCTCCTCACTCGCTTCAGTCATATTCATTAGACTGAACCCAACTGGAATCAGGGCAGCCATCCACCTTCTCCCCCCACCTTGACCCACTGTGTGCTGGTGGAGACAGTCACACCACCAGAGTTTGCTGCTTGGAGTTCGCAAGGCTACTGCCATTTCAGACACAGCTGATGATCTCACCTCCTGCTTTAGAGTGAGGATAAGCCCTCTGAGAGGAGCCCCTCAACTTCTAGCCTCCCACCTGAGGTTCCCTTCTGTCGCACTAGTGTGTCAGATCCCGTTCTTACTGGCTTGCACGAGTTGATTGTTAAATGTTCAGGAATTTTATGAGCCAGTTGTTAAACACGGTTATTACTAAAAATTAAATGAAGACTGGGTGCAGTGGCTCATGCCTCTAATCCCAACACTTTGGGAGGCTGAGGTGGGAGGATGGCTTGAGGCCAGAAGTTCTAGACCAGCCTGGGCAACATAGCGAGACCTCATCTCTACTAAAAATAAAAAGTAGCCAGATGTAGTGGCACACACCTATAGTCCCAGCTACTCAGGAGGCTGAGGCAAAAGGATTGCTTGATCCCAAGAGTTTGAGGCTGCAGTGAGCCATGATCACGCATGCCTCTGCACTCCACCCTGGGTGACAGTGAGACTCTATCTCAAAAGCAAGACAAAACAAACACAAATGATATAAACTTGCAGTTAAATATATTATATTAAAAATAGTGGTAATAAATACTTAAAACGTTCTAGTTCTTAAATTTTACTGTTGTCTAGCTTTCAGGGTTATTTATGTCTATCACAGGGCAACCAACTGTCCCTGTTTGGTCAGGACTGAGGGATTTCCTCAGTGCTAAAAAGTGATGGAGAAAATGTTATTAGTGCAGATTAAACTTAAAAGTGTGTGGCCAGGCACAGTGGCTCACACCTGTAATCCCAGCACTTTGGGAGGCCAAGGTGGACAGATCACGAGGTCAGGAGTTCAAGACCAGCCTGGCCAATATGGTGAAACCCCGTCTCTACTAAAAATACAAAAATTAGCCAGATGTGGTGGTGCATGCCTATAGTCCCAGCTACTTGGGAGGCTGAGGCAGAAGAATCCCTTGAACCCAGGAGGCGGAGGTTGCAGTGAGCAGAGATTGCACCACTGCACTCCAGCCTGGGCTACGGAGCAAGACGCCATCTCAAAAAAAAAAAAAAAAAGTGTGTTAGCTGGGCATGGTGGTGCACACCTGTAGTCCCAGCTACTCAGGAGGCTGAGGCGGGAAGATTGCTTGAGCCCGGGAGGCGGAGGCTGCAGTAAGCCAAGATGACACCACCATACTCCAGCCTGGGCAACAGAGTGAGACCCTGTCTCAAAATAAATAAATAAAAATAAGAGTGCTGCGGGGCCGGGCACAGTGGCTCATGCCTGTAAACCCACCACTTTGGGAGGATCACGTGAGCCCAGGAGTTCAGGATCAGCCTGGGCAACATAGGGAGATAATCATCTTTACAAAAAATCAAAAAATTAGCTGGGCATGGTGGCATGCACATGTGGCCCCAGCTATTTGAGAGTCTGAGGTGGGAGGATCTCTTGAGCCCAGGAAGTCAAGGCTGCGGTGAGCTGTGATCACGCCACTGTACTCCAGCCTGAGCAACAGAGTGACTGGACAGCTTTCTAAGATTGAGACCTACCCTTTTAACCATTGTGTGTGTGTGTGTGTGTGTGTGTGAATTAGATAATGCGTGTAAAGAGCTTAGTATAGTGCTTGGCAAAGTAAGGGCATATTAGCTATTGTTCTGTTTATGGTCTTCAGCTGGTGACTCTCAGATCTCTCCACAAGCAGTAGGCCTGTATGTGTATCCAACCACCTGCTTATATGGCATGTGGCCTTTGCTTCCCACAGGCAGCTCCAGCTCAGCTTGGACCAAACTAAACTCTTCTCAGCTTCCATCCTCAAACCTGGTCCTTCTCTCACGTGTCTTATTATGGTGAATCCTCTCAGCTGCCCGGGTCCCCCAACCTCTCCCATGCAGCAGGTCACCCAGGCCTGCTCATTCTCCTGCCTTGGCCGCTCTTTCATGTGCCCATTTCTCTCTGTTCCCCACCGCCGCTGCCTCCATTCTGACCATCGGTATCTGTCTCCAGGACTGCTACAGCAGACTTCTGGCTGAGGCCTATGCTCTGAGGATTGCCACCCCCAATTCACTGCCTATTACTGTAGCGAGAGGGATCTGTCAGTAATATGAACCTGGGCCTGTCGTGATCCAGTTGGAACCCTTAGTGGCTTTCAGGATGCTCCTTATCTTCCTTGAAGTCCTCATGCTGCGGCTTCATCTCCTCTTTTCCTGGGCTCTGTCCCCACCCTCTAGATTTCTTCCCATACCCCATCTTTAGCTCAGAGGCCTTTGCCTTTGCTGCTCGTTCTGCATAGAATATCCTTCCCTCCCCTACCTCACCCAACCCTGTCCCCTTCACCTAGCAGCTCCTATCTACACTCAGCCAAGGTGATTCTAAGTTCTAGGAAGCAGGCCAGGCGCAGTGGCTTATGCCTGTAATCCCACCACTTTGGGAGGCTGAGGCGGGTGGATCACCTGAAATCAGGAGTTCAAGACCAGCCTGACCAACATGGTGAAGCCCTGTCTCTACTAAAAATACAAAATTAACTGGGCGTGGTGGCACGCCTGTAATCCCAGCTACTCAGAAGGCTGAGACAGGAGAATCGCTTGAACCCGGGAGGCGGAGGTTGCCATGAGCCGAGATCACACCATTGCACTCCAGCCTGGGCGACAGAGTGAGACTCTGTCTCAAAAAAAAAAAAAAAAAAAAAAGTTCTAGGAAGCAGTCTCTGGCTTCAGGCCCCATCCCTTTCGGGTTGGGCTAAGTGCCGCTCCCTTGTGCCCTGGCACTCAGGACTTCCCCCAAGTAAGCACACACGGCACTCATGGCACTGCACTGGCTCCCCTGGCGCCCACCCGAGACTGAGTTCTCAGAGGACAGAGGGCGTGTGGTACTGGTGCCGGCCTTCCTAACACCTGGAACCATGGCTGGTTCCCAGCGGATGTGTGGGAAGTTAAATTCGTGTAGTGGCGTTAGAGTACTTAACTTGCCGCTAGTCCTACTGGGGGTGAGTGATGAGGGAGTGAAGCGAACAGCGTGTGGACTTGCTGGACTTCTTACCCATTTGTCTTGTCATCCTCACAGCCAGATGAAAACTCGCTGGATTTTTCCTCCTGTATGCTACGGCCTGGGATTAAAAATGCTCAGGAGCTTGCCTGTGGAGTGTGCCTCTTGAATGTGGACTCGAGGAGCCGGGTAAGTCACGCAACCTCCTTGCAGACGGCAAAGGGCTTCCCTAACGTGACTCTGGACAACCTCATCTGGCCCACTTTACTGCAAAGTTTGTGACCAGAAGTGGGGATTTTCTCAAGTCCTAAAAGCTGATGGTAGGAGCAGACACATTTCCTCGAGAGGGCGGCGGGGGAGCTGTGGAGGGAATGGACGCGGGTCTCATGCCTGTGGCACCCTGTGCATAGTGGGGAGGTCAGGAGAAAAGGGTGAACCTGTAAGGATGTGTTTGGAGGCAAGAGGCCCTGTTCTGGGAATGTTGTTGACCTATGGTTTCAACGTTATTTCAGAAAGAAGAGAAGCCTGCAGAAGAACATCCTAAAAAAGTATGAACCAGTTACACCTTATCTTGGCGTCTCCATTTCAATTTTGAGTGTGGAGGGCAAATTGGATGATTCCATCCGTTGCCGTCCTGAACTGTTCCAATCATGAATCCTTCGCTGAGTCAGTTTTGTTCCCGTCATGTTTGATGGAGTCTCCTACTGTGTCTGTGTGGGTCACTGCTGGCTTATTTGCGTACTTGTTTCACATAATTGGCTTCTGGTGTTGCAGTTATTTTTCTCTGTGATGAATGGGGCGACAGAATGAGCAACTTCTGGAAGTCTGGAAGTTGTAGTGACACACAGATGGAGATCAAAGAGCTTCAGGATGTAGCCATTTAGCCATTTTAACAGACAAGCAGCAAATTGGGTTTGAGAGTTTTGTTTATTTGCAGTGCGTATTAGAAAACTAACCCCAGGAAGTGGTTGAGGTTTGGACTCTACTTTTCCATGGCTGACTGTAGCTTACTGATAAGCCTGTTCACCTGGAAATAATTCTTACGTGTTTAATGCCCATTCATTTCGAGGCATTTTTTTTTTTTTTTAACTCTATTCCTGTTTGGACTTTTTGATAATGTAGATTCATTAGGCATTAGGGTCAATTCAAAGGCATTAAGGTCAATGCCATTAGACCCTAAGAGTTGTTATCTGTCGTTCACTAACTCTCTGGTTTTCTAACTCTCTCGTTCTCTAACTCTCTTGTAATTTTTTGTCACGATAGGCTTGTGGTCAGCTACAGGAGTGGAAAGGATTGCATGCTGTAGTCAGATGCCAGCCTTAGGAGGAGGGCTTCCTTCAGCACAGTGAGGGATGAAAGCTCTCCACAGCCCTTGGCTACTTTAGTTCCCCTTATCATGATTCCCCCCCTCCGCCCCATAACCTCTGTCTGCCTTTTCCATGGAAGATTTGGCCACCTTTTGCTGAAACTAGGTTTAGTGGTAACAATTTTATACCTTTAATTAGCAGTAAAAAATCTTCTCTCTTGAATTCCTGTAGCTATCCGCTCAGCCTTTTTGTGTGTGCCATTTTGGCCTCAGCCTCTGTGACCCGGAGAGATGTACATGTTGGTTGCTGAAAAGCTCTGAGATGCAGAAAAAGCCTGACTTGCCCCACATCTCTGTTTATTTCTGGCAGGCATTCAACTCAGAAACAGACAGTTTCAAGCTGGCCTATGGAGGGCACCAGTATCACGCCAGCTGTGCCAACTTCTGGATCAACTGTGTCGAACCGAAGCCTCCTGGCCTCGTCCTGCCTGACCTGCTCTGAACAACTCCTCTGTGAAGCATTGACTTTTTTTTTTTTCTGTGACACCCCATGGGGTGACAGGGACCAATAAATAGAATGCGAGCACTGCACAGTTCGCTTCCCTGAATCGATACGAACAACACCGCAAGGGACGGGGCCCACGTCATCCCCACGGCCAGTCTGCGGGACTTGAGGTAAAATTGTCCCACCCAAGCTACATGCGGCACCAGAAGCTTGCTCACTTATCACTTCTGAAGATTTTCTAAAATATGGACCACAGCTTTCTTGATCTAAGGAAGAACTTGCTGCTGCAGTATTGAAACTGTGAAGAACTGACATTTGAAGAAAAATAGATTACCGTTGCGGGACTGGAATGGGCGACTGCTTGGAGCCAGTGCTTGTTTTTATCTAGGACACTTACTGTCCTGTGAAATAGAATGCATTTATCTGCATTTAGTTTGTTAATGTCTGAAATGAATAAAAAGAAGAAATTGCGATTAAACTGATGTTCTGCTTTTTATGGAGAAGATTCTGCCCGTCTCCCCTGGACAGTAGCAGGCAGGTGAGGGCAGATTTTACCCACGTGGTTGTCACAACTGAACCAGTTCTCTGCTCCTTTCCTTCACTTCTGTCAAGTCTCAAGACTTTTTCCCAAAACATGCCTGGGCACTCTGCAGTCGTGAAGAATGCTCATTTTGACAGAGGCCCACATCCTGTGTATTAGGACAATATCCTTCCCCCCAGGAGCCTTCACTGCAGACCTGTTTTGCCGCATGCAAAGACTGACCGTGGAGTTTTCTCAGACGAGATTTGGAAAGGCAGTGGAATGAAATCTCTTTGCAGTGGCCTCTCTCCAAATTTCCAAAGATGACTGCATAGGGACCGACACTGCCTGACTTTGCAGTATCTGTGAGAAAAACCTGAAAATTAATTCAGGGTGAAAATGTGGAGCTCTCGGCCTAGTGTAAAGTATCAAGATGTATATTTATGGGATAGATACATGACTTAGAAGAAGTAGAAGAAAATTGTCCAGAAACAGTACTGAATTTTAGAGGGAAAAGGCTGGTGCTTCCTGGAGTAGGGAATTGTCTTTGCCATTTAATCTGAATGCATAAAATTAGGGGAAAAAACCCAAGTGGCTAAGAGCTGTGTTATTCCTGGGAAGAACTACCAATCTAGGGCGCACGTCTCTCTGGGTTGTTGATTATGTGCTTTATGAAGCGATTTTTCAATCTCGTATGCTTTACTTTGTGTGGTTTAGGCCCTCTGACCTAGACTTTTATTTTTAAACTGAAAAAGTTGGTCTTGTCTATGTAATTGCTGCTTTTACATAATTTATTTTCTCCTCTCAGGACAAATTCTATCTTGCTCCATCTTACAGCTTTTCCGTGTTCTCCAAGAAAGGTGTGGAACATTTTCATTAAACAGCTGTTGCTGGGGCTTCTGCTTGACCTTCTGCATGCCCCAATGCACAGAGAGGCACCGAGGAGAGAAAGGCTTTTCTCACTCGCTCCCGATGATACCGTCTCTGGCCATTCCTGACTGAGGCAGCTCACTCTGAATGGGCACCTTTGGAGCTTTTGCCCACCACGAGGCTACTGGGGTGTTTCTAACAACACAGGTGGGACAGCTTTTGGCAGGCATTTTCCAAGGCCTCAGCGCTGCCATCCTGGACAGCACCACTTCCGCATGGAGCTGGAATGCAAGCAGGCTGCTAATTGGCCTTAAAAATTCTTTTTTTTTTTTTTTTTTTTTTTTGAGATGGAGTTTCACTCTTGTTGCCCAGGCTTGAGGGCAATGGCACAATCTCAGCTCAGTGCAACCTCCGCCTCCCAGGTTCAAGCGATTCTCCTGCCTCAGCCTTGTGAGTAGCTGGGATTACAGGTGTGCATCACCACGCCCAGCTCATTTTGTATTTTTAGTAGAGGCAAGGTTTCTCCATGTTGGCCAGGCTCGAACTCCGGACCTCAGGCGATCCGCCCGCCTCAGCCTCCCAAAGTACTGGGATTACAGGCATGAGCCACTGCGCCTGGCCTAAATTTCATAACAGAACCATGACAGCAGAATCTACCTTTGCAATAAGAATGTTTCCCAGGAGTCAGAGACCAGCCCTGGGCATGATGGCAAGACCCCAGCTAATTATACAAAAAATAATTAGCTGGGCGTGGTGGAGTGCATCTGCGGACATTTGTGGTCCCAGCTACTAGGTAAGCTGAGGCAGGAGGATTGCGTTGAGTCCAGGAGTTTGAGGCTGCAGTGACAGCCTAGGTGATGACAGAGCGAGACACTGTCTCTTAAAAAAATAATGTTTCCCAGTGTGAATTTGTATTGCTGAAACATTTTTTTTTGAAATGCTGTATAGACGCCTGTCATGTCACAGTGGCCCAGTATCAACATTTTAAAAAGCTCACTTGGTAGCTGGGCTGGTTTCTATTCCTGAGAAATTCCAGAATGCCTCAGATAAAATTCTTTCGTATAATCCCCATTTTCCTTACCAAGGACGGTAGGCTTAATCACTCCTTGGGAGGTGCCACAGGAGATTCAGCAGATATCAACAGAAAAAAAGCCTTTGCTATGAAAAGTATTCACTATCTTTCATATCTCTTGAATACTTGAAATGTTTAATTAGATGCCACCAATAGGGATCCAAGGAGTGTGGGACACGGTTGCGCTGCTTTTCTTTATAAACGTTTATTAAAATGGCTCAACGCTGCATTCAGCTTCACCTCAGCTCTTGTTGTCAGCCAGGAGCCCCGTGTCCTTGGAAACCGTAGCCAAGGTTACTTATTTCCATACTGTGCATTGTGTCAGCCCGCTTCACCCCACCGCTTGAATGGCCTTTAATAAGCACTTTTCTTTTTTTGGTGGGATGTTTTGCCTTTAAAATTTTTATGGCTTTGTGTGTAATTTAATTTTTGTCTGGACACGCTTGAGATAGAAGAGGTACTGGATATATGAGGATATTTTCCATGTTTTATTTTTCCTGCGGCTACTAGTTAGCATTCCATAGGGGTTGTGAATTTTTAATTATTTGAATATTTTGTGTACATATACATATTTGAAGGGTTTTGGGAGGGGTCTTATTTGTTTAAAGGTGTCTTCTGTTTGCCTATTTAAAGTGTACTTCAGCTTTGCAAAGATTATAGGGCTGTATGTTACAGAAATAGGAAATGCTGGCCCTGGACTGGGGACCACTACCAAAATTCCCTTTAACACCTTCGAGGTCAAATGCCTGCCTTTGTGAACAGTTAATAAACTTTGATGTTTTCAGACATTTGCCATTCAGAAGGAAGCATTGTAGCCTGCTGTAGACCATTCCAGCAAATGTCAGAATGCAGGGCAAGATGTGTGTCGACTATGTTTTTTATGTTTAAGTTAGTTACTTATTTCTTCAGGTTAGTGTGTACCAAATAATAATACTGAAAAGCCCGACCCTTGCCAGGCCGAGGAAATAAAGCTTAAGTGAAACAGCTCTTGGGGGAAAAATGCCACTTTACAAATACTTTTCTAACAAAATAGCATTATAATGAAGTTTTTACTTAATTCCATTATTTATGGATGTGAATATAAGTGGTTAAAAAAGTATTCATGTGGGACATCTCATTACTTTGTAGCTGTGGCTTTATTAACCAGTGAATGCTGTGGTCCTTAGCGAAACGCGTTGTCTTCTGTGTGATGTGGAATTCGCGCCTGTATTTTAAAAGATGGTGTGGTTTCTCCCTTGTTTGTATTTTAATACACAAACAACTGCTCTAATTGATATGTTTAGACATTATAAAGCTTTACCTTTAAAATATTTTCAGGGTCTGTTCTGAAATCACCCCTTGTTAAACTTCCCTAACCAAAATACAAGTGTAGAAGAATGTCAGGCTACTAAGCCTTTTCTTGGTCTTGTCTTTCATGTAGATGCAAGTCACTAGGATGAACGGGGCCCATGCACTTAAGATTACAAAGGTGTTCAGCTTCCCACGTGCGAAGAACTCTTAGTTACAGCCCCTTAGTGCTGCTTGCCAGGAATTCTACAGGTAATTTTCATTTATTACCAAGAATATCTGTCACCAGGTGTCTTCTCGCCCTAGGACAATGGTTATTTGGGGGCTCTTATTCAGAAACTCCCAGACTCAAAGCTGAGCCTCATACTAAAGCAGCCAGAGCCTCCCTGGATTTTTTTTTTTTTTTTTGATCATCTTTTGTAGCATTTGTTGGTTCCTCAGATTTCCCACAGAAACTATTTATTAATAATTTTTTTCATTTTAATTTTTCTAGAGAATAATGATGCATGTTTATAACAGTGGGCAGCCACGGGTATAAAGCAATAAAAGGTAGGTAGAATTTAGATGGAAAAAAACCATTGCCACAAACCAGGTAAAATGTGGAGGATATTTGTCTAAATATGTAGCTACTGGCCTATGTATGGCTTCCTGCCAAAACTGACCCAAAAAATCTAGAAAACTATTCCTCTGGTGAGCAAGCTACAACCTCCCTGACAAATGAAGCCAAAGAGCAGTGCCGCGGCGGGTTCCCATCGCACAGGCACACGCCCAGGACACCCTCCATCCAGAAGAAAGGCACGCCCTAGGACAGTGGTTACTTGGGGGCATGTGGAAAGTGCCCAGGAGTGTCCCAGGAGTGGGACAGGGGCGAGCTCATTCACCTTCTACCATGTATCTGATGATGAGCGGTGCTGCCCATTTTATCAGGAGCAGTGAACTGGGTGACATTCCCAAAGTTAACCAAAGGCAGCCATTGTTTATTTGCTTATCGCTCATACTGAGGTTTGGTTTAGGGCATTTTCGTATGTGGTAATAGTCAAGCAGAGGCACCTTTTATTGAAAACCAGTTTCTCTGACGGAGGACATGCTGCTTCGGGGCGCTCCGCTAACCAAGAGGAAACCAAAACCAGCACCCCCGATCACAGTGTGCACGATTATCATCTCCCACCGGCCCAGCACTGGGGACGGTGTGTCTGCCCGTCCACCAGGATGTGATGCGCCGACACGACTCCGCTGGGATGTGCATTTTAAGTAGTGTTCACAACTGTCTGTCACAGGAGCCACATTTCAGCAGTTACTGGAGAGCACCTTTTTTCCATCATCGACACACACACACCCTGAAATTATTAGTAAAAATTCTAATATGTTAAGCATATAGATTTATTAAAAATAATGCTAATAATATAATCCTGGGCACATGGATTCCAAGAGAGTTTTTGCAGCAGATTTCATTATAGTTACTTAACAGCTAAATAATCAGGGTGTATTTATTTTAACTTACAGAGTCACTAAATAATAGAGGGGAAAGGAAACAGTAGGGCTAATCCAGTAGAGACTGAAGCTGGTATCAACCTTCCCTAAGCATCTGTCTGGTCAGCAGCCTGGGGCAAAGTTTGTCTCTAAAGGGTTAATGAGGCCCCAAAGTGATTTTTGCACTGAGCTCCTCCTGCACCTACCAAGGTGCCAAAGGCATGAGATTCAGAAGAGAGCAGAACCAGTTTATTAAACTGTTCAAATTGGTAAAAATGATTAAAAGCTAAAGATTTTCATAAACACTCTTCCAAAATGTTAATTTTAAAAATGTGACTAGCAATGTATGCATTCCCTTTATGTCCCCTCCCTCCCTATCTCTTAAAATAAATTTGAACACCCAGTGTAAAAAACACTTGAGGGAGAACCAGAAGTCAGCCATTTGAGAAGAGAGCGGAGAGGGAGCAGACGGCGGGCAGCAGATGCCAGCCCCGCTCGGGCTGCTGACGCAGACTTCGGTGGCACTAAATCCCCCAGTAAGGCATCAGGTGTCGGGACTCCTTCTCATAGACGTCGGGAACTATGCCATAAGGTGTCTGTACCATTTTAACTGTCGACTTCCCAAAGAGCTGGCGCTCGTAGTCTATCAGTTGCCTCCAGAAGCCTACGTTGGGCCTGATGACAGGTCGCCGGGCTTTCACCCAGTTGTACGCCTCCAGCAGGCACACGTTGTGGAATTTCATCAGGTACGCGATACACAGCGTGGCTGAGCGGCTCACCCCTGCAGCACAGTGCACCAAGGTGGCCCCGTGCTTCCTGCTCACACTGTGGATCTTGTCAGCCACGGTGTCAAAGTACAGTCCAATGGGGGCGTGCGGCATGTCAGCCAGAGGCACTTTAACATACTCAAATTGGGGCCAGTTGAAATTAGGGATCTCAATGGTAGCATTAACAATGCAGGTGATGCCACGAGCCTGGAGGAGGTGCCGATTGGAGGCCACACTGCCTCTGCCCAGGAATAGAGAGGAGGTGATTTGAGCAATGCCTCCTATGTCTCCCTCGGAAATCATCCGAGGGGCCATGAGAGTCCTTGGTAGCGTGCTGTGACCTCTGGAGCTCATGAAGACACCAGCAGTCACACTTGCATCGTTGGGGGCAAGACAAGAGTGTTTTATTTTCCTCCACCAAGGAATCCAAAATTACAGTCTCCTTCCTGCAAAATACAGGTATGTGTCAGTACTTTAAATGCTACTGATTCATCACAGCCTTCTGTCACGTTTGTCAAATGGGAAGATTAGAGGTTGTTTTTTTATAATACAGTACAATCTTTCAAGGATACAGACAAATCATTTTCTATCAATTAACAGTTGGGAAAAGTCACCTAGGACACAAACATGTGAAATCAATGTAAAATTCAGCTCTCTGGTGATTGTCCAAAAAAAAAAAAAAAAAAAAAAGTGGGGTTGGGGGTGGCTGGGCATGGTGGCTCATACCTGTAATCCCAGCACTTTGGGAGGCTGAGATGGGAGGACTGCTTAAGCCCAGGAGTTCAAGACCAGAAGACCAGCCTGGGCAACACAGTGAGACCCCATCTCTACAAAAAAAAAAAACAAAAACAAAAAAACTTTTTTTTTTTTTTTTAATTAGCTGGGTGTGGTGGTGCATGCCTGTAGTCCCAGCTACTCAGGAGACTGAGGTGGGCAGATCACTTGAGCCCGGGAGGTCGAGGCTGCAGTGAGCTGTGGTTGCGCCACCACCACACTGCAACCTGGGCAACAGGGAGACCCAGTCTCAAAAAAAAAAAAAAGGCCAGGCAAGGTAGCTCATGCCTGTAATCCCAGTACTTTGGGAGGCTAAGGCGGGTGGATCACCTGAGGTCAGGAGTTCGAGACCAGCCTGGCCAACATTGGGCCTGTAATAAGGAGAGACAGGGCCTGTCTCTACTAAAAATACAAAAATTAGCTGGACATGGTGGCAAGCGCCTGTAATCCCAGCTACCCGGGAGGCTGAGGCAAGAGACTCGCTTGAACCTGGGAGGTGGAGGTTGCAACTAGCTGAGATCGTGCCACTACACTCCAGCCTGGGTGACAGACTCTGTCTCAAAACAAAAACAAAAAAAAACCCAAACCAAAAACTATTTCCTATAATTTTGTGACAATGTGAACACAGTGGCATTTCCATGGAAATAATCCCAGGCAATTTGAAGGCCATGGTCTTCAAAGTTCATTCCTTTAAGTTAAATGAGCATTTTACCTGACCTGACCTTGGGTGTGGCTAAATAACTTCACCTTAATTCTGAGCTCCACGATGAATCCCACTGGCTTTTAATGTCTGAACATCGCTATCCTCTCATTATTCCAGTGTTTGCTATTAAATGTCAATATATACATTTACGTATATATTGATATATATATTGCATATATTGACATTTAATAAGAGCAGAAAAGGAAGTTCTCAGTTTCCTGAGATCTTAGATACATCCGTTCCTCTCACCAAAAAAAAAAAATCACAGTGCTTTATCACCTGTGCCCAGTGGCAAGTGCGCCTGCCCACACCCAGGGGACCATCGGGAAGCCTGCAGTGACTTCAGTCAGACAAGAGCCTCCCCGAGTTCAACAGGCAGGCAGTGCTGGGGTACTCACTTCACTTCAACAGTCCAGTGTGCGCTGCCTGGGTCTGGATCCAGAAAGTCCTAAGTGAGCAGTGCTGGTGACAGTGGATACAAATCAAATCTGCGGGAAAACAAGGAGGCAAGGACACAGCCAATCAGGAAGTTCCAAAGAATTCCTCATGGACTTTCACTACGACCTCGGGTTTGACTGAAATAGAGCCAGGAAGTGGAAGGTGCGCTGAACATTTGCAGATGTGCATTTAAAGGCTGCACCAGTAAGAAACACCAGCCTAAGTCTCAGCTTTTTGTTACTGACACATAACCCGCGGTGTGACAAATAGAGTTTTGACAATAACACAGACAAATGTCCTCCTCTTGAGACCACAACCTATCCGCGAAATATCCGGCACTGCTGCCTGCTCGGTGGGCTGTGAGGACACAGCACAGACTCGAGTCTCTTCCATGCACCGTTAGCCAGCCCTGCAGCGGGAAGGCCTGGGTGGCACCGCGGTGGGAGGATGGACAGGCCAGGTGCAGTGAGGGTAAGCCAAGCAGCCCCGTGCCTGAACACAAGGTGGAGGACAGTGTGCACCAGGAAGCTAAGGACAGGCGCGGCCGGGACATGGCAGGGAGGAGCTTCATGAGGAGCAGGACCGCAGATGTGGCTGCAGCCAGGAACACTAACTACAGGCGGTGCTAGTGTTCAGGATGGCAGTTTGACATTTTCCTTCATTTTGTTTTCTTTTCCATGTTGGCCCTATTTTACTCATTTATGTTATGTAAGTACCATGAATATCATAAAAAATGTGTTCTTCTACCACCTGTTCCCCTGCCTTTCCCAGGTAACTGTCAGACCTGTCGTGGTTTTTTTTTACAGCTCTGTTGAGGTGTACTTGACATATAAACTGCTATACAACTTGATCAAGTACATAACCTGATGAGTTCTGACATATGTACACAATGGAGACACCACGACATCATCATCATCCCCCTCGAAATGTCCTCATTTTTTTTAGAATCCAGCCCTTTCTTGCGCTTTACCCCATTCCCAAGCAACCACTGATCTTTCTTGTCACTATGGTTTGCACTCTACAGACTTTTCTATCAATGGACTTTTCTATATTTATAGCATATAAATATATATAGACCAAGCGCGGTGGCTCACGCCTGTAATCCCAGCACTTTGGGAGGCCGAGGCGGGTGGATCACTTGAGGCCAGGAGTTCGAGACCAGCCTTGCCAATGTGGAGAAACCCAGGTCTCTACTAAAAATACCAAAATTATCCAGGCACGTTGGCGCACACCTGTAATCCCAGCTACTTGGGTGGCTGAGGCAGGAGAATCACTAGAACCCAGGAGGAGATGGAAGTTGCAGTGGAGCCGAAATTGCACCACTGCACTCCAGCCTGGGCAACAGAGCAAGACTCTGCCTCAAAAACTAAACACACACACACACACACAAAATATATATATATATGCATATTATATATATTCAGGGGTTTTTTTTTGGTCTGGCTTCTTTCACTCAGCATAACTTAGACATTCACCCATGACGTTGGGTTATCAACAGTTCACCTTCTTACTGCTGGTAGTACTCTGCTGTATAGATACATCACAATCTGTTTATCCATTCACCTACTGATGAACCTGGGTTGTCTCTAGTTTAAAGCTATTGTGAGTACAGCTGCTATGAGCATCCACGTACAGGTCTTTGTGCATACATATGCCTTCCTCTCTCAGTTCAATACCCAGGAGTGAAGGGCTGGGTCCTATGACACGTATGTTTAACATTTTAAAATGGTTTTTTAAAAAGAAACATTTATAAATATATATTATATATAAAAATAAATTATATATATATATATTTTTTGAGATGGAGTCTGGCTCTGTCACCCAGGCTGGAGTGCAGTGGCGCAATCTCAGCTCACTGCAACCTCCACCTCCCAGGTTCAAGAGATTCTCCTGCCTCAGCCTCCTGAGTAGCTGGGATTACAGGCGTGCACCGCCACACACGGCTATTTTTTGTACTTTTAGTAGAGACGGGGTTTTGCCACATTGGCCAGGCTGGTCTCAAACTCCTGACCTCAAGTGATCCACCCACCTTGGCCTCCCAGGGTGCTGGGATTACAGGCATGAGGCATGAGCCACTGTGCTTGGCTCCATTTACAACTATTTCTATCATCATAATGCAGGGGCTGTCAAACCTGAGCATGCCTCAGAATCCCCCAGAGGGCTGTGCGCATAGACTGCTGGACCTTTCGCCAGCTTCTGATTCCGTCCCTCTAGAGTGGGGCTGGAAGAGTTGCCCTTCTGAGGTGAGGCTGTGGGTCGGGGGCACGCTCTGAGAACTGCTGCAGAGGTGAGTGCTGTGGCTCTGTCTGCATTCCCCCTGCAAGACTGAGACACCAAGCGTGCTGGTGCTAGCAGACCACAAGTCCCTCCTGGACACTGGCCTTCTCTGAAGGGAGCTGCCTCCTCACTCCAGGCTAGGCCCCGCTTTGGGAGCCCACATCCCATGACTGGTTAATGCTACGAGAGTACACAGAGCAGTCCACAGGTGAAATCACAGCATGAGGAGGAACGAGGACGCAGTCACATAAGGAAACTGGATGTGTGTGCATTGGATGTAAAAGATGAACAGGGCAGAAACTCTGAGAACATCCTTTCCTACAGCAGAGCAGGGTCTCCTGCCACTTCGAAGTCTTCCCTGGCAGAATCTTACTGGTCTAAAAAGCAAAGTCACTGTGGTAATAAACACAAAATTAGGACTTCAAGCTGCTGGAGATGACGCTCCTCACTGTGGAAAATCTGGAAGATGCTAATCAAATTTCCAAGTAGGTTATCTAGTTGTCTAATTAAGAGAGGCATGGCCATAGACATGGTGGCTCACGCCTATAATCCCAGCACTTTGGGAGGCCGAGGCAGGCAGATCACCTGAGACCAGCCTGGGCAACACGGTGAAACCCCGTCTCTACTAAAAATACAAAAATTAGCCGGGCGCAGTGGCGCATGCCTATAAGCCCAGCTAGTAGGGAGGCTGAGCCAAGAGAATCGCTTGAACCCGGGAGGTGGAGGCTGCAGTGAGCTGAGATCGCGCCATTGCACTCCAGCCTGGGTGGCAGAGCTATGCATCCTCCCAAATTATGCTGTCTGGGAAGCCACTTGCCTTCCTGAGGCAAAGGAGCCCAGGTTCCCTGTGGAAGCCGGGCTGATTCTGTTAACTCACATTTGCTGAGTGGCGCTAGGGTACTTGGTGCTGTAGGGAAAACAGATTGTGAGCCCTCGGGGCAGAATCCAAGTGAGACAGACACATTGCTCCCTCCCTGATGCTGCCAGTCCATCTCTTTGCCAACAAACCTGCTTAAAACGCCAAAGCTGGTCCCAAATTCAGGAAAACAACTTCCACCAGAGGGCATGTAGAGGGCACAGATGCTATAGATGCTTCTCTGACAAACACTCCTGACCCCGTTGACAGATTGGAAAATACACGGTTCAGAAAGGGTGAGAGATTTCAACTTGAGAAGTGAAACTAGGAAAAGATGCAAGGTGTCCGGATTTCTAGCTCAAGTCCACACGCTGCTTCTCTGCGGTGACTGCATCGTGGCTGTGTTCTCATTACCTGCCTCGCGGCGCTCCATACCACCAGCCAGCGCCTGCCACACATGCGGGGGGGTGCGGATCTGCCTAAGAAGGTGTTTCAGTGCTACTTACAGAAAGGCTAAGCCCAGATGGGCCGAGCTGCTCCAGTTTCCCCTAGTGCCAGAACCGGGAACTACTGCCACATCCTGGTACACCATTTGGTGCACAAAACATCCCCCTGGCTGCAGAGGGTGGACCTCGGCAAGGAGCAGCCCCAGAGTAGGCACTACAAGAAGCCCTAGAGTCATCCAGTTCTAAGATCAGTAGAACTGGATGGTAAAAAATAAAAAACCATGGGTATTACATCACAGGTACGTGAAAATCTACTAGTAAATGTGTCCTGAGAGACAGGGAAAGGAGACAGGGTAGCAGAGTTTGACCCGTATTTGAGGGATCACAGATTGCATGGTGCTCTCTGAGTGAACATGCCATCCCACTGCAGGACAATGGTCTCTGGGACGAAGATGACCACGGAGAATGCTGAAGAATGACCACATCACTGTCTGTGGTGTTCAACTTGGCCTTCCCAAGATGCTCTGGCAATGGCACGTGCTTCTTGGAGGAAAAAATGTTTTCCTGGCTGGGGGGATGGGGGTAGGGTAGAGTGAAAGACAGAAAGTAAGTGCTGTTCTAAACCAACCCCAGGGTTTTTTGGGGTTTTTGTTTTTGCTTTTGTTTTTGCAGGGGGACGGGGGCAGGGGAGGAGATGGAGTCTCACTCTGTCACCGAGACTAGAGTGCAATGGCGCGATCTCGGCTCACTGCAACCTCCACCTCCTGGGTTCAAATGATCCTCCTGCCTCAGCCTCCCGAGTAGCTGGGATTACAGGTGCATGCCACCACGCCCAGCTAATTTGCTGTATTTTTTAGTAGAAACAGAGTTTTGCCATGTTGCTCAGACTGGTCTTGAACTCCGGACCTCAGGTGATCCACCTGCCTCAGCCTCCCAAAGTGCTGGGATTACAGGCTTGAACCACTGCGCCCGGCCTGGTTTGTTCTTAACCTGCTATAAGCAACATCTTCTCAGAGACGATGCTGGTCCTTTTGGATAATAAGCATCGAATACTAAGTGCTGAACAAAATACAAGATTAGTGTCTTCCCAGCGGGCCTCTGATCTCAGTAATGCATACACTAATATTAATAACACCTGATTGCTCCCTGCACCGCGGAGCTCCTGGGATGCGGGCATCAGCCTTGTAGCCTTGTGGTCAGCACTGGCATCTGTACCTGGAGCAGTGGTACCTGACACTCAGAATTGCTACATGGGGTCATGGCCTAATCAGAGACAGCATCCATCCTAATGCCATGGAGGTTACTTTTCTTCAAAAAAAAAAAAATGATAACCACCAGAATCAGCAGTTAACTGAAATTCTATCTACGGCTTTTCATGTTCAGTCAACAGCAGAAAATGGCCACAACAGTACTTCAGATGACTGTGTAAAATGCTCTCACTAAAATACTTTCAGTTTTAGGAATTTCAGAGGGCCAGAGTATATACTGGAGAGGCCTACACTGTTACCTTTTTATATTCAAAAAGCTTATGTAATCACATTTTCTCCTTCTAATAAAGTAAATGTCTGTCTAGTCCTTTTTGTTTTGAGACCGAGTCTCTCTCTGTTGCCCAGGCTAGAGTACAGTGGCACAATCTGAGGCCACTATAGCCTTGCTCTCCCAGGCTCAAGAGGTCCTGGGATTACAGGGGTGAGCCACCAGGTCCGGCCCACATTTCTGATTTAGTAACGAAAATGATAATCCTAGCACTTTGGGAGGCCAAGGTGGTTGTATCACTTTAGCTCAGGAGTTGGGGACAGCCTGGGCAACATGGCGAAACCCCATTTCTACCAAAAAACTTCAAAAAACAGCTAAGCCAACATGGTGAAACCCTGTCTCTACTAAAAATACAAAAATCAGCCAGGCATAGTGGTGTGCACCTGGAATCCCAGCTACCTGGGAGGCTGAGGCACTAGAATCGCTTGAACCCGGGAGGCGGAGGCTGCAGTGAGCCAAGATCATGCCACTGCACTCCAGCCTGGTTAACAGAGCGAGACTCTGTCGCAAAAAATTAAAATAAAAAAGTAAAATTTCAGCCAGGCACAGTGGCTCACAACTGTAATCACAGCATTTTGGGAGGCTGCGACAGGAGGACTCCTTAAACCCAAGAGTTTAAGACCAGCCGGGGCAACATGAGACCCTGTCTCTACAAAAAAAATTTTAAAAATTAGCCGGGCATGGTGTCACGCGCCTATAATCCCAGCTACTCAGGAGGCCGAGATGAGGAGGTCACTTGAGTCTGGGAAGTCGAGGCTGCAGTGAGCCATGATTGTGCCACTGCACTCCAGCCAGGGTGACCCTGTCTTATATATACATATTAAAGTAAAATGAAGTAAAAGATATTCACAAATTGTTCTGTCACCTGGAAAGCTTTAGCAATTGTGGTAAAACATCTCAACATCTTCTACTTACTTTGGAGGAGGGATCGTTTTTGCTTTTCTCACTGTATTAATTAACTGATATGATAGGATAAATACATGAGGATATGTACACATGAGGAGGATATGAGGAGGATAAATACACATAAGATACATAAAGCCAAAGACTGAGAGTCACACTCCGGTTCAGCCACAGATTGTCCCTCAGTGTGACACACAGTCACAGAGCAGCTGCCTATGTAGGTGTGACCAGGCCAGCCATCTCGATGTCCGCAGATGGACCAGTGCCTGTTCACACTGCATTTGCTGAGGCTAAGAGAAGCCGATCATTGGTTTTTGTTTTTGTTTGAGATGGTGTCTTGCTCTGTCACTCAGGCTGGAGTGCAGTGATGCGATCTTGGCTCACTGCAACCTCCACCTCCCGGGTTCAAGTGATTCTCCTGCCTCAGCCTCCCAAGTAGCTGGGATTACAGGCATACACCACCACACCTGGCTAATTTTTGTATTTTTAGTAGAGACAGGGGGTTTCAACATGTTGGCCAGGCTGGTCTCAAACTCCTGACCTCAGGTGATCTGCCCGCCTTGGCCTCCCAAAGTGCTGGGATTACAGGCATGGGCCACCACGCCCAGCCCGATCACTGTAAGATACTAGCCAGCTGCTGGGATATGCCACAGCCCAAGAAGGAGAGAGGCAATACACTAGATAAGCAGGAAAAACCATGCCAACATCGTGACACAAATGCAAAGATTTGAAGAAGTTCAGTTCCACGTGATCAATTCATAGATTCTCCATGTTGGAAACAGAAAGAGTAGAGATAGCAAGAAGAGACCATCAATAGCTATAAAAGGTGGATGGTCTGCATTTATCTCGGTACCACGGGGGTAATCTGTTCACATCTGGAAGTGAATTCTTGTATTTGGTCCTCACCCACCTTGGTGCTTAAATTACCTACCACTCATTTACACAACAGTCTTTCACTGAGTTTATGCAATGCGGTGAACACCCTGCTGAGTGTTGTTGCGACTGCTGCAGAATGTATTCCCCAGAGATGGCCACAGCATCTCCCATCTCACATGACATTCTTACAATGTAACCTTGTTTTTTATTGTTTTGTTTTTGACACAGGGTCTCCCTCTGTAGCCCAGGCTGGAGTGCAGTGGTATGATTTTGGCTCACTGCCACTTCCACCTCCCAGGTTCAAGTGATTCTCCCACCTCAGCCTCCTCATGTTGCTGGAACCACAGATGTGCGCCACCATGGCCAGCTGATGTTTGTATTTTTTATAGAGACAGGGTTTCCCCATGTTGTCCATGCCGGTCTCAAACTCCTGGGCTCAAGCAATCTGCCTACCTCAGCCTCCCAGAGTGCTGGGATTACAGGCGTCAGCCACTGTGGCCAGCCCTTAAACAGTGTAATCTTGACACTCCTCCCATCCAACAGTGGGGCTGATGTCCCCTCATTTGAACCCTGAGAAACCTTTGTGATGGCCTCAACCAAAAGAATACACTAACGGCTGGGAATGGGGCTCATGCTTGTAATCCCAGCACTTTGGGAGGCTGCGGCAGGATGACCGCTTGGGCTCAGGAGTTCAAGGTTGTAGGGGGCTATGGTGGCACCACTGCACTCTAACCTAAGCAACAAAACGACGCAGTCTTTAAAGCAACAAATAAACAAAAAAATACAGTCGAAATGATGCTTCTGAGGCCAGAGCACAAACATGCCACACACTGCTACCTTGTTCTCTTAGGACTTGCCCTTGGAACCCAGCTGCCATGCTGTGAGGAAGCCCAAACTAGCCCAACAGAGCTACCACACGGAGAGGACATGGGTGTTTAGCTAACATGCCAACTGAGTCCCAGCTGATACCCAAGCTCAACCACTAGATATGTAAGTACAGATACTTTATTATGATTATAGCTCCCAGCCATCAAGTCACCCCCAGGCTTTGAATCTCCTAAGGCCTCAGATATTGTGAAGCAAAAGCAAGTTGCCCCTACTAGTGAGGTCCAAATTCCTGACCTACAGGAATCTGTGAGTACAATACAAACAGTCATTTTAGGCCAGGGGCAGTGGCTCCAGCCTGTAATTCCAGCACTTTAGGAGGCCGAAGCAGAAGGACTGCTTGAGCCCAGGAGTTTCGAGACCAACTGAGGCAACGTGAGAAGACTCTCTCTCTACTAAAAAAAAAAAAAAAAAAATAGCTGGGCGTGGTGATGTGCACCTGTGGTCCCAGCTACATGGCAGGCAGAGGCAGAAGCACTGCATGAGTCCAGGAGGTCAAAGCTGCAGGGAGCTGTGATTGCATCACTGCACTCCAGCCTGGGGAACAGAGTGAGTCCCTATCTTAAAAAAAAAACAGGGACTTGCAAACAAGTTTTGTTTGATAAGCAAACAAAACAAATAGTTATTTTACAACGAGTTTTAGAGCTGTGTTATGTAGCAGTAGTAACTAGAGCAGGGATATACAGGTAACATAAGGCATAACCCTGTGCTAGGATTTTATCATCTAACAGAAATGACACAAGATACACATATAAAAACAACTGAGTAACAGTAAGAGATGGACTACCATTGAGTGAACGAAACAACTGGTGCAAAAAAACTGGTGATTAAAGCAAAGTAAAAACACAGGCCGGGCGCGGTGGCTCACGCTTGTAATCCCAGCACTTTGGGAGGCCGAGGCGGGCGGATCATGAGGTCAGGAGATCGAGACCACGGTGAAACCCTGTCTCTACTAAAAATACAAAAAATTAGCCGGGCGTGGTGGCGGGCGCCCGTAGTCCCAGCTACTCGGAGAGGCTGAGGCAGGAGAATGGCATGAACCCGGGAGGCGGAGCTTGCAGTGAGTTGAGATCGCGCCACTGCACTCCAGCCTGGGTGAGAGAGCGAGACTCCGTCTCAAAAAAAAAAAAAAAAAAAAAAAAAACAGCCCACAGTACTGAAAACCTGAGTTGTTTCTTGGGGAGTTGTTTTATAGATTGTATACCATGCTTTTTCTCCTCCCATTCTTGCCTTTCAAGAGCCCCCTTGGCCAGGCACGGTGGCTCATGCCTATAATCTCAGCACTTTGGGTGGCCGAGGCAGGCAGACTGCCTGAGGTCAGGAGTTCATGACCAGCCTGGCAAACATGGTAAAACCCTGTCTCTACTAAAAAATACGAAAATTAGCCAGGCGTGGTGGTGGGCGCCTGTAATCCCAGCTACTTGGGAGGTTGAGGCAAGAGAATCACTTGAACCCGGGAGGCGGAGGTTGCAGTGAGCCGAGACGGCTCCATTGTACTCCAGCCTGGGTGATGAGAAACTCCATCTAAAAAAAAAAGGGCCTCCTGTTTTAGACTTGGAATGGGGGCTATTCTCCATTGGAATGGAGAATATAGCCCTTTTCTACAGCCCTCACCATTTAGCAAGTGTGATCCAAGCCCCAGCAGCATCAATACCACCTGGAGGCTTGAAAGAAATGCAGAACGCAGGCTCTATTCCAAGACCTACAGAATCGGCTCCAGCAGGTTAACAAGATCCCAGGTGATTTGTATACACAGTTTTTGAAAAGTGCAAACTGGGCCGGGCGCGGTGGCTCACGCTTGTAATCCCAGCACTTTGGGAGGCCAAGGCGGGCGGATCACGAGGTCAGGAGATCGAGACCACGGTGAAACCCTGTCTCTACTAAAAATACAAAAAAAAAAAAAAATTAGCCGGGCGTGGTGGCAGGCGCCTGTAGTCCCAGCTACTCGGAGAGGCTGAGGCAGGAGAATGGCGTGAACCCAGGAGGCGGAGCTTGCAGTGAGCCGAGATTGCGCCACTGCACTCCAGCCTGGGTGACAGAGCGAGACTCCGTCTCAAAAAAAAAAAAAAAAAAACAGTGCAAACTGAAGATTAAACTCATTAAAAACTAACTTAATACAATGTGAAAGTCTGCCTCATTCTGCCCCATCTGACCTGTGGCAGCACATTCGGCACCTGTCCCACATAAGCCACATAAGCACTGCTCAGCCTCTCCCAGATCAGTATCATTCTGCTGTTGCAGTTTCCAGAGAATCAGAGGTAAATGGAGGTTAAGAGGCTTTCCCAGACTCTACATAGAAAATTAGTAGCCCCACTGGGGCCAGAACCATCCTTCCATGAGTTGTCCATTTGTGGCTCAATCATACAATTGGACCACAACGGATCCATCCATTCAAAGTCTACCAAAATGTACATTTCATTGGCTGGGGCAGGGGGCGGCGGGAAACTGCAGCAAGAAAAGAGTTAACATAAGGTCAGGTCGATGTGACTGTGCTTTACTTCTACAGTCTGGGGAGTAATCTCTAAGAATCCTAAACTGTTGGTGGTACAAGATGGTCTTCGGGTGTGAAATATTCAATAAAAAGCTCGCAAAAGTCCACAACTGTATTTAAACTTGTTTAGTGATAACTGGAAACCAATTTGAGCAACGGCTTATACAAATAACATTTTAAAATCTTCCAGGACTAAGTGGTAAAAATTAAATGTGAATCATATGTGCTTGGTTAAATGATAAACTGTTATTTATGTAAGTCAGAACATCTAGAGGCAAAGTGCTTAAAAAAATCATTAATCAGCAACAAAACCCAGGTAGGTATGAGTTTGCCTCAAAACTGTCAAAGTTACTACTGCCCTCTGAGAAGCAAGACCATGACATCTCAGAAAATGCAGGTCTTTTCATAAATAAGATTTCAGTCCTTACAAGCTCATTATTACTTTAAGGGAAGATAAAGAACAGAATTTATAAATTAGAATAAAGTTCACAGGACTAAGAGCTCAGCAGTTAATAATCACCCCTTGATCATCTTTGATGTCTCATTAGACATATCAAAATCCTTAAAGCTCCAGTGGTGAGCTTCAACCTTCACCCTATGAGGACTTTCTTATCATATACCTGGTCCAATTCCACATCTTTTAGTGATTTTATACCAAATTAACTTCATTTATAATGTATTGATAAATTAATTTCCCATTTTTCTTTACAAATCAAAGGCACCTATAATTACCACGCTTGAGTTTCCGAGCAGAGTGAGGTAAACAGCTGAGTCTTCTGCTTCAGCGGGATGGAGGCAATTGGCGAAGGCCATGCCCGCTCCCATGCTGAGAGCAGTCCGACTGCATTGTGAGGGCAACTGGGTGTCTGTGCCATCCTACAGCAAAGGGAGGGATGAAGTTTTCAGCTGAACGAGAGGGGTCCCA
Source organism: Symphalangus syndactylus (assembly GCF_028878055.3). Classification (NCBI taxonomy): domain Eukaryota; kingdom Metazoa; phylum Chordata; class Mammalia; order Primates; family Hylobatidae; genus Symphalangus; species Symphalangus syndactylus. Next base: position 26,170,411 of record NC_072442.2, on the reverse strand, counting down.
AGGCAGAGGATCCTGAAGTTATTCCCTTGGCTTTAACTGAAAAAATACTGTCTGGAAACACAATATGACAATGTAATAGTTCCCTTTAGAAGACTACATTACTAATTAGAGTAAAACATTTCTAGGCTGGGCATGGTGGCTCACGCCTGTAATCCTAGTACTTTGGGAGGCCGAGGTGAGTGGATCACCTGAGGTCAGGAGTTTGAGACAAGCCCGGCTAACATGGTGAAACCCTGTCTCTACTAAAAATATAACAAGTAGCCAGGTGTGGTGGTGGGTGCCTATAATCCCAGCTACTCGGGAGGCTGAGGCAGGAGAATCGCTTGAACCCGGGGGAACGGAGGTTGCAGTGAGCCGAGATTGTGCCACTTCACTCCAGCCTGGGTGAAAGAGCAAACGTCTGTCTCAAAAAACAAAAAACAAAAAACAAACAAACAAAAACACTTCTAGAGGGTTGGGTGTGGTGGCTCACACCTGTAATCCCAGTACTTTGGGAGGCCAAGGCAGGAGGATTGCTTGAGCCCAGCAGTTCGAGGCTACAGTGAGCCAGGATCATGCCACTGTACTCCAGACTGAGCCAAACAGTGAGACTCCAACTCTTAAAATAAAAAAATTTAAAAAATTTTTTTAAAAAAAGTTTGCCAACTGATATGGTTAGGCTCTGTGTCCCCACTCAAATGTCACCTTGAATTGTAATCCCCATAAATCCCCATGTGTCAAGGGCAGGACCAGGTGGGGGCGGTTTCGCCATGCTGTTCTGGTGACTGTGAGTGAGTCGCATGAGATCTGATGGTTTTATAAGCGTCTGGCATTTCCCCGGCCTGCACTGACTGTAAGTTTCCTGAGGCCTTCCCAGCAATGTGCAACTGTGAGTCAATTAAACCTCTTTCCTTTATAAATTACCCAGTCTCAGGCAGTTCTTCATAGCAGCGTGAGAATGGGCTACTACACCAATCCTTGGTTGAAATTAGTAAGTTATAAAACCATCACAGCATAGTAGACGCATTCTTCAAAGTGTGGTCCCAAGGAGTCCTACACGAGAATCACCTGGGCTGCCTGTTAGAATGCAGACTCCTAGACCCCACCCCAGACCTAATTAATCAGAATTTCTGGAAGTGAAGGCCTGGGAATTCATATTTCTAGCAAGTACCTTTTTAGAAGAAATCTAAAAATATTATTAAGAGTAATCTGATATTGTGGAAAAAATCATTATCTAGGAGGATAAATGGAATAAGAAACTCCATAAGTGCCATTTTTATAAAAAAAAAAAACTGATTACTTTCATATAATACAGTAGTCATTTGGATTTAAGATACAGTCTAGGCCGGGCGCGGTGGCTCACGCCTGTAATCCCAGCACTTTGGGAGGCCGAGGCAGGTGGATCACGAGATCAGGAGATCGAGACCATCCTGGCTAACACAGTGAAACCCTGTCTCTACTAAAAATACAAAAAATTAGCCAGGCTTGGTGGCGGGCACCTGTAGTCCCAGCTACTGGGGAGGATGAGGCAGGAGAATGGCATGAACCCGGGAGGCAGAGCTTGCAGTGAGCCGAGACTGCGCCACTGCACTCCAGCCTGGGCGACAGAGCAAGACTCTGTCTCAAAAAAAAAAAAAAAAAAGAGATACAATCTAGTACACAAAACAAGTTCCACTCCATTTCCATTTTGGATCATCTTTGGCTGAAAGTTTACACCAAGTAATTGAAGCTCTGTAAAACACTAAATACATCTCCAATTTTTGTTAACAAGAAACATCATGTGACAAAAAGGAAAAAAAAGAAACATCATGTGAAATGTGAAATGCTCGGCCAGGCGCGGTGGCTCACGCTTGTAATCCCAGCACTTTGGGAGGCCGAGGAGGGCGGATCACGAGGTCAAGAGATCGAGACCACGGTGAAACCCTGTCCCTACTAAAAAATAAAAAAAATTAGCAGGGGGGGTGGTGGCGGGCGCCTGTAGTCCCAGCTACTCGGAGAGGCTGAGGCAGGAGAATGGCGTGAACCCGGGAGGCGGAGCTTGCAGTGAGCCGAGATTGCGCCACTGCACTCCAGCCTGGGCGACAGAGCGAGACTCCGTCTCAAAAAAAAAAAAAAAAAAAAAAGAAATGTGAAATGCTCTAAGAGTTCCATGCCCTAAACATAGAACATATGTGACAGTACAAAATAAAGGCTAGTAAAGATTTCTGTCTTTTTTTTTTTTTTTTTTGAGACAGGGTCTTGCTCCGTCACCCAGGCTGGAGTGCAGTGGCGCAACCTAGGCTCACTGCGGCCTCAACCTCTGGGACTCAAGACTCAAGCGATCCTCCCACCTCTGCCTCCTGAGTAGCTGGGGCTACAGGGTGCGCCACCACGCCTGGCTAATTTTTTGTAGAGACAGGGTTTTGCTATGTTGTCTAGGCTGGTCTTGAATTCTCGGACTCAAGTGATACTCTGGCTGGCCTCGGCTTCCCAAAGTGCTGGGATTGTAGGCGTGGGCCACCATGCCTAGTCTAGTCTTGTCTTTTTTTTTTTTTGGAGCAAGAGTCCTGGAGCACAGTGGCACAATCATGGCTTACTACAGCCCGACCTCCTGAGCTCAAGCAATCCCCCCACCTCAGCTTCCCAAGTAGCTGTAACGACAGCCATGAGCCACCACATCCAGTTAATTTTTGTGTTTTTTGTAGAGACAGGGTTTTGCCATGTTGCCCAGGCTGGACTCGAACTCCTGGGCTCAAGCCATGCACCTCCCTAGGCCTCCCAAAGTGCTGGGATTACAGGCATGAGCCACCACACCCGGCCTCTATGTCCTTTTGACATTCATCAAAAATGCAGTTTGAAGGCTGGGCGCGGTAGCTCATGCCTGTAATCCCAGCACTCTGGGAGGCCAAGGCAGGTGGATCACTTGAGGTCAGGGGTTTGAGACCAGCCTGGCCAACATGGTGAAACCCCATCTCTATTAAAAATACAAAAATTAGCTGGGCATGGTGGCACGTGCCCGTAATCCCAGCTACTCGGGAGGCTGAGGTAAGAGAATCACTTGAACCTGGAGGGCGGAGGTTGCAGTGAGCCGAGATTGTGCCACAGCACTCCAGCCTGGGGAAGAGACTGTCTTTAAAAAAAAAAAAAATGCAGTTGAAGTAAAATTGATATTTAAATAGAGTTGGAAGGAAATGTACCAAATTCATGGGAGTGGTTGTCTCAGTGGGAAAGGAAGAGAAATGGCCCAAGGAAGCTTTAACTTGATAATGCTTAATTTTTAAGCATTACAAAAGATAAAGTATGACCAATGATCTTTGACTGGTGAGTTATGATGTTGGTTAATTTGCTTTCAATAATTTTATTTTCTTTTTTTTTGAGCCAGAGTCTTAACTCTGTTGCCCAGGCTGGAGTGCAGTGGCACAATCTCTGCTCACTGCAACTGCCGCGTCCTAGGTTCAAGCAATTCTCCTGCCTCAGTCTCCCAAGTAGCTGAGATTACAGGTGCACGCCACCACACCTGGCTAATTTTTTGTTTGTTTGTTTGCAGTGGAGTCTTGTTCTTTCACCCAAGCTGGATTGCAGTGTTGTGATCTTGGCTCACTTGAACCTCTGCCTCCCAGGTTCAAGCAATTCTGTCTCAGCCTCTGAAGCAGCTGGGATTACAGGGGCCCACCACCACGCCCGGCTAATTTTTTTTTTTTTTTTTTTTTTTTTTTTGAGACGGAGTTCACTCTTGTTGCCCAGGCTGGAGAGCAATGGCACAGTCTCAGCTCACCGCAACCTCTGCCTCCCGGGTTCAAGCACTTCTCCTGCCTCAGCCTCCCGAGTAGCTGGGATTACAGGCATGCACCACCATGCCCGGCTAATTTTGTATTTTTAGTAGAGACAGGGTTTCTCCATATTGGTCAGGCTGGTCTCGAACTCCCGACCTCAGGTGATCCGCCCGCCTCAGCCTCCCAAAGTGCTGGGATTACAGGCGTGAGCCACTGCGCCCAGCCTAATTTTTGTATCTTTAGTAGAGACGGGGTTTCACTATGTTGGTCAGGCTGGTCTCGAACTCCTGACCTCATGATCCACCTGCCTCAGCCTCCCAAAGTGCTGGGATTACAGGTGTGAGCCACTGCGCCCAGCCTAACACCCGGCTAATTTTTACATTTTTATGAGAGATGGGGTTTCACCATGTTGGTCAGGCTAGTCTCGATTGAACTCTTGACCTCAAGTGATCCACCCGCCTCAGCCTCCCAAAGTGCTGGGATTATAGGCGTGAGCCACTGTGCCCAGCATAATTTTCTATATGATTTCAATTTCTAAAAGTAAAAAATATTTTTAATAGAAGAAAATTAACACATAGTTGTCAGTCCAAGCCCCCTCTCCACTTCTGGCCTGAGCCTGCCAGTGCTCTTTATATAGGAGCCAAAATAACACCAAAGATTTATAATGATGACACAAAGTGTGTCATCATTATAAATATTTTGTGTTTTATAATGAAACACAAAGATTTAAAAGATTTAGTTAATTCTAAGATTTAGATTTTAGCTACATTGGCAAAATTCTTCATTATAAATCTTCAAATTTGTATGTAATTTGTATGTTGACAGTACTTCCAGATTTTATTTTTACAAGTGCTTCCTTAAAACTTAAAGCAGCCTGGGCGCGGTGGCTCATGCCTGTAATCCCAGCACTTTGGGAGTCCGAGGCAGGTGGATCACAAGGTCATGAGATCGAGACCAGCCTGACCAACATGGTGAAACCCCGTCTCTACTAAAAATAGAAAAATTAGCTGGGCGTGGTGGCACACGCCTGTAATCCCAGCTACTCGGGAGGCTGAGGCAGGAGAATTGCTTGAACCTGGGAAGTGGAGGTTGCAGTGAGCCGAGATCGCACCACTGCACTCCAGCCTGGTGACGGAGCGAGACTCCGTCTCAAAAAAAACAAAAGCAAAAAAACTTAAAGCAAGTTCACCTCCTGGTCACTCTCGCAGGTGGGGAAGGCTGGTGCTTTGAAGGCACTCTCTGTCACATAATGTTTACTAGTCAACAGAAGCAGCATGCTCTAGCTAGGGAGTTTTCTCATATGTACCCACACACTCAAAGACATAAGGAGTCAAAAAACAAAACAAAACAAAACAAAACAAAAAAACTCGCCATAGGCCATTGATGCTGAAACTGTTCTGGGGCAAAGACAGAAGTAAACCCAGCAGTTGCATATGAACTTCAAAAGAACCTTCTTGTCCACTGAGGTTTCAACATGGCATGGGGTGTGAAAAGCTGATCCAACTGGACCTCTGGTTGCTCTAGGTTGCTGCAAGAACAGAATGGGACATGCCCAGGTGAGCTGGGTGGGCTGCACGTGAAAGGGCATGGCTGTGATCTCAGCCCTAGGCCTCCTCGCCCAGGCTGAGGCTGACCCTGCCCTGCAACAGGTGGAAAATGGAGCTCCTTTGTGAAAGCTGCCCGCCGGAAGGCCGATGGGGTGACAAAGAACACGACAGGGCTCCTCCCCCATCACTCAGATCAACAGGTTCCCATACTAACGACTTCTTACTCCTCCTCCTTTGGGTGTCTTTTCCTGAAAACTTCTAATTTATCCGCATGTGGTTTCTAAAATTATGATTATTTTAGAGAATCTGAAAAAAAATCTTTACTATAATGAGCAAAAAAGTCTTTGTGACTTATGTAAATAAAGACTGAAAATAGAGTGATTTAGCTATTTTCCAAGATGCTTTAGAGAAGAAATAAAAACGATCTACAAATCTCAGTCCTTGTGCTACTGTTCTTCCATCATCCCTCCAGCTAAAAAAGATTCCCCTGAGGTATTTTGTAAACCTACAGAATTGCATAACATTCTGCTCTAAGGGCAGAAACACAGCACATAATACTAGGCACGTGGTAAGTACTCAATGAACACCTGAATTTAACAGCTGCCCTCAGGTGAACTGCCCATCTCTCCCCACACCCTCCCTCCTGCTCCTTCTCTTTCTCACATTCTCTCACTCTCTCTCACACATACACTTTAAATCCAGCTGGCAAAACTAAAAACAGGCAATCAAAGTGAACCTGGCAACTGTCTGTTCAGAAAGCAGGAATTCAAGCTGGGTGTGGCACATGCTGCAGTCCCAGCTTTTAGGAGGCTGAGGTGGGAGGATCCCTTGAGCCCAGGAGTTCAAGGCCAGCCTGAGCCACATTGCTAGACTCCATCTCTTACAAAGAAAACGACAAAAACCCTGCTCTAAGCTACTACTTTCTCAGGCAAAGGAAAATTTGGAGAAAAATACATGTAAAAGATTTAAAGGCCGGGCGCGGTGGCTCACGCCTGTAATCCCAGCACTTTGAGAGGCTGAGGCGGGCGGATCACGAGGTCAGGAGATTAAGACCATTCTGGCTAACATGGTGAAACCCCGTCTCTACTAAAAATACAAAAAATTAGCCGGGCATGGTGGCGGGCACCTGTAGTCCCAGCTACTAGGGAGGCTGAGGCAGGAGAATGGCGTGAACCCAGGAGGCGGAGCTTGCAGTGAGCCAAGATCATGCCACTGCACTCTGGGTGACAGAGTGAGACTCTGTCTCAGAAAAAAAAAAAATAAATAAAAAAAAAAAAAAAAAAAAAAAGGTTTAAAAGAGTCATTGATTCCTGTAGCACAGAGTCTGTGGTTACTTTGGAATTGCCAAGAAGTATGAGTTAGGGTCTGTGCACAGTGCCTTTTAAGGATTCTCATCTACTTTAACAAGGATAGGCCTGGGTTCCTGCACAATACACTGTCCTACACATTTAGGGCTGGGCACAGTGGAAGCATTCATCAGAGGCAGGATTCATTCAAGAGCCTTAAAAAACGTCTAGGTACTAGCCACTTATTTTTAGTACTTCATTTTGCATATTTAAAATTTCCTATAACTACTCATCTGTTCCAAAAAAAAAGATTGATGAAAGGATTCCATTAGATATTTGTCAACCAAACACAGTGGGAAAACCATTTCTGGTGTTTGGGTGGTTAGTCCAAACCATATAACTAAATAAAAATACGCTGGTACATGACAGGCCAAAAATCAGACTACCTGGGGACCTTTATTCATTCATTCAGAAAATATTCAAGCATAATTGTGGTTAAACAGCATATACAGTGACTTACAAACTCAAGGCTGACACCACTGAAGGAATGTAAATTGGTACAACCACTTTGGAAACCAGGTATCAACTAGTAAAGCTGAAGGTATGCACACCTGACTCAGGGCTGTTCATAATTGCCCCAGACCAGAAACAACCCAGATGTCCATCAACAGTGGACAGGTAATTTGTGGTATGTTCATAAGACAAAAATGTACTAACTGGGCTGGGTGTGGTGGCTCACACCTGTAATCCCAGCACTTTGGGAGGCCCAGGAAGGAGGATCCCTTGAGCCCAGGAGTTCAAGACCAGCCTGGGTAATATAGTGAGACCTTGTCTCTAAAAAAATTAAAAAACAAAAACAACTATAGGCATAGGCAACAATATGGATAAGTCTTTTAAAATAGCATGCTGCAGAAATTTTAAAAATTATGGCCGGGCGCGGTGGCTCACGCTTGTAATCCCAGCACTTTGGGAGGCCGAGGCGGGCGAATCACGAGGTCAGGAGATCGAGACCATGGTGAAACCCCGTCTCTACTAAAAATATAAAAAAAAAATTAGCCGGGCGTGGTGGCGGGCGCCTGTAGTCCCAGCTACTCGGAGAGGCTGAGGCAGGAGAATGGCGTGAACCTGGGAGGCGGAGCTTGCAGTGAGCCGAGATTGCGCCACTGAACTCCAGCCTGGGTGACAGAGCGAGACTCTGTCTCAAAAAAAAAAAATAAAATAAATAAATAAAATAAAATAAAATAAAATAAAATAAAATAAAATAAAATAAAAATTATATATGTGCGTGTGTATACACATACACACACACACATACATACATACGTACACATACACACACACGAGGCTGACCAGAAGGAAGGATTCACAAGAGTATCTACTTTTAGTTTGCATTGAGGTTAAAAACAAGCAAAATAAAACTATGTCAATTAGGGATTTACATTTAGGGGATAAAAACTATAGAAAAGAAGGAAATGATTTCCATAAAAGTCAGGGTAGTTTCTGGCTAGGACCTCTGGGGGAGGGGGAGAGCGTGGAGTCAGATTCTTGACCTGCAAGACGGTTACACTTATGTTTTTGTTAAAATAATCCATCAAATTATCCATTTGTTTTAGACACTTTTTTACATAATTCACAATTCAATAAATCTAATGTTGATTTCTGGGAATTCAGAACCATGACAACACTTCTGGCCAACCCTCTCTGAATGTCACTATTTGCCTGTCAGCTTCATAAGGTCAGAGACCGACCTTACTTGCCTTCTTCCTCTGTATTCAGGCACAGCACCTTTAGCATGGTAAAAGTCCTTGGTAAATGTATAATATATAAATCCACAGACTCCTGACATGAATTTTGTTTTAACCCATCCATTTCCTGAAATTACTGATTTGAAGGGTGCCCACATTAACACTTTCCTTTGTCTTCACCTAGGTGAAGTGAAGCTTTCATAAATAATAAAGCCATCTTAAATGTTAGCTCTGTAAGTTTATACCCAGGCCTTGGTTGCTTTAGCAACTCTCCCTGCCTTCCACTCCCTTTGACGTTTCTTTATAAGCAATGACAAGACAATAGGCTAGTAGTCCTAGATTTTTTTTTTTAAATAGGAAAGTTTTATTCAGCACCTAAGAGTAAAACCTAGGATCGTAATGATTCTACTACTTTGAAGTTGTTTAAAAGGGGTAATTTGCCCCTTGCCCTGCCCTGAGAAGTAACACCGTCTATCAGGATTATTAAACCTTTACCAACAGTTGTACTTAAACACGTTACTTGTTCTTGACAGAAGCCAAATCTTTATAAACAGGACAAGTCAACTTTAAAATAATCAATTTCGGTTAAAAAACCACTTTGTGCAAACAGACATTTATAAAAATGCTTAGAAAAGTCTAAAAAGATACACACAAACCGATCAAGATGCACTCGGCAGTTACTTTTGAGAAAGAGGTTCAAAAGAAAGCTTTAACCTTATTAGTAAAGTTTAAATGTCACAGAGAATGGTTAATGTATTTCTTGTGATTTTGGGAAAAGCATTTTTAATCCATTTTGTCTTAAAATCCCAATTGCAAAGGAACCCATCAAACATGGCCCTCCCTAAAGCCCACCTTTTAAAAATGTTAAAGTCTTAAAGAATTTCCTGAACTTACATACTTGGCTAGTCTTTTATGATATGAATATACATTTATGCCATTCTATTAATTATTATTACAGAATTCATACCTGCAGTCAACCGATATGAAAGCTTTCAGATGAGAACTCAGGACACACACGTTCAACAGTGACATTAAAACGACTTGGAATGAAGGAAACTGTCTCCAGTTTTATGGGGGAAAGCCAAAAATACCAAGCAACTACCTCTCCTCCCCCAAGCGTCAGAAGATGAGTCAGAGCTGGAGGCAGGAATAGGGCCCATGTGTCAAGCCTCCTGTGCAGGGCTCCTTCCTACCTCCTCGTGGCAACCCTCGTCCCTCCCCCAGGTCAGGGTCTCTGCCCTGGCCTGTCCCTGATGTGAATTCTCAGGCGTCTCTGGCGAAGAAGAGGCGTTCACTGTGGAGGTGCCTCCCTCCCTGCATTTCTCAAGGGAACCAAGACTGGGGGCCTTTATGAGTCCACAACAACTAACAATAACCAAATGGCAGCTCAAGGGAGTGGAGCTTCCAGACACACGCACAACTCTGCAAAGAATACAGCACCTTTGTTCCCCTGGTTTTAGAGAGCAGGAAGGAAATGAGCGGAGAGAAACTGTGACTTGTCCAGTGTGACTTAACTTTGTGGCAGAGCTGAGTCTCGGGCATGGAGCTGCCGGCTGGCCTCGGCCTCTCTGACTCTTAAGTGATCTGTAGAATGTCAGGGAGGACGATCCAACATTCCATTATACTTCTGAGTGGCCTTAGGGACTAGGAATTCCAGGAGACTCTGGGTTAAATCTCTTGGTCCCTATTCCTTTAAGGTTACTAAGGATACCCGGAGTTTGCTCTTCGCCTCCGTTTTCACATCTGTAAAACGGGATGGTAACGCTCTCCACCTCCCTCTCTTATAAAACCATAATGAACAGCTAACGAGTTAACACACATTAAATGTTCGGAGGTCCTGCTGGATAGAAAGTACAAGGTGGTTTAAAAAAAAAAATCCCTGCATAGTAAAACTGCATTTGTAAGTCGCTCCTCCTTCCCTAGCCTCTGGGATGCCCAGTTACCATAACACTGGCTGGTACCACTGGCAACATCCACCTAAATAAAATACAGTTATACAATCCACTTAAGGCGGCCACAGCACGCACCTCCTCTTTACAAACAACAACTCAACTTCGCTCCGGAGCAAGGGTACTTAGGAGAACTAAAAAGACAGAGGTTAGCACCGCGCACACCCATCTACCACCGCAGAGGAAGACTCAAGTTGGACACTTGGCATCGCTGAAAGTCAAGTTGCTTCTATCCACGCACCAGAAACCGCGGGGAGATGCAAAAAGCCGCGGCGCGCTCCAGAGCGGGTGGATGCCAGCGAGACTAGGCGGCCTCAGCGGGGTCGAAAGGCGACGAAGGAGAGGCGCGGCCGAGGATGCTGGAGCTCCGGGGCACAGGGGCAGGGTCGCGGGGGCGGCGGGGGAGCGGCAGGGGGCGCACGCCCAGGGTCGGCGAGGGTGCGCTGCGGAGGGTCCCGGGCCTCTCCTCCCCGCGCCGCCCCGAAGAGTCAAGGACCGCCGGGGAGCAGGTGGGGGCGCCGGCACAAAGTTTCCAGAGGCGGGGTCGCGCGGGCCTCTGGGTCCCCCTGCGCCCAGGGACCCGAAGCGCGAAGTCCCGCCCTCCTGCCCCCACCCCAACACCTTCCCCACAACCCCCACCCCCGGGCCTGCGGGTCCCCTACCTGCGCGGCGCAGCGCGGCGCGGGTAGCTGCTGGGGATCCGTCCTCCTGCGCGGCCGCCGGCTTCTGCGGGCTGGGCGCCGCGCGCACCGCCTCCTCCTCCCTCCGCCCGCGCCCGGGGCGGGCCGCGCGCACGCTCCCTGCGCCTAGCCGCCCTCTCCCGAGGTGGGGGGACGCGGCGCGGGGCGGGGGGACGCGCGGGGCGGCAGGCGGCGCGCGTGCGCGTTGGGCTTCTGCGCCGTGCGGGGTGGCCCGGGCGCGCCCCGAACTCCCAAGGCAGCCGCCGCCTCCCGTGCGCTCCTCCGTGCAGGTTCCCTGGTCTCTTACCCTGCCTCACAAACGGGCGACCCCTCGCTTCCCCAGTCAGCGTCTGCGTATGAGCAGGGCTCGAGGCAGGCTGCGGGGGCGCTCTGCTGGGGTGCTTTCGGGATTGGAGAGGATTAAAGGCGAGAAAGCAAATCCGATACAGGTGTGAAGCCGCCGCGGGTGGCTCGGGACGGCCTCGACCCCACCCCACCGCCTCCCCAGCCCGGAGAGCCCGGGAGTTGGGACCCAAGAGCGAAGGGAAAATCAGTATCGCGGCAGTTCCTGGCTGACCCTTGCTGGAACAGGTACGGGCAGCCGTGGCGCCCGAGACCCGGAGGTGAACATGCAACCTCCGTGCGCATCTCCGCCTGCTCCCGCCACGCCAAGGTGCCGTCCGAGTCTCGGAGCCCACACCCACCGCCCGAGTCCCCGAGGCAGGGCGGGGGTTCTCCGGAGCGCAGGCGGGACACGGGCATTTGAGGGCTCATTTGCTGTGTGACTCTGAGGGTCTTTTAAAATTCAGGTCTGCCCATCCGTAACCTAAGTGGGTGCTAAACGGACGTTTTCTAGCACAGCCCCGCCTCCCCTCCTCCTCTGGCAGGTGAGGGGAGACACGTGGGAGGCAAAGCGACTTCCTCAAGGCTCTGCCGTGAGTCAAGGCACCTAAGAGTCCTGACTCCATGCCCAGTCCTTGACTCACCAGCCCCTGCTCCTCGCCGTTGCAAATCGTTGGCCTCAGAATTGCTGAGCACTCAAACGAGTAGGCATGGGTTTGCGGGGAGGGGTGGAGGGGAGAAGTAAAACCCGCGTTTGGGGTTTACATCTCCCGATGTCTTCAACCAAAAGCTTTGAAGCTTTTTCATGTTCTTCCTGATCTCCACTGCCCAACCGGCTTCAGAGTCATCTGGTGCGTGCTGGACTATCTAAAAGTTAGTGATAATTTTAATGATAATCCTGGGAAACGAAAAAGGCCCAGACTAGAGAGATTTATTTTCGTCTTCGTAAAAAGAGAATCAAAGCTTTAAAATTAGGCAAAATTAATCTAAGAGAAAACAAAGCAGCATACTTTGCTAGATTCAGGAAACCACTGAGTTCAAATCGTGCCTGGGAAAAGCATCTTCCTAACACTAAATTGTGACGTCAGTTGACTTAGTGACTTACTTGTTTACATGCCAATACCAAAAGAGCAAATCTCTAACAGAAAGGATTGTGTGTTTTCATTTCTACTCAGCACCCCCTAGTCCTTGAAGCTTCAGTCAATTCAATGACTCAGCAGCATAGATGCATCCCTCTTCACATTCCAGCTTGTTACACTGTAGGCAGGTTTCCAAAACAAGCTCTAGTGACAAGGAGCTAGGCATTTTCATGGATTATAGGAACTAAACCTACCATGAAGAGTCAGTGAAGAGGAGGGAGGTGGGCTAAAATAGAGTTTGTGTTGTGTGCGATGTGCGTGTCAAGATTTAGAGATTTAGAGATTAAGTAGAAAGAAGTGCTGAAGTCACACCATTTAATGACTGTACAGACATGCCCCGGGGTAGGGAGGCGCTTTATGCCTTTACAGAATGTGGAAGTGCGGGCTTATACATGCCTCTACCAAAAATGCAATTTGAAGGTATTCTCTTCTGGACCAGCACTGTCCAGTAGAACTTTGTGTGATGATGGACATGTTCTGTATTTCCACTATCCCGTACAGTAGCCACTAGCCTCATGTGGCTACTGAACACTTGAAATGTGGCTAGTGTAACTAAGGAAGTGAATTTAAAATTTTATTTTAGTAAATTTAGATAGCCGCATGTGGCTAGTGGCTACCTTACTGGACAGCACATTTCTAGACTATAAGTATGTGAGTTTTTTAATAGGTGCCAATTTTTCTTTTTTTTTTTTTTAGATAGGCTTCAGGATGGAGTGCAGTGCTGCCATCATGGCTCACTGAAGCCTCTACTTCCCGGGCTCAGGTGGTCCTCCCACTTCAGCTTCCCAAGTAGCTGGGACTACAGGCACGCCACCACGCCTGGCTAATTAATTACTGTTTTTATTATTTTTGGGGGGACGGAGTTTCGCTCTTGTTGCCTAGGGTGGAGTGCAATGGCACGATCTCGGCCCAGCGCAACGTCCGCCTCCCGGGTTCAAGTGAGTCTCCTGCCTCAGCCTCCCGAGTAGCTGGGATTACAGGCACACGCCACTACACCTGGCCAATTTTGTATTCTTAGTAGAGACAGGGTTTCTCCACGTTGGTCAGGCTGGTCTTGAATTCCCGACCTCAGGTGATGCCCCCTGAGGTTACAGACGTGAGCCACCGCACCTGGCCCTGTTATTACTATTTAAAGAGACCTGGTCTCTTTAAGTAATATGTTGCCCAGGCTGGTCTCGAACTCCTAGGCTCAAGCAATCCTCCCACCTCAGCCTCCCATAGTGCTGGGATTAGAGGCATGAGCCACTGTGCCTGGCAGTATCAACTATTGAGGATGTAGAAACATTTTAGAGGCTGTCTGCTATAAAATTACAATTTGTCTATGCGAAGAGTGAGAGCTGATATGATTAACACAGTAAGTAGAGGGTGGAAATTTGTACTCTGCTTAGCTTCTGATGTCTGCCTTTCCAAAAATATTCTCCTTAACTGCTTGGGCAATGACTGCTCCTTAGATTAATCAGACTTTTATGGGTCCCTCAGAATGAATAGTTCCATCTTCCATTTGTATCAATGCCTCTGGTTAACAAATTAGCAACAGCTTTGATCTGTCAGAATTGGGGAACAGCGGTCAACAAGGCTCCCAGTCTACAGAAGTTTGATTTCAGGGTGCCATCGGGTTTTGTGGCTCAGAGAGATTCGGAAGGCCTGCTTGCCTGTGCCTCTAATTCCAAATTATATGCCACTGATGCCTATAAAAATGCAACTCCCCGAGATAAATAAATCTTTAAGCTACTGTCCTTTGGCAGATTTGAGAGGGACACTGGACACCAGGTTTCTGGGAGAAAAGATTTCTTAAAAACTAGCAGGATAGAAGTCTCAGAACACATTTCTTCTACTACAGAAGTTTGCCTAAGGCTTGTGCTATTTCATAAGATGTAAAGTAGCACCTTATCTAGATATCAAGGATTAGCTAGATGTCATTAAATGTAAAATAGTTTGAACTTCTGCTTTCCGAGTTTTCACAGTTCTCATAAAATGTACTTTCCAGGTAATAAAGAATTGTCACATTACAAATAAGAAAAAGAAAAAAAAGCAAAAAGGAGAGAAAAAGCATTGCTTACCACAATTTTATTACTTAACAAAACAACAATTAGCATCTGGATTTCTTTCTGGTCTTGATTGTATGCAAGATTTTTTACTTTTGTTAACACAATTACAATCAAAGTATGAATACAGTTCTGTAACCTGACATCAAGCTTTTTGAGCCAGGCATTATAAAAGGGAACATTACAACATGTCTAGGATAATCAGGTAATTTCAAATCTGTCTCTGAAATGTTTTTCCCTTAATTCAACCCTTCGGCAGTAGCGATGCAGTGATGAGAATTTCAAGATAAACAACATCCTTGTATAATGCACATCTGTCTGTTTTAACATTTGTTCTTGCAGATCTTCATGTCCCTCTGTAAGATTTTTGCATGATGTGAATTGGGTGGTACAGGAAAATCATGTACTGCTCATACCTGACTGCAGTGAAACTAAATGTCAAAGGCTCAGTGGGAAAAGAAAAGGAAGGGAGGCACCAGGTGTGTTATATACCTTAACCCATTTAATCTTTTGTTTTTTTTTTTGTTTTTTGTTTTTTTGAGACGGAGTCTCACTCTGTAGCCCAAGTTGGAGTGCTGTGGTGCGAGCAACTAGGACCACAGGCATGCACCACCAAGCCCAGCTAATTTTTTGTATTTTAGTAGAGACAGAGTTTCACCATGTTGCCCAGGGTGGTCTCAAACTCCTGAGCTCAGGCCGGGCGAAGTGGCTCACGCCTGTAATCCCAGCACTTTGGGAGGCCGAGGCGGGCGGATCACGAGGTCAGGAGATAAGAGACCATCCTGGCGAACGTCAAACCCCGTCTCTACTAAAAATGCAAAAAAAAAAAAAATTAGCCAGGCATGGTGGCGGGCGCCTGTAGTCCCAGCTACTCGGGAGGCTGAGGCAGGAGAATGGCGTGAACCCAGGAGGCGGAGCTTGCAGTGAGCAGAGAGCGCGCCACTGCACTCCAGCCTGGGCGACAGAGCAAGACTCCGTCTCAAAAAAAAAAAAAAAAAAAAAAAAAGAAAGAAAACTCCTGAGCTCAGGTGATTCACCCACCTTGGCCTCCCAAAGTGCTGGGATTACAGGCGTAAGCCACCACACCCGGCCCATTTAATCTTCATCAACCCAGTCAGGTAGGTATTACCAACCACACTTTAGACATGAAGTATTAAGAAACTGCCCAAGGTTGCATTATTATTAAATACCAGAACAGGGATTAGTGCTCAGATCTTTTCAGTACACCAGGCAGGTAAACAAGAAAGCATTTAGCTGTAGAGGGCCAGTAATGTCAACAATCCCTACTTCTTCCTCAGTTATTTGCTCTATTTTTTTTTTTTTTTTTTTTTTGAGACGAAGTTTCACTCTTGTCGCCCAAGCCGGAGTGCAATGGCGTGATCTCGGCTCACTGCAGCCTCCAACTCACCGGTTCAAGCGATTCTCCTGCCTCAACCTCCCGAATAGCCGGGATTATAGGCATGAGCCACTGTGCCCAGCCTGCTCTATAAACTCTTAATTTTAAAATGGGTGTTTTGGTGGGGCAAGGTGGCTCGCACCTTTAATCCTAGCACTCTGGGAGGCCAAAGTAGGTGGATCACTTGAGGTCAGGAGATGGAGACCAGCATGACCCTACATGGTGAAATCCCATCTCTACTAAAGATACAAAAATTAGCTGCGCCTGGTGGTGTGCGCCTGTAATCCCAGCTACTCGGGAAGTTGAGGCAGGAGAACTGCTTGAACCAGGGAGGCAGAGGTTTCAGTGAGCCGAGATCACACCACTGCAACTCCAGCCTGGGTGACACAGTGAGACTCCATCTCAAAAAATAAATGGTGGGCGCGGTGGCTCACGCCTGTAATCCCAGCACTTTGGGAGGCCGAGGCGGGTGGATCACCTGAGGTCAGGAGTTCGAGATCAGCCTGACCAACAAGGTGAAACCCCATCTCTACTAAAAATATAAAAATTAGCTGGGCATGGTGGCAGACGCTTGTAGTCCCAGCTACTCAGAAGGCTGAGACAGGAGAATTGCTTGAATCCGGGAGGCAGAGGTTACAGTGAGCCGAGATCGCGCCACTGCACTCCAGCCTGGGCGACAGAGTGAGATTCCGTCTCAAAAAAAATAAAAATAAAATGAGTGTTTAAAACGATTTTGTTTACAACTAGAATGTATTGGAAGAAAAGAAAATTTTAAAGAGACCTTTTTAAAAAGGGTAAATGAACTATTCTCCCCTCAGGAGTTAGTTATCTCTGGTAGTAAGTATACCAGAAATGATAACAGACCTACCTTCAAAGACAAACAAGCTAATGAATGATGCTTTGCATAAGCTCATGGAACAAAGAAGAAAACCTGGACTTACTGAAGGGGAGTAAATTTCCAAACCAGCCCAAAAAACCTGGAGACTTCTCCTCTAATTATAAACTACTACATGTATCATAACCAAACTACTGAATATGCAAATGAAGGTGTGCTGAATATGCTAAGAAACAGAATGTGAATGGAAAGGTAGCAGAGGTTCCCAGACTGGTTAAAAGGCAACATTTAACCTACAGTCTTGCTCATCTGCTCTTTGCTTTGCCAAATAGTAGCAAATCTGTTACAGGAAGTCAGAAGACTCAAATTAATTCTTCACCAGACCCAAGATGTACATATTGTTGTAAACAAATCCTTGATGCAGTGTCTCCAGAGCCCTGGAGCAGTGTCTGGCCACATCCTGGACGCTAAATACGGGTATCAACTTTCATCAGAGGGCCTCTAAGCTTCTGGTCCCTACATCCACCCCATCTTGCCACATGTGCTAGAAATCTGTAG
Source organism: Symphalangus syndactylus (assembly GCF_028878055.3). NCBI lineage: Eukaryota > Metazoa > Chordata > Mammalia > Primates > Hylobatidae > Symphalangus > Symphalangus syndactylus. Next base: position 26,153,158 of record NC_072442.2, on the reverse strand, counting down.
CTTGTCTTCCCCCCACCCCCCAACACACACACTCCTAGTTTCCATGGAGACGCAACAGTTTACTCTTTTCCCCCAATTGTAAGCCGTAGTTATTTTTAACTGGAAAACTCTGAGCCAGGTCACAGCTGGCATTTGGATGATGCAATGACGTCTATAGCCACCCTTCTCTCCCACAAACGCCTTCTTTTCCACTGTCGCTGGGGGCGGGCGGAGGCACCCCTGGGAGACTTTGCTCTCAAAAGCATTTCGCTTTGCATCTTCCATTTGTATCATTGGAAGTTGAAATTAAATGAAATTAAAACCCATGCCCATTTTAGATCTGACAGGTGTCCTGAATCTGAAGCTATGCATGCCCAGAACAAGGCCAAGATTTTCTTGTTGGGGTTGACAGCCAGGTGAGGTTGACATTCCTATCACCTGTCTGTGGCTAGTGCCACAACAAATGCTTCTGCCTCCACTGGAGTGGCTTTATCAGCTGCAGTTTGCCCTTAAAAAGGCCAAAAAGAGGTTCCTACTAGGGATATTGTGTGGAAAAGCTGTTACCCCACCTCTCCAAAGCAAATAACCACGATCTCAGCGTCGGAATCCTGCTGTCTCGTCTGCTACTGAAAAGTTCAAGTCAGTCCATCCATCTCAGCTAGAGTCTTCGAGGCATTTCTGAACTTTTTGTGCTTTTTCAATAATTTTTGGGAAAAGCTATTAAATTACCCCAAAAATTGGCCTTTTCATCTTTGACAACTTCCTAAAGATTAGAAACTGAAATAAAAACATCAGTTTTCTTATAGGGGACATCAATTGGGCAAATGCACTACTCTCTCCCTCAGTCCAGGAGTTAGTTATCTCTGGTAGTAACTATCAGAAATGCTAACAGCCCATAGCCCAGATTCCTTTTTTTTTTTTTTTAGACAAGAGTCTTACTCTGTCACCCAGGCTGTAGTGCAGTGGCGCGATCTTGGCTCACTGCAACCTCTACCTCCTGGGTTCAAGCGATTCTCCTGCCTCAGCCGCCTCAGCCTCCCAAGTAGCTGGGATTACAGGCATGCACCACCACACCCGGCTAATTTTTGTATTTTTAGTAGAGACGGGGTTTCACCATGTTGGCGACGTTGGTCTCAAACTCCTGACCTCAAGTGATCCATCCACCTCAGCCTCTCAAAGTGCTGGGATTACAGGTGTGAGTCACCACGCCTGCCCTCCACTAATTTTTAACTTCTTAATATGTTTTTCTGTTTTAAAGGAATTCCCTAAATGATGATAATGAAAGGTGAGGGGTGAGGGAAGGATCCAAATCAATAGTTACATATTGTTCGACAGGAGGAAAGTCTTAGGTCATTGCAAACAATTTCAGAAATGGAGAGTATACTCGGCAGCTAGCTTTCCAACAAGAGGAGAGATATGTTAGAAGTGTCATGGGGTGGCACTTGGCTGTCAGTTCACTGAATAAGGGTAATTCGATGGCAGCATTTCAGCATTTCTGCATAAGAAAGTGCTGGTTTCTTAAAACAACTGTGAGGCCTTCTCCTTTCCATATTTCCTAAGATGCTGATTCTGTTCAACACAACTCTGGTCCAAGGCAGGATTATTATAAGCTACCTGGAAGATTTTTGCAACCCACAGCCTCAGGGGAGACCAGACCAAGATGAAAAAAGTGTTGCTTGGTTAAGAAGAGGGGGTTAATTCAACCAAATGATTAGTTTGGTGCCACAAAAATCCATTCCAGTGCTCTAACGTAGAAAATAGGTGCATCAGACTCAATTATTCAGCCCAAGTCTGGGCTGGCAAAATTTAACTACAGGGTTTTCAAAGACAAGGGTAAGTACAGTGACCTTCAGGGCTACATCTATGAAATAATTTTTTTGTAGTTTTCAGGGGTTTGAACCTTTAAGTGGTAACTTCCTGTGCTAGCCCCATTTCCTTATTCCTACTGTCAACAGGGAAGGGCGCCTAGGACACGATGCATAACAAGCTACTCAAGTGACAAAGGAATTGTAATGGCAGATGCACAACATTCATCTTTCCCTTAAATAATGTCTCTGATTTGTAGCTTAGTCAATCAAATCAAAGGGCAGTTTGATTGCAGTACACCTTAACTGCTGGAAGCCAAGGCAACGAACAACAGAAAAAGAACTCCCTGCCATTAGACAAAGAAACTGGTTTTCCATACCTCTCAGAAACTGTTCATTTTTCCCTCCTCAAACACAGCATACTAACACATCAGTTCTGATGCATACTTCAAGGACTGGCTACTTAGGTTCCAAATTCCCAAGTTAAAAGCTCCTCACTTTTTTTTTTTTTTTGACAGTATTGTTCTGTTGCCCAGGCTGGAGTGCAGTGGCACAATCTTGGCTCACTGCAACCTCCGCCTCCTGGGTTCAAGTGATTGTACTGCCTCAGCCTCCCTGAGGCTGGGATTATAGGCGTGAACCAGCACGCCTGGGTAATTTTTGTATGTTTAGTAGAGACTGGGGTTCACTATGTTGGCCAGGCTGGTCTTGAGCTTCTGATCTCAAGTGATCCGCCCACCTTATCCTTCCAAAGTGCTGGGATTACAGGCATGAGCCACCAGCCTAAAAGCTCTTCACTGTTGTTCTCACTCCCAAATCAAGTGCCTATGTCAGCAAGACTATTACTATTCAGGCTGCTCTGACCCTGCTCTTGTTCTGTTTCACTTACATTTGGCTCAAAAGGACTAGGTATCGTTTTTTTTGTTTGTTTTTTTGGTAGAGACAGGGTCTTGCCCTGTCACTCATGCTAATTACAGTGGCACAATCATGGCTTACTGCAGCCTTGACTACCCAGGCCCAAGCAATCCTCCTGCCTTAGCCTTCCAAGTAGCTAGGACAAAAAGTGTGAGCCACCACACCCAGCATTCTTTTTTTTTTAATGTAGAGATGGGGGTCTTGCTGTGTTGCCCAGCCTGGTCTCAAACTCCTGGCTTCAAGTGATTCTCCCACTTCAGCCACACAAAGTGTTGGGATTACAGGCATGAGCCACTGCACCCAGCCTGTGTCTGATTAAATAGAAATCTTTTAGCTTGGCCAACTCTTCTATGCAAGACCACAGACATGGCAGTGTCCTGGTGTTCTAAAGATGGTCCTTTCTGGCAGATGTGGGAAAGGTTAGCTGAATTTGGCTAAGCACTTTGGAAAGGAAAGCAAAGCTTCCAGATCAGCAGTACCTCTTGAATCAAACTTTTATTTAAATATAATTTTTAGAAATTCAAACAAAAAGCTAGGTGCATATAAGATACAGAAAACCCTGTGTTGTCAAGAATAATGCAATGTATATTTAGAAGGTGTCCACAAAGATATCCTTAAAAATGAATGGGTGAAGTTCCCCAGAATGCTGTTGAGAATACAGTACCACTGTTTGCTTAAAGATTGGTGAAAAAGTGTTTTTTGGAGGGATTCTAGGCGTAAAGCTTTGCAAAGTTGGGTTTACCAAAGAAATAATAAAACTCATACATATTTATGAGTGAGTTTTCCCAAACTGCTGTGTAATGTGGCCTCTGATTCTTCAATGGAGATTTTTTCTCTTGTTACATACCTACATATTTCCTAAAGCTAGAATGACTTGCAAACTGGGATTTTGTTGTTATTGATGAATGCCATTGGTTTTCTCCCTTTTCCAGCTAACCCCCAGCTGAGGAAGATTTCCATGACTGGTTGCTTAACTGAGTTTAGATTTTTAAAAGCGGGAGAAGTGAAGACAGTTAACAATAAAAGGAAAGAAATTGGGACCTAGGAAAAGATAAACTGTGAATATTTCGTATTAATTGGTATCTCAAGAGACAGAGTCTTGGTCTTTGAGCACAGAGAAGAGTCATTACATGGAAAGAGATCTGTTCTTTATTTCCCACCACTTAGAAAAATATGCATAAAACTCCAGCGGAAACTTTTAACGTTAAATTGCAGTAAAAATTTCAGTAAACAGGTCTTATTCATGTCATTAAGTTTCAGGGTAAACCCTCTCTCTTCTGAGACAATCTGGGGAGACCTCTATCAGTGTAGTTGGTTTATGGCCAACCCTGTCTAGAAGCAAAGAGGAAGGATGCAATGCTACGTATCTTTGCAAAGTTGGGTATACCAAAGAAATAACAATCCTACTTTTGAAAATCCAGTCATTTAAAACTTTGGTCTTATTTTTCTATTACTATTTTCAACCATGCCATTTTCCTCATGAAATCTACTGATTTCCCATCAGCTTTTCAGAGTTCAACTGGTTCCAAGGTTTCTGTCAGACTGTCCTACCATCCTCCCACTCCTAACTACCCAGCTGCCCCTTGTGTTCTAGCCAAATCTCTTGGCACCACTGTCCTTACACCCACTGCTGCCTCCACATCATTCTCCACCCCCCGTGTGTGGAACTGTCTCTGACTTCCATCTGCCATTTTTCTCTCTCTTCTCTATCATATAATTGCCCCAAAAGCCCACCTCTCCCAGGAAGCCTTCCTTAATCAAGGTTAAGGACTCTTCAAACTACAACAGACATCACCTAACACTGATGTCTAATGCATCCCAACTTTTCAGAACAGGAGTTTCCTTTCAGGGATAAGAGGCAATCACTTCACAACCAACTAGGGGTGATGGTAGTGGTAAAATGTTTTCTACGAGATATGACTATACAAGGAAAATAGATCATTTCCACGTCATTCTTTTTAAAAAATCGAAGTCCTCTATTTGAATTCCCTCAGGTCCTGAGAGTGTCTTTTTCATTTCTCATCCCTTAGATGAATCCCTTCCCAGCTGCATGCATATTTACAAAAGTCAAAAGTTTGAGCAGATGCTTCCAACAAAGCACACAATATTTTAATTAGATATTTGAATGTAGAAGGAATTAAAGAGTCAACTATTTGATGTATTTGTGTAGATTCTGACGAAGTTATTTCTATATACAACTTTGTTTCTAACAGAAACAAGATAACCGTAAGTTTGGCTTCTTATTCTGCAGAAAGGTTTGAGGACCAAGTTTCACATGTGGTGGGGCTACTCACCCTCATATCTAGTGAGTCCCATATATAAAGCTGCTTTACTTCTGTTTTAAAAGCAGCTTTTATTGCAGGCTAGCCTTTCACCATTGAGAAATAGGGTTCAAGTCTCAATCCAAGCAAAGCTGAGGTTTGTTGCATCATCTCCATCCTCAGGGGCTTGGTATCCTGGGAAACCCAGGGCAAAAACAGGGTGAGTTCAGGACACATATGACAGCAGACAGTGCAGCGTGATGGGGCGGGCATCCAACACCTTAAGTGTGTTTCAGTTACCAGAATATTTGACACACCCACAAATTAAATAGCAAAACATTTTAATTAATTCTAAAAATAACAGAGACATGTTATATCCGGTGCCACCTCCTCAAAAGACTACTGCAGATTAGACAGGCAGACTGCAAAGTACAAAGCCAGACGTTAAAGTTTTTTTTTTTTTTTTTGAGACAGAGTCTCACTCTGTCGCCCAGGCTGGAGCACAGTGGCGCGATCTCGGCTCGCTGCAACCTCCGCCTCCTGGGTTCAGCAATTCTCCTGCCTCAGCCTCCTGAGTAGCTAGGATTACAGGCGTGTGCCACCACACCCAGCTAATTTTTGTATTTTTAGTAGAGACGGTTTCACCATGTTGGTCAGGCTGGTCTTGAACTCCTGACCTCGTGATCCGCCCACCTTAGCCTCCCAAAGTGCTGGGATTACAGGCGAGCCACCTTGCCCAGCCGAAGTTAAAGATGCAGTTTGGGATAAGACCATCATAAGGATATTTTCTTCCCCTTTACTCATAAAAGTTGTCAGCTTAGGCCGGGCGCGATGGCTCACGCCTGTAATCCCAGTACTTTGGGAGGCCGAGGCGGGCAGATCACCTGAGGTGAGGAGTTTGCAACCAGACTGGCCAACATGACAAAACCCTGTCTCTACTAAAATACAAAATTAGCTAGGTGTGGTAGTAGTCCCAGCTACTCGGGAGGCTGAGGCAGGAGAATCACTTGAACCTGGGAGGCAGAGGTTGCACTGAGCTGAGATCTTGCCATCACACTCCAGCCTGAAGGACAAGAGCAAATTCTATGTCAAAAAAAAAAAAGTTGTCAGCTTAAAAAATCCTTCGAGGAGAGCTTTCTTACGCTCTAAAACCTTTCTCTTTATTTTAAATCTGTCTGCAGTGTTTGAAGGCAAGGCAGATAATCAGCAAACTTACCTCGCAATATAAGGATCTGAGCTGGACTCCTGGGACTACAGACTGTGGTTTAGTTCTATTTCTACCAGCACTGTGATGTGAGGTACTATGGTTCTTTTAGTTACAAGAGGTGTTAGGAATGAATGCCCACTCACATTTAATAATAGCTTATCTAGCACACAACTCTGCAGCACAATACCAACAACAGGAGTGTTTTAAAGCAGGATGGAGAAGAAAGCAGACTTAATACAACTTAAGGTTTCCTTTGTCCTTTCCCCTCTTTTCACTATGAGAATTCAGCTGAAAAACAACTCTCCAGAATGCCCACCCACACTGTCCTTTGACCCACCACATTCCAAACTTCTGACTTCTGATCCCAAGCCCTTGGAGCCTTAGCCTTTAGTGATGTATCCTTCTCGGATGAGGAAATCATAGATTTTCCGGGTTTTGTTCACATCTATCTTGATGAGTGCTCTTGCCTGCGCCAGTCTTAAGCCTCCTTGCTTGTTACATTCGTTCAATAGAGCAGATTTGTATTCTAAATAGGCTCCAGGGACCAACCTCACCATCTGACAGAGCTGCAAGACATGGCAAATTTAATAAACATTAACATCTGTCATTTTCGTAATTTAATCCAGCAGGTATAGCAAAAAATTTTTTTAAAGTGACATCAACCTCCAACTATTTATAGGAGCTGATGGGTGGCTGGACTACATTCCATTTAGTCTCTTCCTCTCTGGAGAGAACACTCCCTAAGGACACACACCCAGGAAGAGAAAGCCAGGGTGTGATGCTAGAAGAGCCTTTAGCACGTGCCAGCTGGCTCAGGGGCCTGGGTTTGTTAGGGATTACAAATATGTGCTCCTGAGGAGCAGCCTGGCTCTTTCAGGAGTCAAACACTAAATGCCCCGGTACAGTCCCAGCACCAATGGTCAGGGAAGAGCCATGGGGCACGGTGGGGGATGGATGCACAGACACTTGGATTCTCAAGGCTGCATCACATTGTTTTTAGTGTCAGCATAAAGCAGTAGTCCCTGCTTTGGGGATTACATTTCCTACTTCAAAGGGAAAGGAGATAAAGAGACCTTGCTAAGAGGAGGTAACTTTAACTGCTAAAAATCTAGAAAATTGCCACATTATCCAGCAATGAGGAGTCTGAGGTCACCATTTTTGGGTAAGGATAAAAAAAGCTTGAAATTCCAGGCCATTCAATATTTGAATCAGGCTGAACTATGACCTTCTTCAGCAATACATAGATACTACATACATTTCCTTCCACTCCCAAACTAATCCTTACTGTTCCTGGTGGATAAAATAAGACTAACACTATCCCCTACATTATGACCCTTCCTTATTATCTGAACTGAACTAATGATATATGGTGGGAGATGGGGAACTGACCTTGGGAATTATAAAAGGAGCATATGAGGAGCAAAAGAGGAACTCCTCCAAAAGAGGAACAGACTTCAGAGATGTGACACAGTTTTCTGAAAACTCCTGATGATGACTCTTATGAGGCTGGCTTTAAATTTTAGAAACAGATAAAATCAATATGAAGACATGTCTGACGATTGCAATTGGAAAAAGTAGGTCACATAATTTTTTAAATCAGGCCGGGCGCAGTGGCTCACATCTATAATCCCAGCACTTTGAGAGCTGGTGTGAGTGGATCACCTGAAGTCAGGAGTTCAAGACCAGCCTGGCTAACAAGGTGAAACCCCGTCTCTACTAAAAATACAAAAATTAGCCGGGTGTGGTGGTGGGCGCCTGTAGTCCCAGCTACTCAGGGGCAGGAGAATCGTTTGAACACGGGAGGCAGAGGTTGCAGTGAGCCGAGATCACACCACTGCACTCCAGCCTGGGTGACAGAGCGAGACTGTCTCAAAAAAATAAAAATAAAAAATAGGCTGGGCAAGGTGGCTCACGCCTGTAATCCCAGCACTTTGGGAGGCTGAGGTGGATGGATCATGAGGTCAGGAGTTCAAGATCAGCTTGGCCAACATGGTGAAACTCCGTCTCTACTAAAAACTACAAAAATTAGCCAGGCGTGGTGGCACACGCCTGTAGTCCAGTCCCAGCTGCTCGGGAAGCTGAGACAGAAGAATCACTTGAACCTGGGAGGCGGAGGCTGCAGTGAGCTGTGATTGCGTCACTGCACTCCAGCCTGGGCGACAGGGCAAGTCTCCGTCTCAAAAAAATAAATAAATAAAAATTAAAAAAAAAAATGATTTTTAAAATCAAAATTAACATGACTATGTATGATGTAAAAATCTTTTCCTTATGTTTATAAACATGCTCTGGAGACAATTTACAAAAATGTTTTAAATAATGATTATGTTGGCCGGGCGCGGTGGCTCAAGCCTGTAATCCCAGCACTTTGGGAGGCCGAGGCGGGCGGATCACGAGGTCAGGAGATCAAGACCATCCTGGCTAACACAGTGAAACCCCATCTCTACTAAAAATACAAAAAATTAGCCGGACGTGTTGGCGGGCGCCTGTAGTCCCAGCTACTCAGGAGGCTGAGGCAGGAGAATGGCATGAACCCGGGAGGCGGAGCTTGCAGTGAGCCGAGATCGCGCCATTGCACTCCCGCCTGGGAGACAGAGCAAGACTCCGTCTCAAAAAAAAAAAAAAAAAAAAAAAAAAAAAAAAAAAAATAATGATTATGTTGTTGGAATAAGTATAGAACTTTTCAAGGCAGCCATTCTAATAGGAAATACCTATTTCATGTAAAAGTTACTTTAGGTTTACAGAAAATTAATTTTATTTACATAAAGCACTTAGTAGAGTAGCACATGGCAAGTGCTCAATAGATGATAGTTGCTATTATTATGTAATTTACATACCACATGTGCTTTCCCCAAAAGAGGGATGGTGGTAGGGTGACAAGGTAAGCAATTCTCTGAAATCTGCCACAAATGGCTCTTTAGCTCTTGGACTTCTAGGATTCACCAGAGCTGTGCATATATGTTAGATGAATGAAACAAAAGGGTTGTGACCCTGTAATGGATTTTTAATGACAACTCAATGAATAATCAGCCCCTATTCTCTTTCTCCCAGCCCCCTCCCTTTTGTTACCTCCTTTTCTTTTTCATTCAGCTTCTCTGTGCCAGGGAGGCCAGTGAGGTTCAAGGGTGGTGCACTCCGTCTACCTATAGACAGAGAAAGGAAACAGCATAGATTTAATAGGAGTGACAATTTCTCAGGTGTAAAGTATTAAAAAGTTCAGTGCAGCCAGGCCAGCTAGGTATAGGATCACTGTATCTAGCTTAGGAAATCCTGTCCCATTCCCTCAGGTCTGTTTAGCTAACAACATAGGCACCCGAACATTCACTTGAAAATAAAAATGAATTACATATTCAGGGCACATGAATTACCCACAATCTGCTAAAATACACATACAGTCACACATACCTTAGCATCAAATGTAACTACTCACCACAGTAGTTATCTCTTATTTATTATTATTTTTGAGACAGGGTCTCACTCTGTTGCCCAGGCTGGAGTGCAGTGATGCGATCATAGCTCACTATAGCCTCAATCTGCCTGGCTCAAGTGATCCTCCTGCCTCAGCCTCCCAACTACCTGGGAAGACAGGCATATGCCACCATGCCCGACTATCACGTATTTCTTCCTAACCATGTAGGAGACTCTAAAATCTGATGCCCAGATGTCATCCAGTTAAGAAAGGTCACACAATGCCTGCTTTGACAGCTGATGAATGGAAATAATAACTGCAGAACAGACATTCCCTAATTCTTGCCACTTGGCCAGCAGTACAAGGCAAACATGGTAATTAACCAAGTATTGTGTGCCTTCAGATCAAAGAAAGACTGTTAGGCCAGCAAAAGGCCCTTCTTTTTTATTATGTGAGGGAATATCTGTTCCTTCCAAAGTAGCCCTGTTTACCTGCAAGATCCACAAACAGGAACAATGAGGCATTATATGGCAAAGCAGGGGCTGAGGTCAACTCACACACCTGAGAAAGAAACCCAAGTAGGAGGTCACAGGCCATGAGGGGAAGCTTGATGAGCAAAACTTTTTTGGTTTTGTTTTGAAGGTGTATTAGGGATTGGTATTCAGCTGGGAATGGATAGACTGAGTTAAGCGAAGAAAATGTTGAAGTTTTATAGAGGGTGCTTTTCAAGTGGGGCAGAGAAAGGGGAGGGACTGTTACAAGCTCCTCTGGTGGAAAACAGGCTTCTCTGTTATATCAACAAAAGGCATAAGGGATTATTCCAAATCCTCAAAAAGGGAGATAAAACCATTTGGTTCCTCACAAAAGTCACCAGAGGCTAGGCTACAATCAAAGATGCCAGGCTTCCAATACATAGATGCCTTAAGAACTCAGAACATAAAGGAGAGCAAGAGATCTCCTCAGCCTAAATATAAGGGGTGAGAAAGGCTAACACAGGCTAGGAACAATGAACAAGAGGCCGGGTGCAGAGGCTCACACCTGTAATCTCAGCATTTTGGGAGGCTGAAGCAGGAGGATCCCTTGAGCCCAGGAGTTCAAGACCAACCTGGGTGATATAGTAAGACCTTGTCTCTATCAAAAAAAAAATCTCCAGGTTTGGTGGCATTCGCCTGTAGTCCCAGCTACTCAGGAGCTGAATTGGGAGGATCACTTAGGCCTGTGAGTTTGAGGCTGCAGTGAGCCATGATCACACACTGCACTCCAGCCTGGATAGTAGAGGGAGACCCTGTCTCACAAAAAAAGAAAAAAGAAACAATGAACAAGTCAGTGCAGATGGTACAGAGAACAGAAATCTATGATCATGTTAGCCAGTTCCTTCATTTAATTTAATTAATTTATTTTTTGAGACAGTCTTACTCTGTCACCCAGGCTGGAGCGCAATGGCGCGATCTTGGCTTACTGAAACCTCTGCCTCCCGGATTCAAGCGATTCTCCTGCCTCAGCCTCTGGAGTAGCTGGGATTACAGATGTGTACCACCACACCCAGCTAATTTTTATTTTTATTTTTTTCAGGAGAGATGGGGTTTCACCACGTTGGTCAGGCTGGTCTCGAACTCCCAACCTCAGGTGATCTGCCCACCTCAGCCTCCCAAAGTGCTGGGATTACAGGCATGAGCCACTGCACCTGGCCCAGTTCCTTCATTTTAATTAGCCAGTATTAACTTAGTTTTATTTAGATTTTAAGGGTAGAGTGTTGGCAATAAGAAACTTACAAAATAAAACTTTGATTTCACTGTCTTCGCTACTCCCCTAAAACACTACCTTTTTCTTCCTTCCATATTAAGAAAAAATTACTTGAAATAAAGGAATAAATGGGAAAAAAAAAAAGTCCCTACAGTGACCAGGTGCAGTGGCTCACGCCTGTAATCCCAGCACTTTGGGAGGCTGAGGCAGGCAGATCACCTGAGGTCAGGAGTTCGAGACCAGCCTGGCCAACCTGGCGAAACCCCATCTCTACTAAAAGTACAAAAATCAGCTGGGCATAGTGGCAGGTGCCTCTCGTCCCAGCTACTTGGGAGGCTGAGGCAGGAGAATCGCTTGAACCCAGAAGGCAGAGGTTGCAGTAAGCCAAGATTGCGTCACTGCACTCCAGCCTGGGTGACAGAGCAAGACTCCATCTCAACAAAAAAAAAAGTCCCTAACGCAGACAAATCTGAGACCCAGATTCTGAATCTACTGAGACATACCTCCCCAAATTCCCAGTCATCGATTACCAATCACCAAGGATCATCAGATAGCATATGGCTTAATCTTGCTCTGTATACTAATCTCAAAATAGTACATACTCAGAGGTAAAACAAAGAAATAGAAATACTTTAGGTCTCCAACTTAAAAATCCTTATGTTTCTGGCAAGTAACATGCTTCTTTGCTCATGTTATATAAAAATAAAAAGCTTAGGCTGGGCACGGTGGCTCACGCCTGTAATTCCAGCACTTTGGGAGGCCGTGGTGGGTGGATCACTTGAGGTCAGGAGTTTGAGACCAGCCTGGCCAACATGGCAAAACCGTCTCTATCAAAAATACAAAAATTAGCCAGGCATGGTGGTGCGTGCCTGTAATCCCAGTTATTCGGGAGGCTGGGGCAGGAGAATCACTTGAACCTGGGAGGCAGAGGTTGCAGTGAACCGAGATCACACCACTGCACTCCAGCCTGGGCAACAGACTAAGACTCTGTCTCAAAAAATAAGTAAATAAATAAAAAATAATAAAAAGCTTTTAATGTATCTCCTGTGAAATAAGTCTCAAAATTAGTGGTAGACACAACTGCAGTAAACTAACTGCTCATAAACATTGGTAAAATAAAGAAGTTACCTCTCTGCAGTTCTTTTTTCCCCGTCTCTATACTCTCTATACTCTATACTCTCACTCTGAGGATAGTCTCTGTCTGGCCATGAAGATTCCGAAAACATACTGATGTTTATATATTGGGCTAACACTTGATTACTGTTACTCTGCCTAAGCACCCTGACACCACAGAGGAAGGAAGATTGCCGGGTCACTATAACCTCTACGATGCAAACTTCACAATTAAGACCTGTTCTGGCCTGAGAAATAATTACCTGAATTCGAAGCCATTGGAATGGAAGGACTCACGCCGGAATCACTACAATGAAGAAGAGGAATTTAAACTTAGGTCATATCAAACAAGGTGATTTCCAAAAGCTCCAGTGAGACTGGGTGCCACTTATCAGGTAGGTCACCTTGAAGAAGTGTAATGAGATAGACTGAACTATGTTTTACAGATATCTCACTGTATTGAGCAGGAAAGAAAATCTGTTCTGAGGAAGAAAAATTCCTCAGATTTCTTAAGAAGAGCTTGTAATCCAGAACACCACTAACACCACTCAAGGGGAAGGGATACAAACATGATTCTCCAGTGAAAATCTAGGTATGAAGAGAGAGTTGAAGTCATGGGTAGAAGGCTAGGGGAAAATACACTCATTTTAAAAAATAAGATCAAAGTAGTAAAGTATGATTCTAGGAGGTCAGTTACTTCTCAAAACTGTCAGTATGGCACTGTTTCTGAGATGGACTGCTAAAATATTTCTGAATTCTTCTAGCTACTCAATTATTATTACTCTGCCATCTAGGGTGCCCAAAAATACATGTGAAGGCCAAGGCATCCCAGAAAGAATGCCTCCTTCACCCTGGAGTAATTACTCACATGTCAGCTTGCCGGCGGAGCCACTGCTGGCAAGCACTACTGTCCTGGATATACTGGAGAACTTCTGAGAGCATAGTGCGTTTAAGGCGCTCTTCTTCCCGTGTCTTCTTGAGGTGATCATAGGTTCTGGCACCTGGGGGTATTGAAAACACAATGACCACAATGACAATGCAGCAGAACTGAAGGGCTTCCTAACTGACCAAGAAACTGGTTTTGGGTTTTGTTCTTAAAGTCTGTTTCCTCTGCAAAACTGCTTTCACAATTATTTCTCCAAGACCCAAGCAGATTTTCCCTAGTCTGAAATCCTTTTCTTAATACTAAGTATTAAATATTAAATATTTGTATTCCTTTTCTATCTGTAAGAAATTTGGGAGAAAAAAACCAACAGAAAAGTACAAAGAAAGTAACAATTGCTCATATTTCCGCTCTCAAAAAGTAACCAACTTTTACTATAGTCATATTTTCTTCCTGTTTTTTCTATTTTTATAAATCTTTTCAAAGTCACACAAGTGCTTTATAAGCATATGCCTTTCCTTAAAAAACAATTAGAATTACAAAAAGAGTTCTCTTTGACATGTAGTACCTCTTCTCCATATTTCTCAGAGGCAGCCAATATCAGGAAACCAAAATTAGTTATCAGAGTCTCTATATGCATCTTACTAAACAGAAGAGCTGCGTGGTGCTTTCTACATGTTAACAAAGGTTCACAGATTCCAAAATACTGCACCAGTGGGTTTCAAAATTCAAACTAGGTTCCACAGAGCCCCAGGATACCACAGGAGTATCTTAGAGGTTAATGAAAAGAGAAAGGGCACTGCCAGATACCAGCAGGTCCTGGGTTCTACACATAAATTGAACCATTAAAGTTCAACCAAAGTAATTCCACTTTTATCTTTTTTTTTTTTTTTTGAGACGGAGTTTCGCTCTTGTTGCCCAGGCTGGAGTACAATGGCGTGATCTCGGCTCACAGCAACCTCCGCCTCCTGGGTTCAAGCCATTCTCCTGCCTCAGCCTCTGGAGTAGCTGGGATTACAGGCATGCGCCACCATGCCCGGCTAATTTTGTATTTTTAGTAGACACGGGGTTTCTCCATGTTGGTCAGGCTGGTCTTGAACTCTGGACCTCAGGTGATCCGCCTGCCTCGGCCTCCCAAAGTGCTGGGATTACAGGCGTGAGCCACCGCACCCGGCCCACTTTTATCTTATTTGTAGATTGGGGCTCCACACAAAATTTAATTTCAAAAATGGTTTCCACTGTTAAAGAACCATTATACTAGGCTGAACTTACATCCATAAGGCTATGTTGCACCCACAGGGCTGTGTTAAGAAGCCAACTATTGCCAGGCGTGGTGGCTCACACCTGTAATCTCAGCACTTTGGGAGGCTGAGGCAGGCGGATCACCTGAGGTCAGGAGTTCGAGATCAGCCTGACCGACATGGAGAAACCCCATCTCTACTAAAAATACAGAAAAAAAATTAGCCGGGTATGGTGGCGCGTGACTGTAGTCTCAGCTACTCAGGAGGCTGAGGCAGGAGAATCACCTGAACCTAGGAGGCGGAGGTTGTGGTGAGCCAAGATGGCACCACTGAACTCCAGCCTGCGCAACAGAGCCAGACTCCGTCTCAAAAAAAAAAAAAGATGCCAACTATTTCTTATAGATAGTAGGTGACAGCTGTCAATAATCACAAAAACTTCAAATAGGAAGAAGGAGGGAATGCTAAAGATCATTTCAACAATGACAGCAAAACAACAGAAACTGCCATTTATTGAGGAATTATTGTGTGCCAGATACTGTGCTATGCTTATATGCAGTATCTCTAATTAAATCTTTACACTAACTCTAAGAACCTTAGAAAATTAAAACGAATAGAGGCCAGGCACAGTTGCTCACACCTGTAATCCCAGCACTCTGAGAGGCCAAGGCGGGAGGACTGCTTGAGGCCAGGAGTTTGAGACCAGCCTGGGCAACATAGCAAGACTCAGTCTCTAGGGAAAAAAAAAAAAGGAAAGAAAAATAAATTTGGATAGAATCACATCACAGAGCTGGCAAGCTGGAGAGCCAAATTTATACTCAAGCTTTTTAAGTATAGACCCAAGCCCTTAACTACTATAATACACTATCTCTTATGACCTGGTTCTAGTACTAACTAGCTCTGTAACCTCTTTATACCTTAATTTCTTCACTAAATGGAAGTAATGGTACTTTATAAGTTTGTCATGAGAATTCAGTGACTTGATCCAGGTGAAATGGTTAGCATAGAGACTGGTACATGGTAAATATCTGATAGATGTTAGTTGCTAATAATATAATTATTGTCACTACCCCAAGTAACTGGGATGCAAGCACCTGGAGCCAGTTGAAGCTTCATTATTTTATAAAAATGCTAAGACCATGTATCATTAAATTTGAAAAGGGTGACACACCTAAAATATAAAATTCCTTTTTTTTTTTTTTTTTAAATATAATCTCCCTCTGCTGCCCAGGCTGGAGTACAGTAGCACAATCTCGGCTCACTGCTTCTCAGGTTCAAGCGATTCTTGTGCCTCAGCCTCCCGAGTAGTTGGGATTAAACGTGTGCACCACAACGCCTGGCTAATTTTTTTATTTTTAGTAGAGATGGGATTTCACCATGTTGGTCAGGCTGGTCTCGAACTCCTGGACTCAAGTGACTCACCTCCTTGGCCTCCCAAAGTGCTGGGATTACAGGTGTGAGCCACTGCACCCAGCCCAAGATTCTCTTTTTTTAAAGAGCCTTGGCAGAATCCTAAATCTAAAGCAGCACCTCTCTTTCCTTTGTCTCACAACTTTTATTTTACCAAAGATAATCTATATAAAGGTATTTATAGGGATTAAATAGCCAAAACTTTACTGGAAAGATTTAAAGCATTCTGGTAAAGGAAAGCTTGTTTTTTTAACAAAAATTCACAACAACTCAGAGACTTCCTCTGTGTGTTTGGAAGATACTTGCCCTCAGGTACGGTATGTAGCTGAAGCATACTTACTACAAAAATTGGTAATGCCTGCTGTCCTGTATTCTTGGAGCCTCTTGATTTCCCTTCGGAGTTCAAATTCCACTGTTTTCCCCAAAAGGAATGAAGGAAAAAATTACAAAAACAAAAACATTAGTGAGCACTTTTGCTATTGAGCATTTTCATTAATTCTGCCTTATAAGACTAGGCAAGTTCATTTGGAGAATCCTACTTGTTGGTAACTTCTCATTAGAAATTTTACCCAAGAGCTGAGGAAAACCTACTCCAGCTGTCTTCCAGCTGCTGTCTCCAGAGGCAGCAGCTGGAACTGTCTTCTAGAAAACTTAGTGAAATGGTTGAATTCATTTGTCTACAAAAGTAACAATTTTTTTTTTTTTTTTTTTTTTTTTTTGAGACAGAGTCTCGCTCTGTCACCCAGGCTGGAGTGCAATGGCACAATCTCGGCTCACTGCAACCTCCGCCTCCCGGGTTCAAGCGATTCCCCCTGCCTCAGTGTCCTGAGTAGCTGGGATTACAGGCATCCACCACCACACCCAGCTAATTTTTGTATTTTTAGTAGAGACGGGGTTTTGCCATGTTGGCCAGGCTGGTCTCGAATTCCTGACCTCAGGTGATCCACCCGCCTAGGCCTCCCAAAGTGCTGGCATTACAGGAATGAGCCACCGCGCCAGGCAAAATATAATTTTTTTATCAACCAAGTTTCCCTGCTCTAACTATCTTCTGTTAAAAGTTCTACAAATCATTCTAATTTGGCTGCTTTTGAAACAGAGAATGAAGGAAGAGCCTGGACAATCCATGAGGTGTAGTTCTTTGGAGTGACACATAAACCAGGGGTGTGTCCCAAACTGGGACAGGAAGTAAAGGATCAGTCACCTGGTACAAACCACACAAAGAATGCTAACCAAACAAGGTGTTTGGTGAGGACAACCAACCTGGCTCAGATAAATGTCTGCAATGCTACATAAGAAATATTTTCATGATGAGAATAGGGCTTTAGTAGAATACCTTCCCAGAACTAAACTTAGAGGCCACATACACAAATGTCATGATGAAAGGTACAGAATAAGCCAGAGTCCATATTATTTTAACAATCTAGGCCTTACTGCCATACCAACATATTGTTTTTTTGTTTTGAAACAGGGTCTCACTCTGTCACTCAGGCTGGAGTGCAGTGGTGTGATCTCAGCTCACTGCAACTTCCGCTACCCAGGTTCAAGCAATCCTCCCACCTCAGCCTCCAAAGCAGCTGAGACTACAGGTGTGCACTACCATGCCTGGCTAACTTTTGTATTTTTGTAGAGATGGAGTTTTACTATGTTGCCCAGATTGGTCTCGAACTTCTCGACTCAAGCAATCCTCTCGCCTCGGCCTCCCAAAGTGCTGGGATTACAGGTGTGAGCCACCATGCCCGGCCTCGTAACAACTTTTAATTTTTTATAGTGAAAAATCAAATGGTAACTAGGTAGATCTCTCACAGAAATACCACAGAAAGGCAAGAGATCGCTGGAAGTACTATCTCCACAAGCTATCCATCTCTGTCCTCATTTTTAAAACTACTTTTAATACTAAAATATTTATGAACAAAATAAAATGATGTCTGGGATTTGCTTCAGAATAATCCAGTTGAGGGCAGGAGGGAAGAGTGAGTGGTAAAGATGAAACCAGACTGGCCATGTGTTGAAAACTGCTGAAGCTGGATGATGGATACACGGGAGTTTATCATATTATCATCTCTACTTCTATATATATTTGAAAGTTCCCATGATACAAAGCAGGGAGAAAAACTACTAAATTATTGTTTATCTGGGGCAATGGGGGAAGTCATTAGGGCTTTTTAACCTCTCTTCTGCCACCCCCACAGTCCCAAATTTGTCTCATGGTAATAAACGGGAACAAAGAGAGAAATATCCATTTATTTATTTATAGCACTTCACATAAAACACATCATTATCTCTCCTATTTATATAAATATACACAAACAAATACCGCTCAAGGTTCAAAAACCACCTACATGCATGGCTTTCAATGAATTTGTCATGTTCCACTGGCCCCACAATTCTTGCAAATCGCCTCATTGTTTCATACAGGTCCTGGACCTCCTTGGGATACCGCCGTTCCATTACTACAGAGAAAATAAAACATAAATGTGCCATGGGAAATGTAAGGATCCCTGAGTTTTCAGCATTTTTTTTTTTTTTACAATTAGTAAAACGGAAGAACATTATTCGTAACCTCACATGACTAACTTATCCATGACAGGAAGCAAACAGGAAAGCCAAGAATGCAAAACACTAATCATAATGACAGCACCATAGCAACTATCCCACAGGGATGTTGTTATCACTGGAGATCGTCTCCACCACTGAGCACTACTCATCTCCCACATCTACTGTCTTTTTTTTTTGAGATGGAGTCTCGCTCTGTCTCCCAGGCTGGAGTGCATTGGCACGATCTCGGTGCACTGCAACCTCCATCTCCTGGATTCAAGCAATTCTCCTACCTCAACCTCCCAAAGTAGCTGGGATTACAGGCACCCGCCACTAAGCCCATCTAATTTTTGAATTTTTAGTAAAGATGGAGTTTCACCACGTTGGCCAGGCTGGTCTTGAACTCTTGACCTCAGGTGATCCACCCACTTTGGCCTCCCAAAGTGCTGAGATTACATGCATGAGCCACTGCGCCCAGCCACCTCACTGTCTTTTTTTTTTTTTTTTGAGATGGAGTCTTCCTCTGTGGCCCAGGCTGGAGTGCAGTGGTGTGATCTCAGCTCACTGCAACCTCTGCCTCCCCAGGTTCAAGCAATTTTCCTGTCTCAGCCTCCCAAGTAGCTGGGATTACAGGCATGCCGCCACGCTCGGCTAATTTTTTGTATTTTAGTAGAGACAGGGTTTCACCATGTTGGCCAAGCTGGTCTTGAACTCCTGAGCTCAGGCAGTCTACCCGCCTCAGCCTCCCAAAGTGCTAGGATTACAGGTGTGAGCCACCGCGCCCAGCCACCTCACTGTCTTTTAAACTACACAGGGGCAGGAACTGCTGGCAGTAATGGACGAGACAATTAAAGGCAGATCTTACATTCTTAGGAAGAATTATGGCCAAAATTTATGGTATTAACTCCCACAGAAAAACAAAGAAGCTACAGACAAAATAATCCATCCAGAAGATTTCCCATTAGCTGAGAAAAAGTGTGATTTCTTGTATGTCCCACCTACACATCCTCAAGCAAGTATTTTTTTCATCCTTCATATGGGTCATTTCACCTTTCTCCAAACTAAATTAACTACTACAATGTAATTTACTGCAAATGAAGTTTTATTTGACAACTGTCATGCAAATATCATGCAGAGACACCAGAGCAGCAACTCTGGGGATCACTACTGACTAAACAACTAATCCAAAGATGTATCTGCAAAGAAGACGGAGAGTAAAACTGACTAACAATAACTGGTAGATTGGGGCAGTCAGGAACTCTCCAACTGCTACTTGGGTCGTTTCAATCAGTAATTAGGTTAGTTCTATCTACTCTTGGACTAAAGATACAGACTTTCATTTATGACAGCTTTTTTTTTTTCCTAGCTTACTTTTTAATTTTTTTATTTTATTTTTTTTGAGATGGAGTCTCGCTGTGTCGCCCAGGCTGGTTGTGCAGTGGCACAATCTTGGCTCACTACAACCTCCACCTCCCGGGTTCAAGTGATTCTCCTGCCTCAGCCTCCCGAGTAGTTGGGACTACAGGCGCGCACCACCACACCTGGCTAATTTTTTTATTTTTTAGTAGAGACGGGCTTCACCATGTTGACCAGGATGGTCTCGATCTCCTGACATCGTGATCCGCCTGCCTCAGCCTCCCAAAGTGCTGGGACTACAGGCGTGAGCCACTGCGCCTGGTCTTTTTATTTTTTATTTTTGAGACAGGGTCTCACTCTGTTTCCCAGGCTGGAGTGCAGTGGCACAATCACAGTTCACTGTAGCCTCAACATCCCAGGCTCAAGAAATTCTCTCACCTTAGCCTCCCAAATACCTGGGACTACAGCCATATGCCACCATGCTTGGCTTTTTTATACAGAGATGGGGGTCTCCCTATGTTGCCCAGGCTGGTCTTTAACTCCTAGGGTCAAAATCATTCCTCCCACCTCAGCCTCCCAAAGTGCTGGGAGCCCCCATGCCCAGACTATGACAGCTATTTAAATTAAGTCCTCTTTTTAGGTGAATATCTTCTCTTGCAGGAGACATTTTTATCCAAGAATTCTAGAAGCTGATTTAAGTAGCAGCCATAGATCATTTAAAAAAACAAACCAACAACAACAAAAAACAAAGCAGAAGAAAATGGAGTAAAATTTTTAAATTTGAAGAAAAAAAACCCCTGCCTACCATATTAAGGTCAATAGTATATTCAGTATAATGGCAACTGAAAACCTCTGAAACCACATTGCACACACTACTTCTACACTCTCAGAAGCAACAGAGCTTCCCCTCAGTCCTCTATTTGAAAAAATATAGACAACAGAATAATGAAGCCAAACTGACCTCTATCAGTTGAAAGAAGAATTTATCTAAGAGTCAATGTCTACAAGCAGTAAAGATAAAAAATTAACTGACCTATTATGGAAAACCCGGGAATTTAGATAGAGAACCTACTACTGTGGCTACTAGAACCTGACCAATTAATCTGATCCTGAATTATTTTTGCAAATCCACAGGTCTTGATAAGGATGGGGTTCACTAGGGAATCTCATACACTGCTAGAAGAAACAGAAATTAACACAACCATCTTTTGGAAAGCAACTTGGCAGCAGGCATAAATAATTTTTAGTGGTCATAATTTTAGATGTATTAATCTCACTTCTAAAAATCTACCTTTAAAAAAATCCTAAATAATGACAAAGCTTTATTCACAAGTTCATCATAGCATTATTTATGTCATGAATAAAAGAACTGAAAACAAGCTAAACACCTAAAGAGAGAAGTTAAGCATATAATTATATGTCTTATATGTATATATACAACATATTCAACTAATAAAGTACATATTATGTAACCTATAAAAACTGATATCCTCAAAACACTACAGTAACTTGAAAAATATATAACATAAAGTAAAAAGAGGAAATAAGGCCGGCATGGTGGCTCACACTCTGGGAGGCCGAGGTGGGCAGATTGCTTGAGTCCAAGGAGCTCAAGACCGGCCTTGACAACATGGTGGCACATGCCTATAATCCCAGCTACTTGGGAGGCTGAGGTGGGAGAATCACCTGAGCCTGGGAGGTGGAGACTGCAGTGAGCTGAGCCACTGCACTCCAGCCTGGACAACTGGAGTGAGGCCCTGTCTCAAAAAATAAATAAATAATAAGGGACCTAAAATGTAACATACTTATGATCATGGCTATATTTTTAAAAAATAATATAGATTTTCTGTTGCCCAGGCTGGAGTGCAGTGACATGATTATAGCTCACTGCAGCCTTGAACTCCTGGGCTCAAGCGATCCACTGCCTCAGCCTCCCAAGTAGCTGGGATTATAGGCGCAAGCCACCATGCCTGGCTAGATATTTATTGACTAAAAAGACACTTAACCTGGTTGACTGAACCCTACGATGCTATGTATTATTAAATAAATACCCCTACAAGAATCTATCAATTGGGATATGTTTTACAATAACCATTAGGTTATTGTACAAACCTAACCATTAGGTTATTCTTTACAAAAAAAGAATATTATGACACACAACTATTACAAATATTTTAATACAAACATCGTGACTGTTATTATGACATCATCCTTCTTAGTTGTGGAAGCCTCTATGTTGTGGAAGAAGAAAAAGTACAGGGACTTTTTCTGCCCTGCTTAGGTATCTCTGATATTTAAAATAATAAAGGCCAGGCACGATAGCTCGAGCCTGTAATAAGGAGGCTGAAGTGGGAGGATCACTTGCACCAGGAGTTCAAGGCTGCAGCAAGATACCATCACGCCACTGCACTCCATCCTGGGCAATAGTGCAAGACCCTGTCTCTTAAAAAACAACAACAACAAAAAACCACAGTAAGGTCAAAGGTGGCATTTATTTTAAAAATTACTATATGTATTTTTATCACCGTCATATAATATTAAATATCATTTATTTTGTCTGTCTACAACCATCCAAAATAAAGATCACTTTCTTTTTTTTGAGATGGAGTCTCGCTCTGTCGCCCAGGCTGGAGTGCAGTGGTGCGATCTCGGCTCACTGCAAGCTCCACCTCCCGGGTTCACGCCATTCTCCTGCCTCAGCCTCTCTGAGTAGCTGGGACTACAGGCGCCCGCCACCACGCCCGGCTAATTTTTTTGTATTTTTAGTAGAGACAGGGTTTCACCGTGGTCTCGATCTCCTGACCTCGTGATCCACCCGCCTCGGCCTCCCAAAGTGCTGGGATTACAAGCGTGAGCCACCGCGCCCGGCCTAAAGATCACTTTCTGTTATTTATCTAAAGTATTTTTACAACCTGAAGATTAAGGTTATGTTATGCTTAACACATACTTGCAAAACATGACTCTATCCAGAAAATTATTCATTAATATTCACACTGTAATTACTATACAAATTTTTTTAAAAATTTTAATACAAGTTTTGTTGACTACAAATTAATACATTTATTTCTTAGCTTGTTTATTTATTTATTTTTGAGACCAAGTCTTGCTCTGTCGCCCAGGCTGGAGTGCACTGGCGTGATCTCGGCTCACTGAAACCTTCACCTCCTGGGTTCAAGTGATCCTCCTGCCTCAGCCTCCCAAGTAGCTGGGATTGCAGGTGTATGCCACCGCGCCTGGCTAATTTTTTTTTTTTTTATTTTTAGTAGAGATGGGGTTTCACCATGTTAGCCAGGATGGTCTTGATCTCCTGACCTCGTGATCCACCCACCTCAGCCTCCCAAAGTGCTGGGATTACAGGCAAGACCCACCGCACCTGGCCCCAAATTAATACTTTTAAACTCTCACTATGGATCAGAATTGCCCTGAAGACTTTTTAAAATGCAGATGCTGTGCCTCCAACTCCACAGATTCTTACTTAATTAGTCTGGGGTGACAGCCAGGCTAATATGCAACTTGGATTAAGAACTATAATACATGATTTATTTAAAATTATTCAATAATATTGGAAAAAAATTATAAAATAAAGAAAACTGCTAATACTTACATTGAAACTTTCTAAGGTTGATTAATCCATGGTCTCTTATAATTCTAGAATGAAAAGCCACAATAATTTGTGCATTAGAATTATTTTCACATTTACTAATGCTTTACACATATAGCTGTCATCAGACATCTTAAACATGCTGAGGTGGAATACAATACAGAGGTCCAAAGAAGTCGCTCCCATAAACTTCTGCAGGTCAGTGAATCACTAACACAATTTTAGACTCTCAGGCAACACAGGTTTTTCCTCTTGTTGGGCATAGTAGACTGTCTATGACTATTTGCTGAACAAATGAATGAATCAATAACCACTCACAAATGCTGAAAAACATGTGTCTGTCACTTAAGATGAAACTGAAAAGAATCTCTGTCCATGTCATAAAGTTAATCTATTCAGCTTGTGGAAATAATTGAGAACAGCCATTTTAGAGAAATCTGCTAAAGGGCACCATGATCACATATTCAACATTTACAACTGTGCATTCACACAACACTGGCGGTACTAGAAATAAATACTGTGCAAACAAAGGGCATTATAAAACAAAAGATTTGATAGCAACATCAACAACTGAGTTCTACAGTACTCTCTAGCTCGAATTGCGTGTTTTAAGCAAAAGAGAGTTTAAACCAGGCAAAGTATGTGTCTTGAATCTGATTTATACCAGAGGTATTCATAACTAGCAATGAAGCTTCTCATAGGAGCAACTGGGTATGCTTCTTCAGCATTTCATGGAAGCTAACTCCAGACGTGCAGAAAGTAAGTTTTACTTTAGATCAGGAGTTTCCAAACCCTGGGCCATGGACCAGTTAGGAACCAGGCTGCACAGCAGGTGAGCAGCTTTACTGCCTGAGCTCTGCCTCCTGTCAGAGGAGCGGCAGCATTAGATTCTCATAGGAGCGCGATCCCTATTGTGAACTGCTCACGTGAAGGATCTAGGATGTGTGCTCCTTATGAGAATCTAACCAATACCTGATGATCTGAGGTGGAAGAGTTTCATCCCAAAACCATTCCTGCCCCTAGCCATCCATGGAAAAACTGTCTTCCATGAAACCACTCCCTGATGCCAAAAAGGTTGAGGACTGCTGCTTTAGATCACGTCTTAGTTCCTCCAGAGTGAATCTCAAGTCCCTTTTTTTTCTTTTACTTTTAGAGATGGGGTTTTCCTATGTTGCCCAGACTGGGCTTGAATTCCTGGGCTCAAGTCATCCTCTCACCTTAGCCTCGCAAATAGCTAGGACTAGAGGTTCATGCTACTACACCTGGCTCCTCTCCTTTTTATTGCTGAGATATCACTGTGTCTACAGTTAGTAACACCACAGTAAATACATACCTACACATATATACACACACACATGCATACTTATACCCTCTGCATACTCTTCTCTGAAACCAACAGGGGGTCTGAGATCCATAATTTCTAAGTCTGAATGTATACTTTTTGATATGTTGCAAAGACAGGAATAACCAGTATGCCTGCAACTTGTTCAGAATTCCTTTGAAATCCTTTTAGATGAAAGACTTCTCATTAAAAAATGAACAGTTAGAATGAGACCATTAAAAAAGCACAATAGGGCTGGGGGCAGTGGCTCATGCCTGTAATCCCAGCATTTGGGAGGCTGAGGTGGGCGGATCACCTGAGGCCAGGAGTTTGAGACCAGCCTGGCCAACATGGCGAAACTGTGTCTCTACTAAAAATAAAAAATTAGCCAGGCATGATGGCACATGCCTGTAGTCCCAGCTACTTGGGAGGCTGAGGCACGTTAATTGCTTGAACTCAGGAGGCAGACGCTACAGTGAGCTGAGATCACGCCATTACACTCCAGCCTGGGTGACAGAGCAAGACTGTCTCAAAAATAATAATAAAAAAATAAAAAATAAAATAAAAAAGCCTAACAGGCCGAGTGCAGTGGCTCACACCTGTAATTCCAGCACTCTGGGAGGCCAAGGCAGTAGGATGCCTTGAGTCTAGGAGTTCAGGACCATACCAGGCAACATTGTGAGACCCCGTCCCCCCCAAAAAAAAAAAGTTTTTTTTTTTTGTTTTTTTGTTTTTTGAGATGGACTCTCACCCTGTCGCCCAGGCTGGAGTGCAGTGGTGTGATCTTGGCTCACTGCAACCTCCGCCTCCCGGGTTCAAGCAATTCTCCTGCCTCAGCCTCCCGAGTAGCTTGGACTACAGGCGTGCACCACCACCCCCAGCTAATTTTTGTATTTTTAGTAGAGACGGGGTTTCACCATGTTGGCCAGGCTGGTCTTGAACTCCTGACCTCAGGTGATCCACCAGCCTCGGCCTCCCAAAGTGCTGGGATTACAGGTGTGAGCCACCGTGCCCGGCCTAAAAAAAGAAAAAGGTTTTAAAATTAGCCAAGTGTGGTGGTGCACACCTGTAGTCCTAACTACTTGGGAGGCTGAGGTGGGAGGGCTGTTTGAGCCCAGGAGTTGGAGACTGCAGTGAGCCATGATAGTGCCGCTGCACTCCAGCCTGGGTGACAGAGTTAAGTGTGAGACTCTGTCTCTTATTTAACAACAACAAAAAAAAAGGTTGAACACGGTGGCTCACGCCTGTAATCCCAGCACTTTGGGAGGCAGAGGGGGGATGGATCACTTAAGGTGGGGAGTTTGAGACCAGCCTGGACAACATGGCAAAACTCCATCTCTATTAAAAATGCAAAAATTAGCCAGGCGTGGTGGTGCACACCTATAGTCCCAGCCACTTGGGAGGCTGAGGCAGGAGAATCACACGAACCCAGGAGGCAGAGCTTGCAGTGAGCTGAGATCACACCACTGCACTCCAGCCTAGGTGACAGAATGAGACTCCATCTCAAAAAAAAAAAAAAAAAGAGAGAGAAAAGCAAAGAATGATTCACAGATTTAAAAAAAAAAAGAATGTAACAATAATGTCTTGATGCCTTTATTTTATCTTGTTCTTTTACTTCAAAGAGCTTAAAACAGTGTACCCATATTATTCATTGTCCATCATAACATCAATAAAGGATAAGGACAGAGGATATAAAAATAACACAGGAATTACTATCCTCAATTGAGAGAAGGAAAAATTGAGGTCTAAGGAGGGTAAGAGTCTTCTCCAAGGTCAAAAGATGAGTCACAAGTGGAGCATTCTCTCATGGACTATATGTGGTCAATCACTCAAAGCTGAGGCCAGGCACAGTGCCTCATGCCTGCAATCCTAACACTTTGGGAACCGAGGAGGGAGGATCACTTAAGTCCAGGAGTTTGAGACCAGCCTGGCCAACATAGCAAAACCCCATATCTACAAAAAATACAAAAAATTAGCCAGGCATGGTGGCGCACTGCTGTAGTCCCACGTGCTCAGGAGGCTGAGGTGGGAGAATCGATTGAGCCTGAGAGGTTGAGGCTGCAGTGAGCCATGATTGTGCTGCTGCTCTACAGCCTGGGCAACAGTGAGACCCTGTCTCTCTCACAGACACACACACACACACACACACACACACAAAACAATAATCCAAAGCTGAAAGGAGGCCAGGATGGTTTTTTATACTTACTTTTTTCGTCTTTGTCTCTCCTTTAACCTGGAATGATAGATATCTACCACAGCCATCTTCAGAGCTACAAATAAATTCATACATATACTATATATACACATCATATATATATTATATAATATAAATAAATAAAACCAAGACAAAAATAAATCTTTTACCCAAACTTTGAACCTCATATTGCTAATTACTCCACACTCACTAGTCTAGAAAACATAAAAATATTCCAGCATAATGAATTTCTCTATCAGTAAGTAAAGTTATTTTCCCCCTATTTATATATCTTATGGCATTACTCAGATTATAATTTCTGCATTCTGTAGTCAGAAAAATGAATAAGATCATGTCCTTTGCCAGGACACGAATGGAGCTAGAGGCCATTATCCTTAGCAAACTAACACAGGAACAGAAAACCAAATACCACATGTTCTCACTTATAAGCGGGAGCTAAATGATGAGAACACATGGACACATAGAGGGGAACAACACACACTAGGGCCTATCAGAGGGTGGAGGGTGGAGGGTGGGAGGAGGGAGAGGATCAGGAAAAATAACTAATGGGTACTAGGCTTAATACCTGGATGATGCAATAATCTGTATAACAAACCCTATGACACAAGTTTACCTATCCAATATACCTGCATATGTACCCCTGAATTTAAAATAAAAGTCAAAAAAATTCTTCTATTAAATACCTTATTTGGACATTGTTATGTATCTATTACTATATATAGTGAATATCTGATCTTTGGTAATACATGGGCTAGAAATTGCATCAGAGTACTCATAAGAATGAATATTGGGCTGGGCGTGGTGGTTCACACCTGTAATCCCAGCACTTTGGGAGGCTGAGACAGGCAAATCACCTGAGGTCAGGAGTTCAAGACCAGCCTGGCCAACATGGTGAAACCCCATCTCTATAAAAATACAAAAATTAGCCAGGCATGATAGCAGTTGCCTGTAATCCCAGCTACTCGGGAGGCTGAGGTGGGAGAATCGCTCAAAGCCAGGAGGTGAGGTTGCAGTGAGCCGAGATCATGCCACTACACTCCAGCCTGGGGCAACAGAGCGAGACTCGTCTCAAAAAAAAAAGAATTGGCCGGGTGCGGTGGCTCACGCTTGTAATCCCAGCACTTTGGGAGGCCGAGGCGGGCGGATCACGAGGTCAGGAGATCGAGACCACAGTGAAACCCCGTCTCTACTAAAAATACAAAAAAATCAGCCGGGCGTGGTGGCGGGCGCCTGCAGTCCCAGCTACTCGGAGAGGCTGAGGCAGGAGAATGGCGTGAACCCGGGAGGCGGAGCTTGCAGTGAGCCCAGATCGTGCCACTGCACTCCAGCCTGGGCGACAGAGCGAGACTCCGTCTCAAAAAAAAAAAAAAAAAAATTAATGTTGGTCGGGCGCAGTGGCTCACACCTGTAATCCCAGCACTTTGTAAGACTGAAGTGGATGGATCACTTGAGGTCAGGGGTTCAAGATCAGCCTGGCCAATATGGTGAAACCCAGTCTTTACTAAAAATACAAATATTGGCTGGGTGTGGTGGCAAGTGCCTGTAGTCCCAGCTACTTGGGAGGCTGAGGCAGGAGAATCCCTTGAACCTGGGAAGCAGAGGTTACAGTGAGCCGAGATGGCGCCACTACATTCCAGCCGGGGCGTTGCTGCGAGACTCCGTCTCAAAAAAAAAGAATATTGATCGTGGTCATAACTGCACAGGAGTAAGAGACAACGTCAAGGCAAGACAAATGTGAATAAAGGTACAGTGTAGACATTTTCCCAGAGTAGGAGTTTTCAGTTGGGGAGCAGCAACTGTTTAGAGTGTAGAGTTTTGCATTCTGTAGTGAAAAGTTCCATCAAGTACCCTAACCAGTGTAAAAGCCTTGTTTGGTTTCCCAGGACCCAGTCCTTTCCTGGCTTTAGTCTCATGTTAAAGACACAGGGAATAAGGAGGAAAGAGGCTGTAAATAGTAAAAGTTTTAATCAGTGTAATAGTTCTGGTTCTTTCTTTCCCTAGCCACTCTTTCCATCTTCAGAGTTCCAAAGGTTCTGTTCTAATTTCTTTTTACCCCTCACCTTAGTCCTACAAATTCCTCTACTTCTATGGGTCCAAGTACCATCAAAATGCATAATTTCAAACTCGACATCTATTTTAAGCTCCATGTGCTACTGGATATCATTACTCACATGCCCTTCAGTTGCAAACTTATATTCTACCCCTTTCCTATCTTCTAAAACTCCTATATTGGATAACTGCGTCACAGTAAAGATAGCTGTCCAAGACAGAACTCAATCTGGATTCTTCCTCCTTCTCCTCCAGTCAATGAGTCTTAGCGACACTGCACTTAACACTTACATCTCTCAAATTCATCCCTTCATCCCTAATCCTATTCCCTAGCTCAGGCATCTTGTCTCTCCTGTCATCTTCATGCTATCTTGTAGGAGAGGCATCATTACTTACTGACTCCATTCTTGCCTTACTCTAACTCACCCCTTCCAAATGGTACTTGAGAAATATTTTAAAGCACAATGTAATGGTGTAATTCCCTTGCTTATCATACTTCAGTGGCTTCCCATCCACATACAGTTCAAACTCTTGCATGTTACACAAGACTATTTACTGTCTTGATTATGCTTACCTTTCCACTCATTTTTTTCTGAGATGGAGTCTCACTCTGTTGCCCAGGCTGGAGTGCAAGGGCGCTTGGCTCACTGCAACCTCTGCCTCCTGGGTTCAAGGGATTCTCCTGCCTCAGCCTCCCAAGTAGCTAGGATTACAGGTGTGCGCCACCATGCCTGGCTAATTTTGTATTTTTAGTAGAGACAGGGTTTCGCCATATTGGCCAGGCTGGGGGAACCCCTGACCTCAAGTAATCCACCCACTTCAGCCTCCTGAAGTGCTGGAATTACAGGTGTGAGCTACTGCACCCGGCCCCATTCTTGTTTCCTATCACTCCCACATATGCCCTATACACCATGCATACAAAACAAATGGCCCAAGATCACACAGCTGTTAAGTACAGAGCAGGGATCCAAACCTAAGCAGTCTGGTTCCAGAGTATCAAGTAGGAAAAACACTGAAATTGTCTAAATGTTTACTTTCTCTGTGTTCATGCTATATTCTAAATCTGCCTTAATTGAAAATTAAATGTGTATTTTAAAAAACCTCGTAAGCGGCCAGGCGCAGTGGCTCATGCCTGTGATCCTAGCACTTTGGGAGGCCGAGGCGGGTGGGTCACGAGGTCAGGAGCTCCAGACCATCCTGGCTAACATGGTGAAACCCCATCTCTACTAAAAATATAAAAAATTAGCTGGGCATGGTGGCAGGCGCCTGTAGTCCCAGCTACTCGGGAGGCTGAGGCAGGAGAATGGCCTGAACCCGGGAGGCAGGGCTTGCAGTGAACCGAGATCACACTACTGCACTCCAGCCTGGGTGACAGAGTGAGACTCCGTCTCAAAAAAAAAAAAAAAAAAAATTCAGAAGCAAAAAACTCCCACAGATTTTTTTTTATAACCAGAAGACCTCTAGGGTTAAGAAATGAATGCCAGATAGTAACAACGCTAGAAGAAAATATGAGTAATGCAAAACTTGGCACTATGCTACATTAAACCTTTCTTCTCACTTATGGATCCTGAAAGCATCTTGAGATGGAATGATTGCAATAGAATCTGAAATTTTCTTAATAACTTATCAATTAAGCTTTGTGTAAGTTGAGAGTTTGGTGTTTTTTTGTTTTAATTACTGAATGTATTTGTGGAAGAGGCTCTATAGCACAATATAACCTGCCATGTGTCCTCTGAAAAACTAAAATACATTATTCAAATGTTAGGTAATATAATTTATATTTTTTTACAGTCCAATCTTTAAGAATCTGATCTGCCAACTTGGTGTTTTGAACCAACTCGGGGAGCTGACACTTTCACAGGCTTCACAATCTTTTGTGTAGATATTGCCTTAGCAGTAGCCATTGAGGTCTTTTTAGATGCTAGCTTAGCCTTTTTTGCTTCCTTGGTAGCCCTGCTAGCTTTTCATTGAACCTTTTTAACTTCATGTTTCTCATTCCTCTTGGCCACTATATTAGCAAGAGATGCATCAGTAATGGCCCTCTGGAATTTGACTGCTCAGCAGGTTCTTTTCTTTCTAATTTCTTCCAAGTGTCCCTTTTTTATGCTTTCTTCTGTAGAGGACCAGTTTATCTGCTGCGGATTCCTTAGAAAGGAATGCCCTTGGCCAGGCACAGTGGCTCACGCCCGTAATCCCAGCACTTTGGGAGGCCGAGGCAGGTGGATCATGAGGTCAGGAGTTCAAGACCAGCCTGGCCAAGACGGCGAAACTCCATCTCTATTAAAAATACAAAATTTAGCCGGATGTGGTGGCGGGTACCTGTAATCCCAGCTACTCAGGAGGCTGAGGCAGAGAATTGCTTGAACCTGGGAGGTGGAAATGGCAGTGAGCCGAGATCATGCCACTGCACTCCAGCCTGGGTGACAGAGCAAGACTCCAAAAAAAAAAAAAAAAAAGAAAGGAATGCCCTCGCATTTTGCACTAGAACTGGAAAACTTCCCATCAGTCCTGGCATAGCGCCTCTTGTGTCTGGGATAGATCTTGTACCTGCTGAAACTGCATAGCTCAACTTTCAGGGCAGAAGCTCCAGAGGCTCAATGTTAGGTAATTTCTAATAACATATCAACCTTTGTAACAAAGAATTTGGCTACATACTAGAATTTCTTTCATCCAGGCGCAGTGGCTCACGCCTGTAATCCCAGCACTTTGGGAGGCTGAGGCAGGTGGATCACCTGAGGTCAGGAGTTCAAGACCAGCCTGGCCAACATGGCGAAACCCTGTCTCTACTAAAAAATACAAAAAATTAGCTGGGTGTGGTAGCGGGCACCTGTAATCCCAGCTACTCAGGGGGCTGAGGCAGGAGAATCTCTTGAACCCGGGAGGCAGAGGTTGCAGTGAGCCGAGATCACATCACTGCACTCCAGTCTGGGCAACAAGAGTAAAACTCTGTCTCAAAAAAAAAAAAAAAAAAAAAAAAAAGAATCAGTTATTTCAAGATACTAAGCTTCAATCCAAAATAGAGCCTAGAGCCTCTGGAATGCTGATTAACTCTGAAGAGTAACACAATCTCATTCCTCATCCAAAGAAAGTGAGATCCAAGTTCCAGTTTAGCCCATGAGGGCAATGAGTCAACACATTATTTACATGTTCTACTATAATAAGTTTTAAACTGTATGTTCAAATAAAATCTTATTTGGAACAGATAAGTCAAATCTGCTCTAGCTGAACCCCTTCTGCCTGTTCTAGCTCCAGCTGCCTTTCCCAGAAGTAGTCCCTGAAGGTGCCTCCATGGAACAACTGGAAGCCACACTTCTGCTGGATGTAGATGTTAGGGCAGAAAAAAAGTGGGACCAATCAAGTAAAAGAACAGAATACAATAGCTCATTAGAATCAACAATTTATTTTATTACATGAAAGCAAACAAAAATTGAGCAAGGTACAATGCTGATGCACTGTTAATAACCCTGATAAGATAATAGAGATAAATTCTGATACCACATACTGACTCATTACTGTGCATCTCACTGCTACCTGCCCTTAAGATACTCTTTTTCTTTTCTCTCTCTCTCTCTCTCTCTCTACATGTTCTCATCTGAAGGATATTCTTAGACTGGAAAGTTCAATACCAAAATCTTACATGCTGGGCTATGAGCAGATGTCCTATATATATGTATGTAACTTCAATCACTGGGAGATGTTCAGGAGTACTTTATCCAGGTCATTCTCCCTTGGGTCCGAGATAAAAATAACCTAAGCCCTATCTGGATAATCTGAAGAAGTGAGGAAATGCGGTATTTTTAAAAGTTTAGGGTAAAAAAGAAAAATTAACTACCACGGATTCTTTTTGTTCATTTCTAACAAGTTCAAATATTTAAACATTGGTTTACTTTTCCTTATCCTGCCCACAAACTAAAAATAATTCAATACTGTCAGGTCCAAGATTTAAGGCAATAGTTTTCAACTCTTTTTTTTTAGGTAGCAGAACTCTTTCTACAAATGAAATATTTCTTCATTTATAGGGTTATTACACATAAAAGTTCAGATATCATAGAATGCCTATACCTGTCACTGTTTTATAACACAGTTGCTGTGGAATGATGGGCTTTAGAATGTTATGCTGGTGGAGATGCACTTTACAAGCCTATGTGGTAGAAGTGGTGGGTAGAAACAAGGATAGGAAGTGCCTCTGACATACAGTATAACCAAATACAAGTTTTATAGTGGACTCTATCTCTTAAGAGAAAGGAAGAATTAGGAAGTCAACAGTTCAAGGCAGAAAGGGAAACAAATACAATAATGATAGCTAAAACACACTGAGTACTTACCATATTTCAGGATCTTTTTTTTTTGAGATGGAGTCTCGCTCTGTCTCCCAGGCTGGAGTGCAGTGGCATGATCTCAGCTCACTGCAACCTCCACCTCCCAGGTTCAAGCCATTCTCCTGCCTCAGCCTCCCAGGTAACTGGGATTACAGGTGCATGCCACCATACCCAGCTAATTTTTGTATTTTTAGTAGAGACCGGGTTTTGCCACGTTGGCCAGGCTGGTCTGCAACTCCTGACCTCAAGTGATCCACCGCCTTGGCCTCCCAAAGTGCTGGGAATACAGGTGTGGCCATCGCGCCTGGACATATTTCAAGATCTTTATAAGCCTTATCTCATTTACCTACTCAGTAAGATGAATTTAATAGGAAAGAAAATGTCTTGAAGAGCCAGTAAAATTACTGCTAATTTTAACAAAACATTTTTGTAATTTTTTATTTTTGAGACGGTTTCGCTCTTGTCACCCAGGCTGGAGTGCAACAGCGCAGTCTTGGCTCACTGCAACCTCTGTCTCCCAGGCTCAAGCAATTCTCCTGCCCCTGCCTCCCAAGTAGCTGGGATTACAGGTGCCCACCACCACATCCGGCTAATTTTTGTATTTTTAGTAGAGACGGGGTTTCACTGTGTTGGCCAGGCTGATCTCAAACTCCTGACCTCAGGTGATCTGCCCATCTTAGCCTCCCAAAGTGCTGGGATTACAGTCATGAGCCACTGCGCCAGGCCCTTTCTGTGATTTTTGTAAGACACAACATGCCATGTTGTTTCCTGAGGTTTGTGTGGGAGTGATTGAATTTTTAAAAAAGGCCGGGCATGGTGGCTCACACCTGTAATCCCAGCACTTTGAGAAACCGAAGTGGGCAGATGGCTTGAGCTTAGGAGTTCGAGACCAGCCTGGGCAACATAATGAAGCCCTGTCTCTATAAAAATGTACCAAAAAATTAGCCAGACATGGTGGTATGTGCCTGTAGTCCCAGCTACTTGGGAGGCTGAGGTGGGAGGATCGCTACAGCCTGGGAGGCAGAGGCTGCAGTGAGCTAAGATTGCACCACTGCACTCCAACCTGGGCTACAGAGGGCGTCTCAAAAAAAAAAAAAAAAAAAAGCCAAAAAACAAAAAAACCTGTAATCCCAGACTTTGGGAGGCTGAGGTGGGAGGATCACTAGAGGCCAGGAGTTTTGAGATCAGCCTGGACAACACATTGAGATTCTGTCTCTACAAAAAATTTTTTCATAAATTAGCCAAGTGTGGTGGCGTGTGCCTGTTGTCCTAGCTACTTGTGAGGCTAAGGCGGGAGGATCATTTGAGCCCAGGAATTCAAAGCTACAGTGAGCTAAAGATTGTACCACTGCATTCCATCCTGGGCAACAGAAGGAGACTCTGTTTCTTAAAAAAAAAAAAAAAAAAAGCCTCTAAATAAATACTGCTGATAATTGGTACTATAGTTTGATCATTTCAGTAGTTTAAACTTGTACAACTGGCTCTGGAGAACAAAAGGAAGAAAAGAAACACATAGCAGCAAATGGGAAGAGAACTGGAATTCTCCCAGATAAAAATTCATATTTGAAGCTATCTCTGAGCATACTCAGCGGCAACTGAATACAAGATCTTAACTGTATGAATAACCTAGGGAAGACCACAGCACAGCAGGCAGAACAGAAATGAGAAGGCAGAATCTACAAGAATGAGAATCACTTGTTCACAGTCTACTTAAAGCGGCTGGAAGCTGCAGTATAAGCTAGCAAACAGAGAACCAGAGATCATCAAAAATAAACAAACAAACCAAAATCACCTGTAATTTGTCCATTGATACAAGGCCCCTGAAATCTCAGCTTTGGGGGAAACAAAGTCTCCCTGTGATTACACTGGAGAATGATAAAGTTTCCAAACGGCTAGCCTTAAAATATTTCAAGTGGGCAGAAGTCAGAGGCAGCTCCTTCCCACTGCAATGTATTTCTAACATTGTTCAAAATAGCTAACAACATGTTTCTGTTTTCTTGACAGAAGGCACTTACTGCTTGCTTGGCAAGAAAACCAACTCAGAGGCCTTAACTGCAGGGAGGCCAATCAAAATCCCTACTGCAACCAAACAAGTAGAAACCTGTGACACAGGTATTCCCTAGAAGCAACACTTTTTAAAAGTCATTTCCCCCCAAGCTTTTGGCCAAGATGCACACAAATAATTTTGTGAAGGGAAGATCATGTGATCTAATGGCTTAAAGTCAGCAACCAGGAAGCATTAGGCCAAGCTTATCCAACCTGTGGCTCGTGAGTCACATGCAGCCCAGGACGGCTTTGAATGCAGCCCAATACAAATTCGTAAACTTTCTTAAGACATTATGAGTTTGTTTGTTTTTTATTCCTTAGCTCATCAGCTATCGTTAATGTATTTTATGTGTGACCCAGGACACTTCTTCCAATGTGGGCCAGGGAAGCCAAAAGACTGACACCCCTGGATTAGGCAAATTACTTAACTTCTTTGTCTGCTTCCCTGAATGTAAAACAGGAAAATATCTATTCCTCGGGAATGTGTTGAAGCTATAGAAGATAACAAATGTGAAACCTCACAAAAATGAAACAGCAACAAACATTCAAGGTTGAGCCTGGGCAACATAGTGAGACCCTGTCCCTACAAAAAAATTTTAAAAATTAGCCAGGTGTGATGGTGCACGTCTGGAGTCCCAGCTACTCGGGGGCTGAGGTGGGAGGATAGTTTGAGCCCAGGAGGTTGAGGCTGCAGTGAGCCATGATTGTGCCACTGCACTCCAGCATGGGCAACAGGGCATGACCCTGTCTCAAAAAAAAAAAAAAAAAAAAAAATCAAGATTGTAAAGACAGTTAAGTATTGTACAATATTAAGAACACAGACTTGGGGATGACTCTACCTCTTGCTGGCTGTATGATCTCAGGCAAGTTATCTAACCTTTCTATGCTTCAATGTCCTCATCCGTAAAAATGAGGATAATAATAATATGCAACTCATAAGGTTTTGAGGATTAAATTACTTAATATATATGAAGGGCTTAAAATGGTAACTAATAGTAAATGCTATATGTATTAGCAATTATTACTGATAGTATTCATGTCTAAAATATCCTATGTATAAAACAGTGAAATCAGGCCGGGCGCGGTGGCTCACACCCGGCCAGCACTTTGGGAGGCTGAGGCGGGCAGATTACAAGGTCAGGAGATCGAGACCATCCTGGCTAACATGGTGAAACCCCATCTCTACTAAAAAATACAAAAAATTAGCCGGGCATGGTGGCGGGCGCCTGTAGTCCCAGCTACTCAGGAGGCTGAGGCAGGAGAATGGCGTGAACCAGGGAGGCGGAGATTGCAGTGAGCCGAGATCGCGCCACTGTGCTCCAGCCTGGGAGATAGAGCGAGACTCTGTCTCAAAAAAAAAAAAAAAAAAAACCAGGAAATCACTATAAAGTGAAAGGAACTGCCAGTAGGTGAATATACAGAGACCAGGCTGGACCTCTGCTCTAATTGTTAAAGGATTTAAAGCCTAATAACATGTGCCAAAGAAATACAATTTGAAAAATACAGTGGGAGGTGAAAGGGTCCACAGATCCACACCTAGGAGAGAAAACTTTCTGAAATTACCTTTCCAGACAGAGGGAGAAGAAATTGTGAACTGTACTAAGGTGCAACCCTGAGAAGTACTGGAAACACAGACCCAACACATAGGAGGAGCTCATCATATCTCTTGCTTGCCTGGGTTATGGGGCAACAATGACTTAGAAGACACTACAACCAGGACTTTAGGATCCTGAGAAACTCAGGGAAAGAGTACTCTAAAAATTTAGGAAGAATTTTTACAAATGAAAGGAGATGGGGAAAGAGATGGCAACAGGAAGGAACTACACTAAGCATGTGCATTGAGATCTCACAACATACATGAGACAAGACAGTTCTAAGATATGAGTCTTCTGTATCTCTCTTTCTGAACCAAGTATTTCTGCTTATTTCAATAAAATATGAGTAAGTACCAATTAGGGATCACGGAACTTCCTTATTTCTCCTTGGATACTGCTTCACTTGCAGTATACATTTGAAATACATTCTGAAAGCCTTCTGGTATGGATGCAATACAATTATCCCTCCATTGTGTCCCAGGCCTCTATAATGAACCATGCAAACCAAATTTATTAAACAAATTCCAGGATTCAAGGCAAAAATCTTTGTGTGGGTGAGGAAAAGGTCTTGGTGGCATCAGCCAATATTCTGGATAGGTTCTAAATACAAAACCCAGCCAAACAGTCTGCAACCTTCCAGTAGTTCTAAATGAGGAACCATAAAAATAATGTTGTTAATTCTCAGTAATATTAAGAGCATAATGGTATAATGGAATGGTAATAACACAAATCTGAATTATGTACCGTATTTCATTAAGACATTTACACTCTGACTAATCAGTGTCACCTCTTCTTTAATGGCAGAGGACACAAAAAAACAGCAAGCAAGATTCCAAGGACTTACTCATGATTATACCGTGACTCAGAAGCCAGCCAGAGGCTGAATCAGTGTCCTGATTTCCACAAAATCTGTGCCCCTCTCTCTGTTCCAGGTGTGCTTATAAAGCCCCTTTTCATTCCTTATTGACTTTCCATGGGCTCCTAGTGCACTTCACTGAGTGTTCTGCGAGTGACAGCTCAGGGACAATATGCCCCTGGACATGGTCATGCTGCCACAGGAGCTACTGTAAGAACTCAGAGCTGTAAACAAAATACCTCTCTGTGGCATGAGCAAGTCATTCCTTTGGTCTGTAGTGCTGACAAGCTTCTTTAAAATGTTATCATCTTTTTTATTTTTTAGAGGTGGAGGTCTCACTTTGTTGTCTAGGCTGACCTTGAACTCCTGGGCTCAAGAAATCCTCCCGCTTTGGCCTCCCAAAGTGTTAGGATTACAGGTGTGAGCCAACCATACCAACCATACCCAAATCTCAAGTGTTATCATCTTTTTAAAAGCATTCATTTAGGGCCGGACGTGGTGGCTCACTCCTGTAATCCCAGCACTTTGGGAGGCAGAGGTGGGCAGATCAGTTGAGGCCAAGAGTTTGAGACCAGCCTTGCAAACCCTGATCTCTACTAACAGGGCGAAACCCTGTCTCTACTAAAAATATAAAAATTAGCTGGGCATGGTGGCGCTAATTCCAGCTATGCCAGAGGCTGAGGCATGAGAATCACTTGAGCCTGGGAGGCAGAAGTTGCAGTGAGCCAAGATCACGCTACTGCGCTCCAGCCTGGGTGACAGAGTGAGACTCTTCACAAAAAAAATACAAAATAAAAGCACTTATCTAAACATCTTACAGTTTACTATGGGGCAGAGGGAAAGAATTATTATTTATGTTGTGTTAAAGCTACTATGTATAAAGATTAATAACATAAGTTCTAGTTATAGCTCAAATGAAAATCAATAATTTACAGGGCTATAGAAACTTCAGGGAGAGTACAAATACCTAAAGTATGTTATGGGTTTGAAAAGCTAACTGAACTATAAATTGCTGATCAATGAATTGCTTCTGTTTCTTTTTATCCCCACTTAATTACAAAAAGGACCCCAAGTGAACCAGAAGGAACTGCAAGTCCTGCTCCCATGAAGAATGAAGAATGAAATTAAATACCGACCATTACTACAGTTTTCTTAATAATGTTGAGAAGTACGAATGAAGACCTTGGATTAGGCTCTAGAGAAGTGATTCAGCAAGTCAAGCCATTATTAACTTTATAGATGTTGACTTTAAAATTCTGTAAAAAATAAATATATAAGTAAAAATAAAAAGCAGGGAGGAGGAGGAGAAGGAAAAACAATAATAATATTTTAAAAATTTGTTTTAAAGGTTTTTTTTTTTTAGAGACAGGGTCTCACTGTGTTGCCTGGGATGGTCTTGAACTCCCGGCCTCAAGTGATCATCCAGCCTCAGCCTCCCAAAATGCTAGGATT
Source organism: Symphalangus syndactylus (assembly GCF_028878055.3). Lineage (NCBI taxonomy): Eukaryota > Metazoa > Chordata > Mammalia > Primates > Hylobatidae > Symphalangus > Symphalangus syndactylus. The sequence continues at coordinate 26,113,853 of NC_072442.2, read as the reverse complement.
ATAGGTGTGAACCACCATGCCCAGCCAAAAATTTGGTATTTTTTAGCAGAATCTAAAAGAATGGTATTTATGAAGCTGCCCCTTTTGCACAGAGTAGTCTGGCTTTCTATAAGAAAGATACAAGCCAGAAAACAATACCATTTTAATTAAAGCTGGTGTGTATGAGGAGAAATACTGAATGGCAGTCTGCATACTACCTTCAAAGGGAACACCACAAGAGGTGAGAAAAGATAACATGAGTCACTGGGATTGACGAGACTGACATGGAAGACTGAACAAATACAATGGATTTAGTTAATGCTAAAGTAGTTTGCTTTCAAGCTTTCCTCTTTTAGTTCAGTCTGCGTCACTTTGACTTTCCTTAAAGTTGTGTGGGATAAAAGGAGGAATAAAATTTTGCCAAAAAAAAAAAAAAAAACCCACCGCTCAAGAAATGTGTAGGGAAAAATTTCTTGAGGTAAAATTTTTATGGAGACTATTTCTTTATCTTAGATCTGGTATAACAAATATCCAGGCAGCTCTTCTATGGACAGAAAAGAATCAAGTTCCCCTTCTAGGAACAGTGTACCAGTTCATGCAATATGAAAATTTGATTTATAATTTAACAAATATACTCTACTTGTCTTTCCTGCCTGGGATGTAAATTTAACAGAAATCATGAAGATGCTGTTTGGGAAATACAGATTCCAATAGAGAATTACTGATCTACTGCATCATATTCAATTCTGAACTAAAATTTAAAAAAAAGGATTGGGTATTATTATGTAGTATTAGTATATATTAGTATGTAGTTCACTGAAAATGGAAAGAAGGGAAAAAGGGACTCAAAGTCTAACTATCTACTCTTAACAGCTCTTTGGCATTCACCACTTAAGTTTTAGGAAAAGAGTTAACATGAACCCTTAGAGGGCTAATCAAAGATTAGAATTTAGCAGTGTTGGGGCAGGCGTGGTGGTACACGCCTGTAATCCCAGCACTTTGGGAAGCTGAGACGGGCAGATCACTTGAGGTTAGGAGTTGCAGACCAGCCTGGCCAACATGGCGAAACCCCATCTCTAATAAAAAAACAAAAATTAGCTGGGCATGGTGGCAAACACCTGTAATCCCAGCTATTTGGGAGGCTGAGGTTGCAGTGAGCCGAGATCGCGCCACTGCACTCCAGCCTGGGCAACAGAGTGAGACCCCATCTCAAAAACAAACATAAAAAAGAATCCAGCAGTGCTGAAAATTCAACAGTCCTGAGAAACAAGAAATTCTCCACTTGGGCCTAAAAACTCTTGAGGAATTTCCATTCTTTTTCCTTGCTAGGGGAAATTTCGGTTAACAAAATACAGTGAACATTTAGTGTTAGCAGTTGCTAGTGAAGTCCCAAGAATTCAAACTGATTTCCTTCCTTCTAAGAATGCAAGTGAGGGCCATTTAACCAATTACCTTAGTGTAGACTTATCTCAGATAAAAGTAAAATCACACAGTCCAACAGATATTTCCTACTACTATTATATAATCAATATTTTTACCCTCATCACAAGTCTTATTCACTGTGGTCAAAATCCAACAACAGAGTAAGTTCAGCAACTTAATCACTAGATTTTTGAATTTCATAAGGGCAGGGGACCATGTTCTATTCATCCTTCAATTCCTAGCACCCAACATAGTGTCATCACACAGTTGGCGCTCGATAAACATTTGACAAAATAAACTGTTACCATGTAAAATGTCCGAGTCATCTTCAACAAAATCAATGTCTCTCAAGTCCCATTCTGCGTAATTGTCAAATTCCTGTTTAGGGGAACAAAAAAATCCCCACCCCAAACCCATCGGCCTTGATTAATGTCTTTACAGCAGCCATGCTTTAGAAGTAAACAGAAAAAACACAAGCAAACAATTGTTTAAAAAGTCTAAATAGGGCAAAAGGCCACAATACTGGCACAGGTAATAGGAAGTCATGGGAAAAACCTAAGAGGCTTACAAGCAGTAGTGACAACAAAAAATTGGAATAGTTATGAGTTTAGGAATGAAGCTAAACATACTGCTCTAAAAACTAAAATTAGTCTGAGCTGGGCACAGTAGCACGCACCTGTAATCCCAGCTACTCAGGAGATTTAGGTGGAAAAATCACTTGAGACCAGGAATTCAAGACTGCCTAGGAAACAGAGCAAGATCCTGTCTCTGAAATAAATAAATAAATAAATAAAGTCAATTCATTCTTTTTTTTTTTGGAAACAGGGTCTCACTGTGTCACTCAGGCTGTAGTGCAGTGGTGTGATCTTGGCTCACTGCAGCCTCGAACCCCCAGGCTCAAGTGATTCTCTTGCCTCAGCCTCTCAAGCAGCTGGGTCTACAGGCATGTGCCACCACATTCAGGTAATTTTTGGTTTTGGGTTTTTTTTTTTTTTGAAGAAACAGTGTTTTGCCATGTTGCCCAGGCTGGTCTCACACTCCTGAACTCAAGCAATCCGCCTGCCTCAGCCTCCCAAAGTTCTGGGATTTATAGGTGTAAGCTACCACATTTGGCCAAACGATCTTTCAAGTTGTGAACTAGATGATAAATCAAAAGACTTGTGGCTACATTCACATGTCTTTCAATTCCACAGCTGAGCAAGGAACGCATAGTTTTTATACACATTCATCATTCTTTATATACTTGTGGATATAGTACAGGAATCAGTAAACTACTATTCAGCCTACTGTCTGTTTTTGTACATAAAGTTTTACTGGAACACAGGCATATTCATTTGTTCTTATATTATCCCATGCTGTTTTAGCACAATAATGACAAAGTATAGTTACAATAGAAATTTTATAGCATACGAAACCTAAAATATTTACTATCTGGCCTTTAATACAGTAAGTTTGCCAACCCCTGATACAGTACAATCTTGAAAGCCCCTAGATGTACAGTAAGAACCAGACTACAGGCCGGGTGCGGTGGCTCACGCCTGTAATCCCAGCACTTCGAGAGGCCGAGGCTGGCGGATTGCCTGAGGTCAGGAGTTTGAGACCAGCCTGGCCAACATGGTGAAACCCTATCTCTACTAAAAATACAAAAATTAGCCGGGCATGGTGGCAGGCACCTGTAGTCTCAGCTACTTGGGAGGCTGAGACAGGAGAATCACTTGAACCCAGGAAGTGGAGGTTGCAATGGGCCGAGACCATGCCATTGCACTCCAGCCTGGGCAACAAGAGCAAAAACTCTGTCTCAAAAAAAAAAAAAAAAAAGAACCAGACTACAGGAATTTCATACCTAAGGAAGTGGAAGCCAGCACTGATGTAACTTAAGAAATGGGTTATCTGGGGTTTTTTTGTTTTTTGGAGACAGGGTCTCACTCTGTTGTCTAGGGTGCAGTTTAGTGGAATGATCACTACTCACTGCAGCCTTAACCTCCCAGGCTCAAATGATCCTCCCATATCAGCCTCCCAAGTAGTTGGGACTACAGGCATGCACCAGCACACCCAGCTAATTTTTTATTTTTTGTAGAGACAGGGTCTCACTATGTTGCCCAGGCTAGTCTCGAACACCTGGACTCAAGCAATCCTCCATTCTCAGCTCCCAAAGTGCTGGGATTACAGGTGTAAGCCACTGTGCCCGGCCAGAAATAGGTTGTTTGTTTAAAGAATTTTTACTGTTCCATATGTGAAAATGTTTACAAATGAGAAAAGGCACTCAAACGTAAGAAAATGTGGCTACCTAAAGGTCCTACAAATTATAGTGCCTTGAAAAATCTCCTTTTAGTGGTATGGAATCTATGGGTGAGACAGAAGGTTCATGAGAAACAAAAACAAATTTTTCCTACTTTGTGCTAAAAACACATTTATCCTACCTCAATGAAATCTGCTCGAGCTGGCATGTACCCGGCCATGTCCCGAGAAAGCAAGGAGTCAAAGGTAGGTCGGGGAGGGTCATCTGTAGCTGGAAGAATTTAGAAGGTTTCTGAGTTAACTAATACAATATTGGCATGAAAAAATGACATAATAGTCCAAGAATAAATAAAATTTAAAATGGTTTTTATAAAAGGAAATGTGAAAAAGATAAAGTATTATGAAAACAGGTTTTTTAAAAAGAAAAACCAAGACTCAGGCAATCCTTTAAGTAAATATAGGGAAATTTCTTCTGATTTCTGCTTTCCTAAAATGAAAGGAAATCATGACTTTTTTCTTTTAATATTACAGAACCTAAATATTTACCGTTGGCTTCGGCTCCCTTATCCCTTAGGATGAACCTCAATTTACAAAACTCATCCAACTGAGAGGCAAAAAAAAAAAAAGACGGGAAAAAAACAAACACTGGAATTGGAAGTTAGCTGGAATTAAGTCCTAGCTCCAACACACACTAGTTCCATGACCCTGCACAAACTAACCTTTCTGCATCGGTCTCCTCGAATGTAAAACAAAAGCACTTACTCTGCCTATCTCACTGGGTTGCTGTTAGGAAACAAATGGTCTAATGGATTTGAGAACAAAGTGCTAACATCAAAGTGCTATCCAAATAGGAGGTATCAACCAGGCACAGCAGCTCACACCTGTAATCCCAGCACTTTGGGAGGCTGAGGTGGGCAGATCATCTAAGGTCAGGAGTTCGAGACCAGTCTCGCCAACACAGCAAAACCTTGTCTCTACTAAAAATACAAAAAATTAGCCAGGGTGGTGGCACACACCTGTGGTACCAGCTACTCGGGAGGCTGAGGCACGAGAATCGTTTGAACCCTGGAGGTGGAGGTTGCAGTGAGCTGAGGTTGTGCCACTGCACTCCAGCCTGGGAGACAGAGCAAGACTCTGTCTCAAAAAAAAAAAAAAAAAAAAAAAAAAGGAGGTATTACAACCTTTAAGTTAGTCAGCTATAAAACTGTTTCTAGAGAGTATGAGGAAAGAGAAAAGGGAAGGGAAAACATTCATATCTCATTACTTGTGCCCTGGGAGTCATTCAGGAAAGATGGTCATTTATAATTCATCATGTTTTTGGTTATATTTTATTAAGAGACCCACTGGTCCCACAGGTACATGAGATTAAAAAGTTCTCCATCACTGACACAACCAAGTGAACAAAAATAACAAACCGACTCTTGGGCTTGACACCAAGGCAATTAATAATAATGAGTCAAATACTGTATTCTCTAAGCAACTCATATGTATAATCATAAGCTCTCCAAAGGGATTGAAAAAAAACTTGCACTTGTAACAGCATAGAAAAGGTTTTCCCTTTTTGACATCTCATTTTACAAAGGAAAGCACTGAAGTTAACTGATATGTTCAAAGGACTCAAGGTAGGTGGAACTATACATTGGCTTCAAGCACCTTGATGTCCTGTATAGAACTCTGACCCTTAGAGTATGTTCCTTCTTTGCCACATTATAATCCTGACTCTTTTTTTTTTTTTTTTTTTTTTTAAGAGACGAAGTCTCACTCTGTCACCCAGGTTGGAGTGCAGTGATGTGCTCTTGGCTCACTGCAATCTCTGCCTACCTGGTTCAAGTGATTCTCCTGCCTCAGCCTCCCCAGTAGCTGGGATTACAGGTGTCTGCCACCACATCCAGCTAATCTTTATATTTTTAGTTGAGACAGGGTTTTGCCATGTTGGCCAGGCTGGTCTTGAACTCCTGGCCTCAAGTGATTTACCCGCCTTGGCCTCCCAAAGTGCTGGGATTACAGGCACAAGCCACCATGCCGGGTCGATCCTGACTCAATAGCTGCCATACTAACTCCTCCTATCTTCCGTGATATCATTAGCTGTCCAAGTCATCAAATCACTGTTTATCTGCTACTGAAACAGGGCCCAAGGATGAGCTAAGTATCTCTTAACAAGATAGGGAGGCACTTACAGTGAAATGGAATAGCTGTGTCGGCAGTTTTTGCTTCCTCTGCTTGTTTCAGGTTCAGCAGGGTAGATGCAAACAGAGGGTTATTGATGAAATGCTTCATATAGTGCTTCTCACACTCCTCCTTGGTCTTGGTGCACATTTGATTGGCTACATCCTGCCTAGAGGATTGTGGGAAAAAGAGAGAAGAAAGTGGTACTTGCATTTACACATAATAGTAAAAGCATCATTTGCTCTTTTGATATTTTAAGTCACATCCATATAATATACTCTGATATTTCCAAATTGATATCAAAAAGATATCAGCAGAAAAATGAGATAAATATAAGCCTAGATTGGTGTAATCTGGTGTTCCATATCTTGCTAGTCTAAAACACAGAAATAATGACTAAAAAGTCCTTTCTTTTCCACTTAAAGAAAGATGACTGAGGCCAGGCGCAGTGGCTCACGCCTGTAATCCCAGCACTTTGGGAGGTAGGTGGATCACCTGAGGTTGGGAGTTAGAGACCAGCCTGATCAACACGGAGAAACCCTGTCTCTACTAAAAATACAAAATTAGCCAGGCGTGGTGGTGCATGCCTGTAATCCCAGCTACTTGGGAGGCTGAGGCAGGAGAATTGCTTGAACCCAGGAGGCAGAGGTTGCGGTGAGCAGAGATCATGCCATTGCACTCCAGCCTGGGCAACGAGAGCGAAACTCCATCTCAAAAAAATAAATAAATAAATAAAGATGACTGGAAAATTTGTAAATTTTCCTGTGAGCTAGGCCCTACAGAAATAATTGCTGTAAATAATAATAAGTGACTTCAGAACATTCAAAATATACAGAAATATAGTTTTATTTTGCATAACATTTTATGGTTTACCAAACACTTCACATAAACATTTCTTTACTAGAGCTGCTATGAGATGCCAGGCACTGAGCTAGAAACATTCACAACAGAATTTAAGTAAAACCTAGTGTTAAATTTGTGGTATGGGTGTTGTTACTATCTCAATTTCAAAGAAGAAAAAATGAGGCCCAAAAGAATTAATAAACTTGCTTAAGAATCTGACCAGGCATGGTGGCGCACACCTGTTATTCCAGCACTTTGGGAGGTCAAGGTGGGAGGATGGCTTGAACTCAGGAGTCGGAGACCAGCCTGGGCAACACAGTAAAATCCTATCTCAACAAAACATACAAAAATTAGGCAGGGGTGGTTGCACACGCCAGTAGTCCCAGCTACTCGGGAGCCTGAGCTGGGAGGATCACTTGAGCCTGGAAGGTCGAAGCTGAAATTAGTCGAGCTCATGCCCCTGTACTCCACCCTGGGCGACAGAGCAAGATCCTGTTTCCAAATAATAATAATAATAAAATTTAAAAATTAGCTGAGTATGGTGGCGCACACCTGTTGTTCCAACTACTTGGGAGTCTGAGGAGGGAAGATCCCTTGAGCCCAGGAGTTCGGGGTTACAGTGACTGTGATCACACCACTGCATTTCAGCCTGGGTGATAAAGTGAGACGGTCTCAATAAAAAAAAATCCCTGACCTGAGCCAAGGTAATGGAGAGGTAGAGGTGAAGTCCTCTCCTCAAGGTCTCTTTTCCACAGCATTTCACTTGTCTTCCCCTAAGGCATCACTGTGCTGTTTTGTGTACTTCAGTCACTTGTATAGATATTTTAAGTCCCCTGCTACAACTATAAGCTTCCTGAAGACAGGATGCATCTCATAATTCTTAGCTCTAGCCCACTCACTGTCAAACTTAGTGCCTTACCCACAGCGGATAGAGAAGCTATGTCTTTTTTATGTCCTTTGTTAAGAGGGAAGGACAGAGAGGATTAGACTATTTTAGAGAGAATGGTAGGCAAAAAAAGCAAAAAATGAAAAACTAGGCCAAAGATGACTAGCAAACTCCTCACAAGTGATTACTTTTCCACCTCCTTTGATATTCCTCATTGTACACAGTATTTTATGATGCTTAATAAATACTGAATGAATGAATACAAGCAAAATGTGAACTAAATTCAGGTCTCCTTCTTCAGGTCCCTGGACATAAGGGAGGGAGCAGAGCTTATTCTAATGAACACCAAGAAAGGTTATATACACCAGCAAGTCAGGACAGGGAGGAACTAATTAAGAGTCCTTCAGTAATAAGCTATGTAATCAAAAGAAATCACTTCAACCCCCTAGGCTTCAGATAACTTGTGAACAAAATATACTCAATGCCTCTGCTATCTAGTTCATAAAATAAAAGCATCCATATGAAAGTGTTCCCAAAAGATAAAAACGAAAGTGGTAGTATTAAGTGGTGCTGCCCCCTAGGTCAACAGCAGTGAGTGCTATTCAATTCGGCCGGTTTTGGACTAAGGCAGGTGTTTGAAAGCTAAAAACAGAGAATGCTATCGGGAAGTCTGTGAAACTTGAATCTTAGGTATGACCATCTAGTTAAAGTCTGATTCACTTAAATGACTAGGGCATCTACAACCAACAAAAATTCGTAAAATCACAAGGGAGTAATAACTAACGAAACTAAACTTCCCTACTATTCAGAAAGGAATAATAATCTTCCCACTGTTGATATATCCAAAGTGGCCTTTTAAAGCTGCTCAGTCATGGACCACTAAACATCCCATATCCTTGTGACACATTTCGACACTGGAAAAATAATGTACAGAGGGGACTAACTTGTCTCTAAATCATGGGTTGATAGGAAAGCAACACATACTTTCTCTTCCTGAGGTTCCTTCCTTTACTCTTCAACAACAACTTCTTCTCTGAGCCCACTGGGGCAGGACAACTCTTAACACCAAGCTCTTACCAATTTCCAAAGCCACAGTCCATCACAGCTTCTAAAAGGGCCATTTCTTCTTGAGCAGTCCAGCTGGGATCAAGGACAGGAAAATCTGAAGTCTAAGGAGAAAAAAGTTTTGCTTAAGAACAGAGATACTGGCTGGGCGCGGTGGCTCATGCCTGTAATCCCAGCACTTTGGGAGGCCGAGGAGGGTGGATCACGAGGTCAGGAGATCGAGACCATCTTGGCTAACATGGTGAAACCCCGTTTCTACTAAAAATACAAAAAATGAGCTGGGCGCGGAGGCGGGCACCTGTAGTCCCAGCTACTCGGGAGGCTGAGGCAGGAGAATGGCGTGAACCCGGGAGGCGGAGGTTGCAGTGAGCTGAGATTGCGCCACTGCACTCCAGCCCGGGCAACAGAGCGAGACTCCGTCTCAAAAAAAAAAAAAAGAACAGAGATACAAATGGAATCTGGGGGCCAGGCACGGTGGCTCACGCCTATAATCCCAACACTTTGGAAGGCAGAGGCGGGTGGATCACTTGAGGTCAGGAGTTCGAGACCAGCCTGGCCAATATGGTGAAACTCCGTCTCTACTAAAAACACAAAAATTAGCTGGGCATGGTGGCACATGCCTGTAGTCCCAGCTACTCAGGAGGCTGAGGCAGGAGAATCACTTGAACTGCGGAAGTGGAGGTTGCAGTGAGCTGAGATCGCACCACCGCACTTCAGCCTGGGCGTCGCAACAAGACTCCGTCTCAAAAATCAAAAATAGGCCGGGCACAGTGGCTCACACCTGTAATCCCAGCACTTTGGGAGGCCGAGGCGGGCAGATCACGAGGTCAGGAGATTGAGACCATCCTGGCTAACACGGTGAAACCCCATCTCTACTAAAAATATAAAAAATTAGCCGGGCCTGGTGGTGAGCGCCTGTAGTCCCAGCTACTCGGGAGGCTGAGGCAAAAGAATGGCATGAACCCGGGAGGCAGAGCTTGCAGTGAGCCGAGACTGCGCCACTGCACTCCAGCCTGGGCAACAAAGCAAGACTCCATTTCAAAAAAAAAATTAAAAATTAAAAATAAATGGAATCTAGGAACTTCGACTGTAGTACTAGTTTATAGCTGAATGATGAGAGATACCTAGAGTACATTCTTATTAGTTGTCCACCTCTCCCACCGGTTTCCACCATTAGCTAGAAGGGCCTCCATATCACCTATAAATGCCAAACAATTCATGCAGATAGACATATATTTTTAAACTTAACACAGAGGTAGAGATAAATATTTTAGTATGCTCCCATTTAGCTAAGAAAGAGGAAAAGACAAGTATGTATGTATTTTTTTAAATGGAAGAATATAACACATTTAAAAAAAAAAAAAGGTTACTATGGGGAGGAAAAAGAGAACAGGGTAGAGACGTCTATCCAGAAGCTAGACATCTCTGAATATTCCTTGCTTGTAGATTTAACTTTGAAACATAAAGAGTATAATATTAAACTTTAGGCTGGCCTCAGTGGCTCATGCCTATAATCCCAACACTTTGGGAGGCCAAGGCAGGTAGATCTCTTGAGGTCAGGAGTTCAAGACAAGGCTGGCCAACATGGTGAAACCTCGTCTCTACTAAAAACACAAAAATTAGCCGGGCATGGTGGCACGCACCTGTAGTCCCAGCTACTCGGGAGGCTGAGGCAGGATAATCGCTTGAACTGGAAGGTGGAGGCTGCAGTGAGCCGAGATCACACCACTGCACCCTAGCGTGGGCAACAGAGCAAGACTCCATCTCAAAAAATTAAAATAAAAATAAACTTCAAAATCTTAAGAATAAAATGCAAAATATAACGAACTTGGAAATCAATTTGAAGGCATAATCACACAGAAAGGAACTATTTCAAGTGATTTTGAAACACTTAATTTGACTAAATATCTCTAAGTAGGATATACCTTAAAAACAAAAGAAACTGCCAAATCCTAAATTGTTTCTTTAGTATTGACAGTTATTTTGAGATTAGTGTATGTGCATATGTTACGAGGTAAAGCAAATAAATAATTACGTTGGTTAGTGTCATTGGGAAGTGTAATTTTTGGCTTGGGAAAAAAGAAAAGATACAGCTGTAAGATCTGTGAGGTTATGTAAAAACCTCGTAGTTGGCCAAGCATGGTGGCTCATGCCTGCAATCCCAGCATTTTGGGAGGCCTGGGTGGGTGGATTTTTTGGGCTCAGGAGTTTGAGACCAGCCTGGGCAACATAGTGAAACCCCATCTCTACAAAAACTACAAAAATTAGCTGGGAGTGCTGGCATGCACCTGTAGTGTATGCCACTTTGGGAGACCTGGGTGCATGGATTGCTTGAGTTCAGGAGTTTGAGACCAGCCTGGGCAACATGACAAAACCTTGTCTCTACAAAAACTACAAAAATTAGCTGGGCATGGTGGCACGAACCTGTGGTTCCAGCTACTTGGCAGGCTGAGGCGGGAGGATCGCTTGAACCCAGGAGGTAGAGTCTGCAGTGAGTCGAGATTGCACCACTGCTCTCCAGCCTGGGCAGGAGACTCTGTCTCATAAAAACCAAAAACAGGCCGGGCACGGTGGCTCACACCTGTAATCCCAGCACTTTGAGAGGCCGAGGCGGGTGGATCCCGAGGTCAGGAGATCGAGACCATTCTGGCCAACACGGTGAAACCCCGTCTCTACTAAAAATGCAAAAAATTAGCCGGGTGTGGTGGCGGGCGCCTGTAGTCCGAGCTGCTCAGGAGGCTGAGGCAGGAGAATGGCGTGAACCCGGGAGGTGGAGCTTGCAGTGAGCCAAGATGGCGCCACTGCACTCCAGCCTGCGGGAAAGAGAGAGACTCTGTCTCAAAAACAAACAAACAAACAGAAAACAAACAAACAAAACTCTTGTAGTCTCGTATTTAAATTGAAAGTTTTATTATGAACTCATGTGTTGTATCTTAAAAGAAAAATAATTTCCTAACACTGTTCACTGAAAAGGTCTAGAAAAAATGACCAACCCAGTAGCAATGAGTAGCTGGGATTACAAGCATGTGCCACCACACCTGGCTAATTTTGTATTTTTAGTAGAGACAGGGTTTCTCCACGTTGGTCAGGCTGGTCTTGAACTCCCGACCTCAGGTGATCCGCCTGCCTGGGCCTCCCAAAGTGCTGGGATTATAGGCATGAGCCACCGTGCCTGGCAGCAAAGAAGCTCTTAAAGACTATAAAGGTCATGTCAAAAAAATTCAGAAGTCAACTTCCAGAGACTCCTGTTAACTAAAAATGGAATATTTTTGAGCATCAATAAGGATAATAACCACAAAGGATTGAAACATCAAATATTTTAAATATGTGGAGGATGCTAGGAAACCAATGCATATTCTCAAAACTGGTAAATAAAGGGAAGTAATCATCATTTCTCTTTCCTTTCCTGTATAAACGTTACTCCGAGGGACCACATAATAATAAGAAATTTCTAACTCATAAATTAAAATGAGTGATAGAATTAAAAGATTAATGTTTTGCAATCCTTGGTGAATTAGCAGATCCAGACAATGGAATGAATCTGAAGTAGTCATTAAATGTAACTACTAATTTATAGGAAACACAGAAGAGAGAGGAACACATTAGTCAACAAAATCCAGACTGTACTAACTTCTGTAAGACAAACAATCCAGTTTTTAAAAATCAAACAAATAATAAGAAATGAGAGCGAGGAGCTTCCGGGCTGCTGAACACATGGAGGTGGAGGGCAGTGTACCCAGGGAAGACAGGAAAACTCTGTACCCCTTCCCACATACACCCTGCCTCATGCATCTCTTATGGCTGGCTGCTCGTTTTTCAGCATCACCAGTGTTAAATTATGTATCGTCTGATATGATAAAATGAGAAGGCAATTCACCTCTGTGATCTTCCACCTAAACACCTATAATCCAAATCTAATCATGATAAAACATCAAACCTATGAAGACAAAATTGAGAGACACCGTACAAAATACACTTCGACCTGTCAAGGTCATGAACAAGGAAAATCTAAGAAACTGTCACAGATTGGAGAAAACATTATGACTAAATGCAGTGTGGGATCCCCAGTTGGATCCTGCAACAGAAAAGGACATTTGTGGAAAATCTGGAGAAATCTGAATAAAATCTATAGTTACTAGTATTGTAGTAATGTTCATTTCTTTTTCCTTTTTTTTTTTTTTTTTGAGATCAAGTCTTGCTCCATAGCCCAGGCTGGAGTGAAGTTGCATGATCTCAGCTTACCGCAGCCTCCACCTCCTGGGTTCAAGCGACTCTCCTGCCTCAGCCTCCAGAGCATCTGGGATTACAGGCACACACAACTATACCTGGCTAATTTTTTGTATTTTCAGTAGAGACAGGGTTTCACCATGTTGGCCAGGCTGGTCTTGAACTCCTGACCTCAAGTAATCCGCCCACCTCGGACTCCCAAAATGCTGGGATTATAGGCATGAGGCACCGAGCTCAGCCCTTTTTTCTCTTTGAGACAGGGTCTTGTGGCTGGAGTGCACTGGTGTGATCATGGCTCACCGTAGCTTCAAACTCCCGAACTCAAGCAATCCTCCTGCCTCCACCAGCCAAGCAGCTAAGAATATAAGCACGTGCAACCACCCCCACCTAATTTTTCAATTTTTCTGCAGCAATGGGGTCTTTCTAGATTGCCCAGGCTGGTCTCAAACTCCTGGACTCAAACAATTCTCCTACCACAGCCTCTCAAAGTGCTGGGATTATAGGAAAAGAGCCACCGCACCCGGCCAATGTTCATTTCTCAACTTTGACAAATGTACTATAACGTAAGATGTTAACATTTGGGGAAGCAGGATGAAGGATATATGGGAACTCTCTGTACTACATCTGCAACTTCAGTAAACCCAAAAATGGCTGGGCACAGTGGCTCACACCTGTAATCCTAGCACTTTGGGAGGCCAAGGTGGGAGGATCCCTTGAGTCCAGGAGTTTAAGACCACCCTGGACAACATGGCAAAACTCTATTTCTATTTCTCTATATATTTAAGAAGATAAAATTTAAAAAATAATTATTCTAAAATAAGACAAAAAAAAAAAAAAGAAATGAGAGAAAGGGAAGGAAAACCCATACAGAATAGAAAATACGTAAAAGGCAACCAATTGGAAAATTGAAATGTGTGAATCTTATTTGTATCTGAATTAAACTGCAAAAAGTAAAAAAAAAAAAAAATTGTAATACCACACTACACTGACTAAAATAGCTAAAATGAATGAAACTGATAATGCCAAATGTTGGCAAGCACATGAAGCAATCAGAACTCTCATATATTGTCGACAGAGGTGTAAAATGATACAAATGCTTTGGAAAACTTGCCAATCGTTTCTTTAAAAGTTAAACAATCATTTACTCTATGACCCAGCAATTTCACTCCTAGGTATTTATCCAAAAAAAAAGTGAAAACGTATGTACATAGAAAGCTTTATATAGGAATACTCATTGCAGCTTTATTCACAAGAGCCCAAACCTGGGTAAGGCCCAGGTGTCCATCAAAGGGAGAATGGATAAAAAACTATATTATGTTCATACAACAGAATATTACTCCGTAATTAAAAGAAATGATTAGCAGCAAATGTACTAGTAACATACACAACATGACTAAAACTCAACAGCATGCTGAGTGAGGCCGGGCGCGGTGGCTCACATCTGTAATTCCAGCACTCTGGGAGGCCAAGGCAGGTGGACCACCTGAGGTCAGGGGTTCGAGGCCAACCTGGCCAACATGGTGAAACCCCGTCTCTACTAAAAATACAAAATTAGCTGGGCGTGGTGGTGGGTGCCTATAATCCCAGCTACTTGGGAGGCTGAGGCAGGAGAATTGCTTGAACCTGGGAGGCAGAGGTTGCAGTGAGCCGAGATTGTGCCACTGCACTCCAGCCTGGGCAATAGAGAGACTCTGTCTCAAAAAAAAAAAAAAAAAAAAATGCTGAGTGAAAGAAACCAGAAACAACAGAAGTGTACATATAGTATGATTCCATATATATGCAGTTCTAGAATATGCAAACCAATCTATGCTGATAAAAAAAAAATCAGAACAATGATTGTTTCAGGGGTAAAAAAGGCAGCAGGGTTTTAGATATTAAGCCTTTATGAAATGATGGGGAATGTGAAGTGACTAGAATTACGTAGAAGCCTAATGAAATACTAAAAGATGAAATGATATACTGTCTAGGTTATTTGCTTCAAAATAATCTATAAAGGTGATGGTTTAGGCCAGGTGCGGTGGCTCACGCTTGTCATCCCAGCACTTTGGGAGGCCGAGGTGGGCAGATCACCTGAGGTCAGGAGTTCAAGACCAGCCTGGCCAACATGGCGAAACCCTGTCTCTACAAAAATTAGCCAGGCATGGTGGTGTGTGCCTATAATCCGAGCTACTCAGGAGGCTGAGGCGGGAGAATCGCTTGGACCCAGGAGTCGGAGGTTGCAGTGAGCCAAAATCAACCCATTGCACTCCAGCCTGGGCAACAGGGCAAGATTCCGTCTCAAAAAAAAAAAAAAGAAAAGATAAAAGAAAAGGTGATGGTTTAGATAAAGTAAGATTGGCCACGAGTCAATAATTTTAAGAGCTAGTGATGGGTAAACGGAAATTTATTACCACTATGTGGTAGTTGGTTACAATGACGGACCACATTTTCATCTGTGCACGTACTATGAATATGCCTAGCACGATGATGACCACATTTTCATCTAAGCATGTACTATGAATATGCCTAGCACATGAGGTATTATGAGATCCAAGAGAGAAATTTTGGAGTCTATGTCTATACTAAATTCATAACCCTCTTGGGACTTTCAGCCTAAGTACATCATGTGGAGCCAAGAGCCACCCTCACTGTGCCTAATCTGAATGCCTGACCCACAAAACTGTGGGAGATAATAAAATGGTCATTTTTAAGCATGAGGTTTTGAGGTAGCTGTTACATAGCAATAGATAGCCAAACATCATTCTCTCTTGTGTATATCTGAACTTTTCCATAATAACAAGTAAAAAAAAAATACTCTGAAGACCACACAAGAGGTCTTTAGATTACACACGCACTTAGAACTTGTTATACCTTTTGTTAATGACAAAAAAAACCTGTCATGATTTGTGAGATTACACTACCAATAAGCAACACATTTTCATCTGAGCACGTACTATGAATATGTCTAGCACATGAGGTATTAGGAAATCCAACAGAGAAATTTCAGAGTCTGTATCTATACTAAATTCATAATCACTCTCAATTCAGCAAGTACCAAAAGACATATAAATATGACAATGCACACATTAGTTGAAGAGACTTATTTGTGAAACTGTATTTTAGAATATTAATTGTTTCTCAACCAACTTTACTGTGAGATAAACAATAAAAACTTTCTACATCACAGACACACCAAAGAAGGCACAAGGCAGTTTTACATAAAGTTTAATTAATATTATTCAACTCCTGGACCAAACCTCAGCACTTCTGAACCACAATCTCTCACAGAGGAGTCTAGAAATCTACATGTATAAGAAGCTCCCAGGCAATTCTTATGTACTGAAGTTTAAGAATCACTGGTATAAAAGGGTGTGGCAGAAAGAGCTGCCTTGACTTGTTCAAAGTTCTAAGAATTACAAGACAAAAATAGGCATAGAATTCAGAAATCCTGGTTAACACACCACCTACCACAGCATGAGTAACTCCCAAAAATACAGCTCTGTGACATGACAAAAGTACTGAAAACCATTTAAAGTTATCTGAGGCAAAAAAATCAAGTTTTGTGTAGAAAGCTAAAATTTGGTCATCATGCCTATAGAAGGAAAGATTCACTGGGAATAAATAAGGTGGGCCACAAAAAGGAAGTATTAGTAACCCCCAAAAGCTCCCCAAAGTAAAGGACAGTACTCTGAAATGTGATTGTATGGGTGTTGAATATGTGAGAAAAGGATGATGTAATCAGAATGAAGTGATGTGGAGTGAAACTTAGTCAGTACTTTCAGCATTATGAAGAAGACATGATGCCAGAATAGCTAAAGAAAGCTTGTGGTCAGCTTTCCTACAGTGAATAAGCATGACTACCAACCTACCCAAGCTATACTGAATTATCCCTTAAGGAATTATTTCACAATGTGAATGAATAAATTTGTATTCTGGCTCTAGGTATTCTTGCATTAATTTGGGAAAAATAAACCAGCTTTCTGAAGACCTGATAACCTTGGTGAAATTAACTCAAATCCACAGCTACTTTGAACAGTCTCCTAAACCTTCATTTTTGCAATTAAAGGGGGAAAAAAATTTATTCCAAGTCTTACAATTACTGAAGCCATTAAGACTGAAATTGTTTAGAGATGGATAGAGGAAGGCTAGCTAGTTGGCTCCCAAGAACTCTAACTAGTTCTTTGATTAATTCATTGTGGCCTAGAATCTGACCCTGAATATTATAAGCCCAGAAACTCATTTTAATAGGACTCCACCAATAGTCAGGCTCAGAGATGCTGATTCACCCTTTCTAAACTTTTAAGAGACTGAAGTAAATATACTACAGTGCTGTAGGAGGCCCAATTCTAAAGATGTTCTCTGGCTGGGCATGGTGGCTCATGTCTATAATTCCAGCACTTTGGGAGGCCAAGGTGGGAGGATCACTTGAACCCCAGAGTTCGAGACCTGCCTGGGCAACATGGAGAAACACTGTCTCTATTTTTTTTTCAATAAATAAATAAAATAAAAATAAAGATGCTCCCCTCATCCTAAGATTCCTGTTTTCTGATTATTCCATCAAACACTAAAGAGGCACTGCTGGGAAAGGACTTTACAGATGGAATAAAGGTTACTAATCAGCTGACCTTAAAGTAGAGAGACTATCCTGGATTACCTAGATAGGCCGAATGTAATCCACGAGTCCTTATACATAGTTGAGGTGCCTGCTGTGGTGGCTCACACCTGTAATCCCAGCACTTTAGGAGGTTGAGGGTTGAGGTGGGAGGATCACTTGAGCCCAGAAGTTTGAGACCAGCCTGAATAACATAGAAAGACCCCTGTCTACAAAATTTTTCTTTTCTTTTTTTTTTTTTTTTTTTTTGAGACGGAGTCTCGCTCTGTTGCCCAGGCTGGAGTGCAGTGACACAATCTCAGCTCAATACAAGCTCTGCCTCCCGGGTTCACACCATTCTCCTGCCTCAGCCTCCTAAGTAGCTGGGACTATAGGCACCCACCACCACACCCGGCTAATTTTTTGTGTTTTTAGTAGAGACGGGGTTTCACCATGTTAGCCAGGATGGTCTTGATCTCCTGACCTCATGATTCACCCGCCTCAGCCTCCCAAAGTGCTGGGATTACAGGTGTGCACCACCAAGCCCGGCCTACAAAAAAATTTTTTAAATTAGCCAGGCATGGTGGCTTGTGCCTATAGTCCCAGCTAGTCAGGTGGCTGAGATAGAAGGATAGCTTAAGCCTGGGAGGTCGAGGCTACAGTGAGCCGTGATTGTGCCACTGCTCTTTAGCCTGGGTGATAGAGTGAGACCCTGTCTCAAAGTAGAAGAGGAAAGCAGAAGAATCACTCAAAGATTCAGCACAGGAAAGATAAGGCAGTAGGAGAGGTCATAGAGATTCCCTGGAATTCATCAACAACCTCAAAGACTTCCTGTGCTCCTGGCTTTGAGGATGGAGAAAGGGGGCCCAGAGCCAGGGAATGCAGACAGCCTGTGGAAATGGAGAACATGCCCTGATCAAAACAGTGGCATCCTTCCTAAAACCTTAAGGCAGTGAATTCTGCCAACAACCTGAAAGAATCTAGAAGTGGATTCTACTCCAGGGCCTCCAGGTGAGAGTCCAGGCTGGCCAACATCTTCATTTCAGCCTTATGGAACCTGGAGCAAACCAGTTGAGCCTAATGATCTTCTGATCCACAGAACTGTGAGACAAATTTGTGTTGTCTTAAGATATCTAATTTTTGGTAATTTGTTGCAGCATCAATAGAAAACTAATATAGATTAATCTACTATGTGAAATTTTAACTGTCAAGCCTGCCAGCATCCTTTCCTGTAAGAAAAACTACATGGGGGCCAAATGTCAGAAAACTGCTTGAAGTAGGAGATTTAGTTATATGCTTAACATGCTCTGATAACTGACAAAACTCTGACAAAACTTTCTTTTTTTTTTTTTTTTGAGATGGAGTCTCACTCTGTCGCCCAGGCTGGAGTGCAGTGGTGCAAATCTTGGCTCACTGCAACCTCTGCCTCCCGGGTTCAAGCGATTCTCCTGCCTCAGACGCCCAAGTAGCTGAGACTACAGGTGCACATCACCACACCCAGCTAATTTTTGTATTCTTAATAGAGACAGGGTTTCACCATATATTGGCTAGGTTGGTCTTGAAGTCCTGACCTCAAGTGATCTGCCCAACTCGGCCTCTGGAAGTGCTAGGATTACAGGCATGAGCTACCGTGCCTGGCCGACAAAACTATCTTGACAAAGGTATATATACCCGTCAGGCAGACTGGATATTCACTTTGGCTTATTAAACCACCCACTCCCATGGCCAGGGCTTGGAAGGACACTACGAACACTCTTATTCCTTCTTTAAAGGTGGCAATACAATTAATCTATAGCCAAGTCTTATTCAGGCTTATAAACCAGTCTGCCTCTTCAGTGATTTGATGTATTAAATCATTTGCTGTGTTCACTTTATAACTTGACTCTCAGAAGGTAACTAATTTCCCCAAGGCAAGGGAATGAACTGCTCAACAAAAACATCACTGTCCACATGAACCACATAAAAATACCATGAGCACACAGTGACAATGCACTGGCTGTGTTTATCAATGAGTTTAAAAAGCAGCATACCTGTTATCCTCATATCAAAAGTATTTCCTTTGAATACTTTCCAAATTTCAAACAAAAATCTGAGTATATAAAACTATTTTTGTGCTTAAATACCTTGATAGATCCACAAAACCCTAAAAAACTTATTGGATAATAATTACCTATTTCCGAAGGGGAGAAAAGGTAAAGATACTCAGAGATTAAGAAAACTAATTCCCTGAAGTCTAAGAGAGCTTAAAGAAAAATGGAAGAAAAGAAAAACTACTTCCCAGTCTAATTCTTGAAAAAAGTGAACAGAAATTCCCAGCAACTTCATCATTACCATTATTTCATAAGTATGATCGCTTTGATGTTTCTTGTACTCAAAGCCTCGAGTGAAACACTGCAAAGAAAGAAAAATTAAGTTAGCAAAAGCTACCTTCTTAAAGGACAGAGGTGGTTTATGTTATTCTTCTGACAAGTTTGGGTTTTTAAAATTTTATTTTTGGAGACAGGGTCTCGCTCTGTCACCGAGGCTGAAGTGCAGCGCCACCATCATAGCTCACTGCAGCCTTAAACTCCTAGGCTCAAGGGATCCTTGTACCTCAGTTTCCCAAAGTGCTAAGATTACAGGTGTGGGCCACCACACCACTTCTTGACAAGTTTTTTTTTTTTTTTGAAACAGAGTCTTGCTCTTTCACCCAGGCTAGAGTGGCGCCATCTTGGCTCACTGCAACCTCCGCCTCCCAGGTTCAAGTTGATTCTCCTGCTTCAGCCTCTGGAGTAGCTGGGATTACAGACACCCGGCACAACACTCAGCTAATTTTCATATTTTTAGTAGAGACGGGATTTCACCATCTTGGCCAGGCTGGCCTCGAACTCCTGATCTTGTGATTCACCTGTCTTGGCCTACCAAAGTGCTGGGATTACAGGCATGAGCCACCTAGCCCGGCCAACAATTTTTTAAGGATTCATTTAATCTTGTCTGCAGCTGCAACAGAATGGTGGAATCATGATCACAGCTTTTCAGTGGCCCTCACAGAGAAAAAACAAGTCTGAAAAAAATACTTTTTTCTAAGACAACTCTTTGAGAAGAGCATACACCCTGGAATCACAATCATACAGCCTAAATTTGAATCCTGGCTCTGTAACCGTATTTCAGCCATTCTAAGATAAATATTTTTTCACATTTTAAACTCTGGGCTGGGCATTGTGGCTTGTGCCCATAGACCTAGTTACCCAGGGCAGGCCAAGGGAGGAGGATCATTGAGCCCAGGAGGTCGAGGCTGCAGTGAGCTATGATTACACCACTGCACTCCAGGCTGAGCAGCAGAGCAAGACCCCATCTCTAAAAAAAAATTCTTTAATTTTTTTTTTTTTTGGCCGGGCGCGGTGGCTCACGCTTGTAATCCCAGCACTTTGGGAGGCCGAGGCGGGCGGATCACGAGGTCAGGAGATCGAGACCACGGTGAAACCCCGTCTCTACTAAAAATACAAAAAATTAGCCGGGCGCGGTGGCGGGCGCCTGTAGTCCCAGCTACTCGGAGAGGCTGAGGCAGGAGAATGGCATGAACCCGGGAGGCGGAGCTTGCAGTGAGCCGAGATTGCGCCACTGCACTCTAGCCTGGGCGACAGAGCGAGACTCCGTCTCAAAAAAAAAAAAAAAAAAAAATTTTTTTTTAAAGAAAAATAAAAAGTCCCTGAAGTAGGCCTGGAGTAATCCTAGCATTCTGGGAGGCTGAGGCGATAGGATTGCTTGAGCTCAAGAATTCCAGACCAGCCTGAGCAACAAGGCGAGACCCTTTCTCCACAGAAAAGAAAAAAAAAAAATTAGCCGGACATGGTGGCACAAGCATGTAGTCCCAGATACTTGGGAAGCTGAGGTAGAAGGATCACTTAAGCCTGGAAGATAGAGGTAGCATTGAGCCATGATCATGCCACTGCACTCCAGCCTAGAGGACACAGTGAAACCTTGTCTCAAAAAAATAAAAAAACTCTCTGAAATCAAGATTCATCTTATAATCGAAAGTACATCACAACTTTCGAGGCCGGGCAGGGTGGCTCACGCCTGTAATCCCAGCACTTTGGGAGGCCGAGGCGGGTGGATCATGACGTCAGGAGATCGAGACCATCCTGGCTAACACGGTGAAACCCCGTCTCTACTAAAAAATACAAAAAATTAGCCGGGCGTGGTAGCGGCGCCTATAATCCCAGCTACTCGGGAGGCTGAGGCAGGAGAATGGCGTGAACCCGGGAGGCGGAACTTGCAGTGAGCCTAGATGGCGCCACTGAACTCCAGCCTGGGCGACAGAGCGAGATTGATTCCGTCTCAAAAAAAAAAAAAAGAAAAAAAAAAAAAAAAAGAAAGTATATCACAACTTTCAGCAGCCAATTTTACATTTTAACATTTCTGAAATTCAGGTGCTTCTTATAATCAATGGTGTCTTAGATCTGATAAAATATGGTATTTGCTGTGTGACCTTGAACAAGTTACTTAACCTCTCTTAGCCTAAATTTCTTCATCTGTAAAATGGGGATACTAATCATAGGTACTTCATAGGATTATAGTGATGATTTAAGGGTTAATTCATGTAAAGTACTCAAAGTGGTGCCTGGTAAAGAGTAAGTACTTATAATTAGTATTATTATTACCATTATCACCCACAAAAATTGTTTCTTCCCTTGTCATCTACACAGAGATCAGTCTTCAACAAGACAATAAACAGTGTCATCAAAAGGAATAATCTTCCAGTTGTTTCCTGTGATTTCAATACTTTAACTTAAAAAAACAGTGTTATGGCCGGGTGTGGTAGCTCACGTCTGCAATCCCAGCACTTCCAGGGCTGAGGCAGGAGGATCACTTGAGGTCAGAAGTTTGAGACTAGCCTGGCCAACGTGAGAAAACCCCGTCTCTACCAAAAATATAAAAAATTAGCTGGGAATGGTGGCATGCACCCGTAACCACAGCTACTCGGGAGGTTGAGGCAGGAGAATCCCTCGAACCCGGGAGGCAGAGCTTGCAGTGAACCGAGATCACGCCACTGCACTCCAGCCTGGGTGATAGAGCAAGACTCTGTCGTGGAAAAGAAAAAAAAAAAAAAAACAGCCGGGCATGGTGGCTCACGCCCTGTAATCCCAGCACTTTGGGAGACCGAGGCAGGCAGATCACCTGAGGTCTAGAGTTCAAGACCAGCCTGACCAACGTGGAGAAACCCCGTCTCTACTAAAAATACAAAATTAGCCGGGGGTGGTAGTGCATGCCTGTAATCCCAGCTACTCGGGAGGCTGAGGCAGGAGAATCGCTTGAACCCGGGAGGCAGAGGTTGCGGCAAGCCAAGATCACACCATTGCACTCCAGCCTGGGAAACAAGAGCGAAACTCCGTCTCAACAAAACAACAACAACAAAAACAATGTTAACTATTAGGTTTTTGTTTGTTTGTTTTTTGATACAGAGTCTTGCTCTGTCGCCCAGCCTGGAGTGCAATGTGCGAGGCAGGAGAATCACTTGAACCCGGGAAGTGGAGGTTGCAGTGAGCCAAGATTGTGCCACTGCACTCCAGCCTGGTGACGCAGCGAGACGTCGTCTCAAAAAAAAACAGAGATTCTCCTGCCCCGGCCTCCCAAGTAGCTGGGATTACAGGCACCCGCCATCATGCCCAGCTAATTTTTTTTTATTTTTGTGGAGACGGGATTTCACCACGTTGACTAGGCTGGTCTTGAACTCTTGACCTCAGGTGATCCACCTGCCTCGTCCTCCAAAACTGCTACGACTACAGGCATGAGCCACTGTGCCTGGCCAAGTATTAGGTTTAAAAACAGATGTGGACTAATCAACAGTCTGTCTCACCTAACTGCTCTGTTTCTCAACTTTTCGCTGGTAAAACGTATAATGAAAAATTGGGGCCGGGCGCGGTGGCTCACACCTGTAATCCCAGAACTTTGGGAGGCTGAGGCAGGTGGATCATGAGGTTAGGAGTTCAAAACCACCCTGACCAACATGGTGAAACCCCGTCTCTACTAAAAATACAAAAATCAGCCAGGCGTAATGGTTGGTGTGTGCCTGTAATCTCAGCTACTCAGGAGGCTGAGGCAGGAGAATCGCTTGAACCTAAGAGGCAGAGATTGCAGTGAACAGAGATCACACCACTGCACTCCAGCCTGGGCGACAGAGTGAGACTCCATCTCAAAAAAAAAGAAAAAGAAAAATTGGAAGGAATAGATTTCATAAGATATAGATCTCCTTAGCAGTTGACAGTAATCTCCGAAATACTACATCATAAAAAATAGCATAAAACTAGGCTAGGAGAGGCCAGCATTAGTGAGTTACCTGCAAGCAGAGGAAAAAAGGAGGCGGCCCACATTCAGCACACTTGATATAAGGCTCCATGAGGTAGGAGGAGCAGCCTCGGCAAGGTGGCTTATCAGAGGGATCATCTAGAACAAACAGAAAACAAATGCACATTTCAGACCACCTTATGGTTATCTTAAGTGCAAAAAGGTGAAAATCCCCAAATGACCACACAAGTAGTGAGCTGAGCTGAAAAGTTCATGGAGACAAGATGAGCTCATTACAAATAAAAAAAAGCAAAAATTATGCTCCTTTTAACTTCAGGGCAGCATTGTTCCTTTTCACACAGCATTTACGTAGATATGAACCCTGCAGAGAAATTTACAAGCATATGTTTGTTCATTTATTTATATACTTTTAGAGACAAGGTCTTGCTCTGCCACCCAGGCTGGAGTACAGTGGCTTGACAATAGCTCACTGTAACCTGAAACCCCTGGGCTCAAGCGATCCTCCTGCCTCAGCCTCCCAAGTAGTTAGGACTACAGGCACATGCCACCACACCTGGTTAATTTTTTGTAGAGACGATGTCTCACCATGTTGCCCAGGCTGGTCTTGAACTTTTAGGTTCAAAGAATGTTCCTTCCTTGGCCTCTCAAAGCTCTGGAATTATAGGTATGAGCTACCATGCCCAGTCACGAACACATTTTTAACTGGAAGTTTCATGATATCCCAAACTTATTTTTCCGGGAGCATAAAATGGACACATACCTACACATACAATATAAAGAAAATCTGACAGAATGTTAACAATTGCTGAATCTAGGTAGCAAGCATATAAATAATCACTGTAGGCCGGCCACCTTAGCTTACTCTGTAATTCCAGCACTTTGGGAGGCCAAGGTGGGTGCATCACCTGAGGCCAGAAGTTTGGGACCAGCCTCGCCAACCTGGCGAAACCCTGTCTCTACTAAAAATACAAACAGCCAGGGATGGGGGCACAGCCTATAATCCCAGCTACTTGCGAAGTTGAGGCACAAGAATCAGTTGAACCCAGAAGGCGAAGGTTGCCGTGAGCCAAGATTGTGCCACTGCACTCCAGCCTGGGCGACAGAGCTAGACCCTGTCTCAAATAATAATAATAATAATAATAGCAATAATAATAATAATAATAATCAGCTGGGCATGGTGGCTCACGCCTGTAATCCCAGCACTTTGGGAGGCTGAGGCAGGCAGATTACCTGAGCTTAGGAGTTTGAGACCAGCCTGGGCAACACAGTGAAACCCTGTCTCTACTAAAAATACAAAAAAATTGGCTGGGCATGGTGGCTCATGCCTGTAATCCCAGCACTTTGGGGGGCCGAGGCGGGTGGATCATGAGGTGAGGAGTTCAAGACCAGCCTGGCCAAGATGGTGAAACCCCATCTCTACTAAAAATACAAAAATTAGCCGTGTGTGGTGGTGCACACCTGTAATCCCAGCTACTCAGGAGGCTGAGGCAGAGGAATCGCTTGAACCCAGGAGGCAGAGGTTGCAGTGAGTCGAGATCGCGCCGCTGCACTCCAGCCTGGGCGACAGAGTAAGACTCCGTCTCAAAACAAACAAACAAACAAACAAACAAAAAAAAAAAAATTAGCCAAGCATGGCGGCATGCACCTGTAGTCCCAGCTACACAGGAGGCTGAGGCAGAAAAACTGCTTGAACCCGGGAGGTGGAGGTTGCAGTGATCCAAGATCGTGCCACCGCACTCCAGTCTAGGCGACAGAGACTCCGTCTCCAAAAAAAAATGAAAAAATAAAAAAACACATCATCATCACTGTACTGTTCTTTTGACTTTTCTATTTAAGTTTAAAATTTTTCATAATAAAAAGTCGGGGCAAATAAGAGAAAACTCCTTTTTTTTTTGAGATAGGGTCTCACTCTGTCACCTAGGCTGAAGTGTGGTTGCACGATCATGCCTCAATGTAGCCTCAACCTCCCAGGCTCATGTGAGCCTCCCACCTCAGCCTCCTAACTAGCAGGGACTACAGGCACCAGCCACCACACCCGGGTACTTTTTTAAAATTTATTTTCTGTAGAGACAGAGTTTCACTATGTTGCCTAGGCTGGTCTCGAATTCCTGGGCTCAAACGGTCCCAGGAATTTGAGCTGCCTCAGCTTCCTAAAGTGTTGGAATTACAGGTATGAGCCACCACACTCAGCTAGCCTCTAAATACATGTCTCCTCTAAATACGTATCTTGGAATATACTATTTTATATCTGAGTTCGGATTTTTTTTTTTTCTTGAGTCAGGGTCTTCTTGAGACAGGGTCTTGGACTGTCGCCCAGGCTGGAGTGCAGTGGTGTGATCACGGCTCACTGTGGCTTCAATCTCCCCAGGCTCAGGTGATCCTCCCACCTCAGCCTCCCAAGAGGAGGGACAGACTTGCACCACTGCGCCTGGCTAAATTTTTAATTTTTGTAGAGACAGGGTCTCACTATGTTGCCCACACTGGTCTTAAGAAGTCCTCCTGCCTCAGCTTCCCAAAGTGGTGGAATTATAGGCATGAGCCACCGCACCTGGCTCTGAGTGGGAACTGAAACCCAGGAAGCTTCCTCCCTTTCTCTCATGGTAAGTACATAACACAGCAGATCTTCTACTCCAATGACAGTGGTATGTCTCCAAACTATGAAGACAAGGAGTACAATCCAAACTCTCAAAACTCATAAAAATGCTGATATATGTGTCCCTGGTTGCCCCAAATTTGGCCTCTAGAGTCACGGCAACCTAGCAAAATTGTTCTCTATGATCAATCACAAGAATCTAAGAAAAGAAAGGCTTTGAAAGTAGATGAAGGAATTTAATTTGTTCAGCCTGGAACAGGATTTCTCACATTCTGTAATAGTATTTGCCCCCCTAAAGTCCAAGAAACATTCTTCAAGGTACCTTTCCCTCTTCCAAGTGATGATCACTGTTCTCTTTATTTGTTTTTAAGAAGATATAGAGGGTGGGTGCGGTGGCTCAAACCTATAATCCCAGCACTTTGGGAGGCCGAGGCGGGCTGATCACTTGAGCTCAGGAGTTCAAGACTAACCTGACCAGCGTGGCGAAACCCCATCTCCACTAAAAATACAAAAATTAGCCAGGTGTGGTGGCGGGCACCTGTAATCTCAGCTACTCAGGAGGCTGAGGCAGGAGAATCGTTTGAACCCGGGAGGCAGAGGTTGCAGTAAGCTGAGATCGTGCCATTGCACTCCAGCCTGGGTGACAAGAGCGAAACCCCATCTCAAAAAAAAAAAAAAAAGACACAGAAGAAAATGATGAAAGAAAAAAATGTACTCCTGGCAGTAGCTTCAAATTCAGTATATGAAACTGCACAGCTACTCCATTTCCCCCATTTTAAATTTTAATACAGAAGAACAAATCTTGCTATGTTGCACAGGCTGGTCTCAAACTCCCAGCCTCAAGTGATCCTTCTGCCCCAGCCTCCCAAAGTACTGTGATTATAGGAGTGAGCCACTGCACTGAGCCAAAAATTGTTGTATATTAAGTGACAGATGCCAACTTCTATCAAGTTACCCTCTTCCTTACTTCCTGTTAGATATAAGCTTGCTTCTCTCTTTCCTCCAACTATCCTATTTTTAAAAAAGGCATAGCCATTGAGCAAAGTAGTTTTTTGTTGTTGTTGTTTTTTGTTTTTTTTTGGAGACGGAGTCTTGCTCTGTCGCCCAGGCTGGAGTGCAGTGGCACGATCTCAGCTCACTGCAACCTCCACCTCCTGGATTCAGGTGATTCTTCTCCCTCAGCCTCCCGAGTAGCTGGGACTACAAGCGCACACCACCATGACGGGCTAATTTTTGATATTTTTAGTAGAGACAGGTTTCACCATATTGGCCAGGCTGGTCTCGAACTCCTGAAAAGTGGTCTTTTTTTTTTGAGACAGTGTCTCACTCTGGTTACTCAGGCTGCAGTGCAGTGGCTTGATCTCAGCTCACTGAAACCTCAGCCTCCCACGTTCAAGCAATTCTCATGCCTCAGCCTCCCAAGTAGCTGGATTACATGTATGTGCACTATGCCCAGCTAAATTTTGTATTTTTAGTGGGGCGGTGGGGGGTTTCCCATGTTGCCCAGGCTGGTCTTGAACTCCTGGATTCAAGAAATCTACCTGGCGTAGCCTCCCAAAGTGCTAGGATTGCAGGCCCAAAGTGATTTTTTAAATCCTTATGTCAAGAAGCAATTACTGGGCGGGCCACAGTGGCTCATGCATGTAATTCTAGCACTCTGGGAGACGAAGGTGGGTGGATCACTTGAGCTCAGGAGTTCAAGACCAGCCTGGGGAACATGGTGAAACCCTGTCTCTACAAAAAAAAACCTCACAAATTTAGGCAGGTGCAGTGGTGCATGCTTGGTGGTCCCAGCTATACGGAGGCCTGAGGTAGGAGGATCACTTGAGCTGAGGTCGAGGCTGCAGTAAGCCATGAGCACGCCATTGCACTCCAGCCTGGGTAAGAAAGCAAGACCCTGTCTCAAAAAGAAAAAAAAAAAAGCAATTACTTTGTAAAAGTAAGTTCTTAACATTCCAGACTAAAATAAAACTGTAAAGTATGTCATCCACAATTAGCATTTTGAAAAATATTTTTCCAACCTTTCTTCTATATAATATAGTACATATATTCAACAAAAGTAGAGGCTGGGTTCGGTGGGTCATGCCTGTAACCCCAGCACTTTGGGAGGAAAAGGCAGGATGATCGCTTCAGCTTAGGAAGTCAAGACCACCCTGGGCAATACGGCGAGAGCCTGCTTCTACCAAAAATAATAAAAAGAAAAAACAGCCAGGCACGGTGGCTCATACCTATAATCCCAGCACTTTGGGAGGCTGAGCCAGGTGGATCACCAGAGGTTAGGAGTTCAAGACCAGCCTGGCCAACATGGTGAAACCCCCACCTCTACTAAAAATACAAAAATTAGCTGGATGTGGTGGTGGGCGCCTAATCCCAGCTACTCAGGAGGCTGAGGCAGGAGAATCACTTGAACCCAGGAGGCGGAGGTTGCAGTGAGCTGAGATCACGCCACTGCACTCCAGCCTGGGTGACAAGAGCGAAACTCCATCTCAAAAAAAAAAGAAAAAGAAAAAGTGGAATATCATACATGATGTTTTTTCACTTGACAATATATTGTGGACATCTTTTCATGACAATACACATTGACCTTCCTTGTTCTTTCTAATGGATAAATAACATTCCATTGTATCGATTATATTATATAACCTAATTGTACTCAACTCCCCCCTAGGGAGACATTTGGAAATCTGAGGAGGTACCTTTTTGTTGCCACAGTGACCAGAGAGCCCCACTGGCATTCTGCAGGCCCCTAAAACAGGGATTCTAGATATCCTGCAATGCTCAATACATTCTAATAAAAATTGACTTTTTTGTGTGTCCTGTGCAACTTTCAAATGTCCCACCAGACATTCAAGTGAATGAAAAACCTCATATGACCTAGAACCTAATTCCATGTTATATAAAAAGTGAAGTATTTTTGACAGTTTTAATATGCACTGAAATTTCCAGAAAGGCAATTGTATATAACTCTAAAGGGGAATGTATTTTGTTTTGTTCAGAACGTTTAGTTATTCTAGCTTGTGGTGTTTCTTAGTCACCAACATGACACACTTGAATCATTCTGCATTTGTATATGCACAGTGATTGAACATATGGGTTCAAGTATCTAGTACTTAAATCATGTCTTCTATCGTAATCTAAACATATTGAAATACATATTGCTTTATTATAAATTGCATTGTTTTACCATAGATTACTTCTCTTGTATTTATCTCTTTTATTATAGTTAGGGCATTATTATTTTTACTTTTTGAAATTACGTATGCCAGGCATGGTGGCTCACACCTGTAATCCCAGCACTTTGGGATGCCAAGACAGGTGGACCACTTGAGGCCAGAAGTTCAAGACCACCTCTACTAAAAATACAAAAATTGTCCGGGCCTGGTGACGCACACCTGTAGTCCTAGCTACTCCGGAGGCTGCAGCATGAGAATCACTTGAACCTAGGAGGCAGAGGTGGCAATGAGCTGAGATTGTGCCACTGCACTCTAGCATGGGCAACAGAGCGAGACTATGTCTCAAGAAAAAAAGAAGAAATCATGTATGTAGACATATTGTCCATGTATTTTATTTCCAAATAGTAAACTTGGCTGATTGCAAACTCTGCCTCCCAGACTCAGTGATCCTCCCACCTCAGCCTCCCTAAGTATCTGGGACTACAGGTGCATGCCACCACGCCCAGCTAATTTTTTTTTTTTTTTGAGATGGAGTCTTGCTCTGTCGCCCAGGCTGTAGTGCAGTGGTGTGATCTCAGCTCACTGCAGCCTCTGCCTACCAAGTTCAAGCGACTCTCCTGCCTCAGCCTCCCAAGTAGCTGGAATTAACGCCCACCAACACACCCTGCTGATTTTTGTATTTTCAGTAGAGGCGGGGTTTCACCATGTTGGCCAGGCTGGTCTCGAACTCCTGACCTCAGGTGATCCGTCTGCCTCAGCCTCCCAGAGTGCTGGGATTACAGTCGTAAGCCACTGTGCCCGGTCTCTTGTATGTACATTTCACATTTGTTCCTCAGGATATATATTTTCCTAGAACTAGAATTGCTGAGTGTACAGTTATTGAGCATTTTTTAGGTTTTTGATACAGAGCCCAACTGTCCTTCAAAAGGTATTTCAAAATTTTTTAAAATCTAAAAGAAAGGCTTTTTTATTTATCTATTTTTTCACTGAGATAACAGGAAACAAGAGAGAGGTTTTTTTTGTTTTTTTGTTTTTTTTTTTTTGAGGCAGACTCTCATTCTGTTGCCAGGCTGGCAGGCTGGAAGGCTGGAGCGTAGTGGTGTGATCTTGGCTCACTCCAACCTCTGCCTGCAGGGTTCAAGCGATTCTCCTGCCTCAGCCTCTCAAGTAGTTGGGACAATAGGTGTGTGCCACCATGCCCAGCTAATTTTTGTATTTTCAGTAGAGACGGCATTTCACCATGTTGGCCAGGATGGTCTCAATCTCCTGACCTCGTGATCCGCCTGCCTCGGCCTCCCAAAGTGCTGGGACTACAGGCATGAGCGACCATGCGTGGCCGAATGAGGCTTTTTAACCATCATTCAAAATCCAGGGGCAATAAAGGGTTAATAAACTTGACTACATTAATAAAAAGAAAACAAAAAACTTTTTTTGGCAAAAACTCCATAAGGAAAGTAAAAAAGCAAGTATACTGTAAGAAAATATTTGTAAACATATCAGAAAAAAGCACTGAAATCCCCAGTATGCAAACAACTTTAAAAAATTGAGAGGGAGGCCGAGGCAGGCAGATCACGTGAGGTTGGGAGTTCGAGACCAGCCTGGCCAACATGAAGGAAACCCCATCTCTAATAAAAATACAAAAATTATCTGGGCGTGGCTGCATGTGCCTGTAATCCCAGCTGCTTGGGAGGCTGAGGCAGGAGAATCGCTTGAACCTGGGAGACAGAGGTTACGGTGGGCCGAGACCGCACCATTGCACTCCAGCCTGGGTGACAACAGCGAAACTCCGTTTAAAAAAAAAAAAAATTGAGAGGGAGAATAAAAGACCAAAGATCCTGCTGTGAAAGACACAAAGATACTTTGAGGGAAAAAAAACAGACAAAATGGCCTCAAACATATGAAAAAATGTTCAGCTTCACTCATAAGCAAGATAAAAATTAAAACTACCCTGACATACAGTTTCTCACCCATCAGATTGGCAAAAGTTTCAATGCCTGACAATATAATTAGTCAGGCTGTGGGAATATAGACACTTTTTTTTTTTTTTTTTGAGAAGGAGTTTCATTCTTGTCGCCCAGGCCGGAGTGCAGTGGCACAATCTTGGCTCACTGCAACCTCTGCATCCCAGGTTCAAGCGATTCTCCTGCCTCAGCCTCCTGAGTAGCTGGGATTACAGGCACATACCACCAAGCCTGGCTAATGTTTTGTATTTTTAGTAGAGGCTTCACCATGGTGGTCAGGCTGGTCTCGAACACCTGACCTCATGTTCCACCTGCCTCGGCCTCCCAAAGTTCTGGGATTACATGCCTGAGCCACCGCGCCCAGCCCGGACACTCTTACGTATCATTGGTGGGAATACAAAATAGTACAACTCATACAGAGGGGGATTATCTTTTGACCCAGCAATCTCACTTCTAGGAATTTTTTACCATGAATATACATTTCCAATAATACAAAAATACACATGTCCAAGATTATATATTATAATATTAGATGTAATTGCAAAATACTACTTAGATGTCCAAGTATAAGCAATTATTTGAATAATAATATATCCACACAATGAAGTATTATGCAACTATAAAAAACAGAATGAGGACAATCTCTACCAACTAATACAGTATTTCCAGGAGATACTATTAAGTGGGGGAAAAAAAGTACAATCCTGGTGCTGATTGAAGAATTTTTTTAAAAGTACAAAAGAACACATATATATAGTATGCTATCTTTCCTATAAGAAATTAGAGGCCGGGCACGGTGGCTTGTGCCTGTAATCCCAGTACTTTGGGAGGCCAAGGCGGGTGGATCACCTGAGATCAGGAGTTCAAGACCAGCCTGGCCAACATGGTGAAATCCCGTATACAAAAATTAGCCAGGCGTGGTGGCAGACGCCTGTAATCCCAGCTACTCAGGAGGCTGAGGCAGGACAATCACCTGAATCCAGGAGGTGGAGACTGCAGTAAGCTGAGATCGTGGCACTGCACTCTAGCCTGGGTGACAAGAGCGAAACTCTGTCTCAGAAAAAAAAAAGAGAAAAGAAAAAGAAAAAAATTAGAGTAAAAAACAGTCCTCTTATCTTTGCAAAAAGGATTAAGGGACAGATTAAACCAGAAAACAATGAAGTTGGTAAGTACAAGGGGTTGAGGGCAGGGGATAGTGGAATTGTACTGATGTTGGGAGCCAGGGTTCTCACTGAGTAGAGACATGTGAATGAGGAATTAATGCAGATAAGTAAAAAGCCTATGATGACGAATTAGAGGTAAGAATGTGAACTCGTGATTTCCTAAAAAGAAGTATATGTGTAAGTAAATGTGTATGTATACTGGCATATATGTATATAGCACATAACACGCATATATTTCCTAGTTCTGTCAGCCCAAAAGGGCCAAGATGCAAAAATATTCTAGTAGATGAAAAGATCTTGGTCTCTGATATGACTCCCTTGTAAAAGTACCAGGACTCCTTAGAGAAGTGGCTGATTCCAGGGTCGGGGGAGTACAGGATGCACTTGGAGTATTTAGTTATGCCAAAAAGGATGGAGATGCTAAAAAGAAAAAAAAAAATGATGAGTGTACACTATAAGGATGTAGAAGCCCATTTGAAGGGATGCCCAGTGGCCAAATTTGGAATAATCCATGAACCTAGCTAGTTATGTATGCTAATAAATCATAAGTCATTGAAAAAATAGGAATTCCTGTGTCCATAATAAAAAATAAGTAAAAAAGTGAACAGATAAAGAAAACGTGGTACATATACACCACGGAATACTATGCAGCCATAAAAAAGTAATGAGATCATGTCCTTTGCAGCAACATGGATGGAGCTGGAGGTCATTATCCTAAGCAAACTAACACAGGAAGAGAAAACCAAATACTCTCTGATCTCACAAGTATGAGCTAAAAAAACAAGAACACATGGACACAAAGAGGGGAACAGAAACCAGGGCCTTCTTGATGGTGAACAGTGGGAGGCAGGAGAGGATCCAAAAACTACCTCTCGAGTGCTATGCTTATTATCTTGGTGACAAAATAATTTGTACACAAAACTCCTGTGACAAGAAGTTTATCTATATAACAACCCTGCACATGTACCCCTGAACCTAAAATAAAAACTAAAAATGCTAACTAGTAAATGTGGAGAGAGCACTAGATTTTGGGAGGGGGGCGGGAAATCATCTTTTTGCAATCTTAATAGTAAAGACTGGGCCAGGCATGGTGGCTTATGCCTATAATACCAACACACTGGGAGGCCAAGGTGGGGACATCGCTTGAGCCCAGGAATTCAAGGCTCCAGTGGGCTATGATTGTGCCACTGCACTCCAGCCTGGGTGATAGAGTGAGACCCCATCTCTTAAAAACAAAAAAAATTAAAAAATAAAAAACATATATATACATACACAGAGAGAGAGAGAGAGAGCACGCATGCAAATGACAAAGCAGATGGAGTAAAGGGTTAACAATAGGTATGTGGGTATTGTTTGTATTCTTATTCTTGCAACTTAAGTTTGAAATTGTTTCCAAAAAGAAGTTTAACATTATTTTGGATATTCCCAGCATTGGAGCAGTCCACTTAGCAGTCCAGATTTCTCTGTATGTAAAATGAAAGAGTTGAACTAGATGTGTCTGAAGACTCCATTCTCTCCTAAATTTATATTAGGAGTGTGATCAAAGAGTAAATTACAGCTCCTTTAAGAAACTGTTCTGTCAGGCGGGGAGTGGTGGCTCACCCCTGTAATCCTAGCACTTTGGGAGGACGAGGCTGGTGAATCACCTGAGGTCAGGAGTTCAAGACCAGCCTGACCAACAAGGTGAAACCCTGTCTCTACTAAAAATACAAAAATTAGCCGGGCATGGTGGCAGACGCCTATACACTCCCAGCTACTCGGGAGGCTGAGATGGAGAATTGCTTGAACCCGGGAGGCGGAGGTTGCAGTAAGCCGAGATCATGCCATTGCACTCCAGCCTGGGTAACGCAGCAAGACTCCATCTCAAAAAAAACCACGAATTGTTGAAGAGGAAACAACACCCAAAAAGTACCTTTCTGATTCTTCTCATTGGGATACTACTAAACATCTAACAATGGAATTTCTATTTCTGCCAAATCTCATATATTCAGAATCAGGGAAAAAGAGCAGTAAAATTTTTTTTTTTTGAGACAGATTCTTGCTCTTGTCACCCAGGCTGGAGTGCAGTGGCATGATCTTGGTTTACTGTAGCCTCTGCCTCCCAGGTTCAAGCGATTCTCCTGCCTCAGCCTCCCGAGTGGCTGGGATTATAGTCACCCGCCATCACCCCCAGCTAATTTTTGTATTTTTAGTAGAGACGGGGTTTCGCCTTGTTGGCCAGGCTGGTTTCAAACTCCTGACCTCATGATCCACCTGCCTAGACCTCCCAAAGTGCTGGGATTACAGGCGTGAGCCACGGTGCCTGGCCAGTACAATTTTTTTATCCATAGTTATGGCTACTTGAATTTACTTTACACATACCCCATAATTCTCTACATTATTCTACCGTGGTTTAGAAACAAGTTCCACAGCATGGGGGAGGTGGGGTGATCTTTCCTTTATCTTACCACTGACACATTTCTTATCAAGGTGCCTGAAACATGTTATTGATCTAAACAGAAATCCCATGGCTTTTCTAGGTTTAACTACAGGTTAATCAGAATATGCCTGGTCCATCTCAGCCTCATTTTCTTTTTTTTTTTTTTCCTTTTTTGAGACAGAGTCTCACTCTGTCGCCCAAGCTGGAGTGCAGTGGCACAATCTCGGTTCACTGCAAGCTCCGCCTCCCAGGTTCACGCCATTCTCCTGCCTCAGCCTCCCGAGTAGCTGGGACTACAGGTGCCTGCCACCACGCCTGGCTAATTTTTTCTATTTTTTACTAGAGACGGGATTTCACTGTGTTAGCCAGGATGGTCTCCATCTCCTGACCTCGTGATCTGCCTGCCTCGGCCTCCCAAAGTGCTGGCATTACAGGCGTGAGCCACTGTGCCCGGCCGCTTCACTTTCTTCTAAGACCCAGGGTCCTATGTTTGTGTCATGTGTTCAATGGGTAATCAATATGTATTAATTGATTTTATTTTGATACTCATAATTCCCTTAGAATCAGAGTCAAAGGGCTTTATTGCCTAACTTCATTGTTTATTTTTCTTCCTTGATCAACTTCCACTCTAGTTTGCTATTAATAGTCACCTGAAGGCCAGGAGTGGTGACTCACACCTGTAATCCCAGCACTTTGGGACTCCGAGGTGGGCGGATCACCCGAGGTCGGGAGTTCAAGACCAGCCTGGCCAACATGGTGAAACCCTATCTCTACTAAAAATAAAAATAAAAAAAATTAGCTGTGTGTGGTGGCGCGCACCTGTAGTCCCAGCTACTCGGGCGGCTGAGGCAGAAGAATCATTTAAAGCTGGGAGGCAGAAGTTGCAGTGAGCCAAGATCATGCCACTGCACCCCAGGCTGGGCAACAGAGGGAGAGTCCACCTCAAAAAATAGTAATAATAACAAGTCACCTGAGACTTGTTCCCACTGTACTTACTGCTAAAGGAACCCAAACGGTCCATTCCCTAATTGGCAATGAGTGCTGCTTTGGTCTTCCTCAGCACAGAGCTTCTTCAAGACTTCAGAACCAACCAACACATACACCAAAGTTTGATAACTCCCTAGGAACAAACAAAAGTGGCACATGGATCAGAAAATCATTCAAAGGGACAAGATAAAGAGAAGATATGCAACACACTCAGCTATGCCACATCTTAGCTTTGTAATGTTGAAAAATTATTCTACCTCTGAAAACCTGTTTCTTCCTCTGTAGTGGGTATAACAGTGCCTACCTCGAAAGTTGTGAGAATTAAATGTCATAATCAAGTATCATAATCCATATAAGTAATGTAGCATAGTACCTGGTCCTCTATAAATGCTACATATTTCTTTTTCTTTTTTATGAGGAAGGATCTGGGTTTGTGGGGCAGGGAGGGTGGGAGGGGAAAATGATACATATTTCTAATAAACAACTGTTGGCTTTCTCTACTCAGCATCATTTCTCTCCTTAGCCGCCATCTTTATTTGGGAAACTGACCCTCCCACATTTCATGTGGTACTGGTGGGGCTGCCAATCACAATACCCCATTCCCCACCCCTGACAAAAGCTAAAGCAACCAGGTCTCTTCTTCCAGAAATCTGGATCTTGAGTAAGACATGAAAGGAGAGAAGGCAGTTGGAGCTTAGTTATTCACTAGAATTCACTCAAAGAATTCGGTCCATGTGCTCTGGCTGTTGAGATCCCTAGCCCCAGGTGGCTCAACTGTTTAACTCTTCTCTCATTTCTCTATCTTTAATAAACTTTAATAAACTCAACTTTAATAATAAGACTGAACGAGTTTCTGTAACTGGAAACCAAAAAATCCTATCTATTACAACATACATTTGTTCCTCACTCTTTCAACAAGTACGTAACAGGGCCAGGCACAGTGGCTCATGCCTGTAATCCCAGCACTCTGGGAGGCTGACGTGGGAGGATTACTGGGACCCAGGAGTTCAAGATCAGCCTGGGCAACATAGGGAGACCCCATCTCTTAAAAAAAAAAAAAAGTTAGTTGGGTACAGTGGCCCATGCCTATGGTCCCAGCTACTCAGGAGGATGAGGTGGAACACTTAGGCCTGGGAGGTCAAGGATGCAGTGAGCCACCACTGCACTCCAGCTTGGAGGACAGACTAAGTCTCTTTTGCTTTTTTTTTTTGGAGACACAGTCTGGCTCTGTTGCCCAGGCTGGAGTACTCACTGCAACCTCTGCCTCCCACGTTCAAGGGATTCTCATTCTCCATTTGGTTCTCATTTTTAATTCTCGTGTCTTGTGCCACCACCATACCTGGCTAATTGTTTTGTATTTTTAGGAGAGACAGGGTTTCACCATGTTGGCCAGGCTGGTCTCAAACTCTTGGCCTCAAGTGATCCGCCCACCTCAGCCTCTAAAAGTGCTGGAGTGCTGGGATTATAAGTGTGAGCCACCATGCCTGGCCTAAAGTAACTTCTTTGAAGCAGAATTGAAATAATATTTTTTATTATTTTTTTTTTTTATTTTATTTTTTTTTTTTTTGAGACGGAGTCTCGCTCTCTCACCCAGGCTGGAGTGCAGTGGCGCGATCTCGGCTCACTGCAAGCTCCGCCTCCCGGGTTCACGCCATTCTCCTGCCTCAGCCTCTCCGAGTAGCTGGGACTACAGGCGCCCGCCACCACGCCCGGCTAATTTTTTTGTATTTTTAGTAGAGACAGGGTTTCACCGTGGTCTCGATCTCCTGACCTCATGATCCGCCCGCCTCGGCCTCCCAAAGTGCTGGGATTACAAGCGTGAGCCACCACGCCCGGCCTTGAAATAATATTTTACACGAAGTCAAAAAACAATCCTTCTGTACACTCACAGCTTTTTGTTTGTTTGTTTTTGAGACTAAGTCTCACTCTCGTTGCCTAGGCTAGAGTGCAATGGCACGATCTTAGCTCACTGCAACCTCCGCCTCCCGGGTTCAAGCGATTCTCCTGCCTCTGCCTCCCAATTAGCTGGGATTACAGGCGCGGGCCACCAGGCCTGGCTAATTTTTGTATTTTTAGTAGAGACGGGGTTTCACCATGTTGGCCAGGCTGGTCTCGAACTCCTGACCTCAGGTGATCTGCCCACCTCAGCCTCCCCAAGTGCCAGGATTACAGGCATGAGCCACCGTGCTCGGCCCACTCACAGCTTTTTATCTGGCATTTTTCACATTCTACTTTGTGAGTATTACCTCTGAATGTATATTTTCCCCCACTTCTAAATTAAGTGAAAGCAGGCTGGGTGTGGTAGCTCATGCCTGTAACTCCAGCTCTTTGGGAGACTGAGGCAGGTCAATCTCCTGAAGTCAGGAGTTTCAGACCAGCCTGGGCAACACAGTGAGAACCCCGTCTCTACCAAAAATACAAAAAAATTAGCTTGGCATGGTGGCAGGCGCCTATAATCCTAGCTACTCAGGAGGCTGAGGCATGACAGTTGCTTGAATCCGGCAGGTGGAGGTTGCAGTAAGCCGAGAATGTGCAACTGCACTCCAGCCTGGGCGACAGTGTAAGATCCTGTCTCAAAAATCAATAATAAATAAATAAGTGAGGCTGGGCGCGGTGGCTCACGCTTGTAATCCCAGCACTTTGCGAGGCTGAGGCGGGCGGATCACGAGGTCAGGAGATCGAGACCATGGTGAAACCCCGTCTCTACTAAAAATACAAAAAATTAGCCGGGCGTGGTGGCGGGCGCCTGTAGTCCCAGCTACTCGGAGAGGCTGAGGCAGGAGAATGGCGTGAACCCGGGAGGCGGAGTTTGCAGTGAGCCGAGATCGTGCCACTGCACTCCAGCCTGGGTGCCTGGGTGACAGAGCGAGACTCCGTCTCAAAAAAAAAATAAAAATAAATAAAAAATAAATAAATAAATAAATAAATAAATAAGTGAAAGCAGAGACTATATTGGATACATATTCGTATGCTTTTAAAATGCCAAGCATACAGGAGGAATATAATAAACACATAGTAGTGGACTAATAAATGTTAATTCTACGAAAGGTTAATTCATCTTTAGCTTTTCTGAAATGATTTTTTTCACCCTGGTAATTTTTAGCTTGGAGAATAATTCATCACTAAGTGTGGGCAACATTTCCGCTAACGCTGCCATCAAAGAACTTTCCCTTTTTGGGGTGGGGTAGGTCTCCCTTTGCTGTCGTCTCAGGAAAAGTTGAGCTCTGAAGAAAAATGAGTCTAGCAAGGGTGTATTACGAACACAGCAATCAAATAACAGCCAAATTTACTGAACTTTTTCCATTTGCTAGGTACCCATGGGTACCACGGTGTGGGGATTCTTTGAATCCTCACTCCCACACTTCCGGGGCAAGCTGCTTTTTCAAAACAAAGCAAGCTCCGAAAGAGTATGTTACTTGAGCAGTGTCTTACAAGGGATAGCTGTGTCATTTCAAACACAGATGTCAAGGCTGGACGCAGTGGCTCACGCCTGTAATCCCAGCACTTTAGCAGGCCCAGGCGGGCAGATCACCTGAAGTCGGGAGTCCGAGATCAGCCTGACCAACATGTAGAAACCCTGTCTCTACTAAAAATACAAAATTAGCTGGGCGTGGTGGCGTATGCCTGTAATCCAGCTACTTGGGAGGCTGAGGCAAGAGAACTGCTTGAACCCGGGAGGTGGAGGTTGCGGTGGGCTGAGAACACGCCGTTGCACTCTGGCCTGAGCAACAAGTGTGAAACTCCCTCTCAAAAAAAAAAAAACAAAAACAGATGTCTAGTAAAGGATGCACAGTCAATAGGGAGTGAACAACACTCAAAAAAGCACAGTAGGAGGCCGGGCACAGTGGCTCACGCCTGTAATCCCAGCACTTCGGGAGTCCCAGGTGGGCAGATCACCTGAGGTCAGGAGTTCGAGATCAGCCTGGCCAACACAGCAAAACCCCATCTCTACTAAAAATACAAAAAATAGCCAGGCGTGGTGGCAGGCGCCTGTAATCCCAGGTACTGGGGAGGCTGAGGCAGGAGAATCACTTGAACCCAGGAAGCGGAGGTTGCAGTGAGTTAAGATGGCGCCACTGCACTCTAGCCTGGGCGAAAGAGAGAAACTCCATTTCAAAAAAAAAAAAAAAAAAAAAAAATAGTAGGGCCGGGCGCGGTGGCTCACGCCTGTAATCCCAGCACTTTGGGAGGCCGAGGCGGAAGGATCACTTGAGGTCAGGAGTTCGAAACCAGCCTGGCCAACATGGTGAAACCCCATCTCTACTAAAAATACAAATATTAGCCGGGCGTGGTGGCCCGCGCCTCAGGCACGAGAATCGCTTGAGCCTGGGAGGCGGAGATTGCAGTGAGCCGCGATCGTGCCACTGCACTGCACTACAGCCTAGGAGAAAAAAAAAAGGCAAAAAAACACAATATTGCAGTCGGCAGAATCTTCTTTCTCCTCCTTTCACAAGAGACCACATTCTGACACCAACTTCCGTGGAAGCACTGGCGCTAGCTCCAAACTAACAATCGCCAAATTCGAATCAGTTACCGGGAGAAGGAAGTGAGGCACTTCGCCGGGCAGGAGTCCACGCTGGGAGGAGGAAAGGCGCAGGCTCCCGAGTTGTGGAGCCAACGTTCAAATCCTTACGGGGTGGGACCGGCCTGGGCCAGTCATTTTACCTGCGCCTCAGCTCTAACAGGGTACTGAAATACCTACTTTGGAGGGCCTGCTAGGAAATTCAAATGGGTAACGCTGGTCAGGGGCAT
The DNA here is from genome assembly GCF_028878055.3 of Symphalangus syndactylus. Taxonomy (NCBI): domain Eukaryota; kingdom Metazoa; phylum Chordata; class Mammalia; order Primates; family Hylobatidae; genus Symphalangus; species Symphalangus syndactylus. The sequence goes on along the minus strand of NC_072442.2, from coordinate 26,073,124 downwards.
CAGGCACAGTGGCCATTCTTGGTAGAGCGACGCGCTCCAGGGCCGAGCGGGAAATGGCGAGGCCGGGCACTGGGGCACCGCCCAGACGCGGGGCGGACCCCAGGGGTCAGACCGGGCCCCGCACCGCCCTCCACCACAGAGCGGCGAGGCCCGGCACCGCCCGCCCGCCAGCCCGCCGCGTCGGGCCCGCAGCGCGCGCCTCCTCCCCCACCGCATCTCGTGGCCCCCGCTTCCCCCTAGTCCCGCTAGAAGGGCTCGCGCCCCGCCACCCGCCCGCCCAGCGCTGCCTGGCGCCTCACCTCGCCGAGTCCCCCTAATCCGCGCCAAGGAGTCGCCGGTCGCGCGCGCCTCCGGGCTTTGCGTGCGCGCCCCCGGGCGGCGCAGTGGCGAGCGCGCCGCGTGCGGCGCGCCCGCCGCCTCCGCCCCTCGGCCGTGGAGGCCCCCACCGGGTCCCGAGCGCCCGCCACCGCCCCCTTGGCCTTTTCCCGGTCCCCGCCGCGCGTCCGCTGCTGTCCCTGTGCCTGAGGACTGGGAGGATGGGGCTGAGCCGCTTGCCTGACTTTTGATCCGACCAGTAAACACTTTGCCCGTGTGGCGCGTGGCCCGTTGCCTGAGGCTTCCCGGCGCGTGGGGCTGTTTGGTCGCCTCCGGAGTGCGGTGAGGCGGGCTGAGCCGGGACTGCCTGGGTTTGGGGATAACGTTCCCACCTCCACCCCTGTTGCAGCAACGGAAATTGAGGCTGAGGGAACTGAGCCCAGGGATGGCGAGCCGTGGCTGCCTCTCCAGTCCGGGCCCCGAAGGGCTGCTCGTGGATGAACCAGACTGATTTTAAGGGGCGAAGAGGGTGCGTTTCAATCAGATGCTTCTGGAACGTCGGAATTGTCTTCTTTGGAAAGAACCATCCCCTCTTTGGGCTTCAGAGGCCCAAATTGAGGCGCAATGATGAGAGGATGTGGTGGTCTACTCTGATGTCAATCTTGAGGGCTAGGTATGTCCCAACATCTCTTATTACTGCTGTTAATGATGATTCTAATAGCTACCATTTGTCGAGTACTTATTGCATGCCAGACATTGCACAAAGCAGGTTACACATACGGTCTCATTTAAAACTTGTGAGGTAGACACCTGTTGTTATCCCCATTTTCCAGGTGAAGAAATCTAGGCACTGACACATAAATAACTTGGGATCACACTGCTAGGAAGTACTGGGGAAGGGAATTCAAGCCGTAGTTTATCTGAACTATATAACTGTTACATCTATTTAGAAGTCTGCCTTTGATAAATTTGCCCAACCTTTTTTTAGAATTCACTTACACTTTATGCCTGTGTGAACCCTGTCATTCTTTTTTGGTACATGCATAATACAAGTTCATTCTTAAAAAAAAAAAAAAAAAAAAAAAAAGCCCTGCCGGGTGCGGTGGCTCACGCCTGTAATTCCAGCACTTTGGCAGGCCGAGGCGGGCGGATCACAGGGTCTGGAGTTCTAGACCAGCCTGACCAACATGGTGAAATCCCGTCTCTACTAAAAATACAAAAAATTACGCGGGCGTGGTGGCAGGCACCTGTAATCCCAGCTACTCGGGAGGCTGAGGCAGTAGAATCGCTTGAACCCTGGGGGCAGAGGTTGCAATGAGCCAAGATCCTGCCATTCCACTCCAGCCTGGGCAACAAGAGTGAAACTCTGTCTCAAAAAAAAAAAAAAAAGAAAAGAAAAACCACCTCCCACCAGGTTAAATAAATAATTAACATTTTGGTATGTACCCTTCCAGACATTTTCCTGTGCATCACATCAATAAATATATGATAGGATATTTTACATTTGATGTATCCTGAAGATTGATTAATTCAACAAATGTTTAGTGAGTAGGCTTGTTGTAGGTGCTGAGAATTCAGCAGTGAAGAAAACAAAGTCTCTGCCTCATGGATCTCATATTATAGTAGGGAAGACTGTCAATAAGCAATATACACATTACTAAATAATAGATAATGCCCAGTAATGTGGCAAGTTTTATGGAAAAATCAGGATAAGAGTGATGTGGGGATTCTCTTTTAGTTAGGGTAGATAAGGAAGGCCTCTTAGCTAAGGAGGCACATAAACAAATATCTGATCATTTAATGAGAGAAGGAGCTACATGGATTTCTAGAGGGAAACTATCCTAGAAGAGAAGCAGCAAGTGCAGTGGCCCTGAAATGGGGATTTGTTTGGCATGGAAAAAGGGCAAGACCAGTGTGGCTGGAGCACAGCAAATGAGAGCAATTAGATGGAAATCATAGGTGGATCATGTATCATCTGGTAGGGTTTGGATTTTATTGGGAAGTGACAATATGACAAAGGGTTGAGACCAAAGGAGTAGCTTTGCTGTAAAAGGATCACTGTGGGCTGGGAGCGGTGGCTCACACCTGTAATCCCATCACTTTGGGAGGCCGAGGCAGGCGGATCACTTGAGGTTAGAAGTTCGAGACCAGCCTGGTCAACATGGTGAGACCTCATCTCTACTAAAAATACAAAAAAAATTAGATGGGCATGGTGACGGGTGCCTGTAATCCCAGCTACTCGGGAGGCTGAGGTAGGAGAATCACTTGAACCCGGGAGGTGGAGGTTGCAGTGAGCCAAGATTGTGTCACTACACTCAAGCCTGGACAACAGAGTGAAACTACATCTCAAAAAAAAAAAAAAAAAAAAAAAGGAACACCGCGGCAGCTGTGCGGAGAGTGGATGGTAGAAATATTAAAATTGCCCTTTGCCTGGTGAAGTGGTGTGTACCTGTAATCCCAGCTACTCGAGAGACTGAGGCAAGAGGATGGATTGAGCCCAAGTTTGAGACCAGCGTAGGCAACGTATCGAGACCCCCATCTCTAAAAAAATTTTAAATTGCCCTCTAAGGCATAAATTGTCCTTTTACACGGTAGTTGTTCAGCAGATAGTTTATTAACATTAGTGTTTCACCTATAGCTGTACAGCTTTACAGCCACTCTCAACTTCACATAGTGGAAGTGGGGTCAGTCATTTAGGACGTATCTGTGTCTTTTTCAATGAAACTCAAATTTTGAGACTGGCTAAGGCAAATATCCAGATCTGGATGTCATGATTGTCAACAATGAATATCAGTAATTAGTGTTGTAATACTGTGGAAAAATTAGTCCCACATAATACTGAGATCTGGTCATTAAAAACATAGCATTCAGGGGCTAGGCACGGTGGCTCATGCCTGTAATCCCAGCAGTTTGGGAGGCCAAGGTGGGTGGATCATTTGAGGCCAGTATTTCAAGATCAGCCTGGGCAACATGGGAAAACCCATCTCTGCTAAAAATACAAAAATTAGCTGGGTGTGGTGGTGCATGCCTGTAATCCCAGCTTCTTGGGAGGCACAAGAATTGCTTGAACCCTGGATGTGGACGTTGCAGTGAGCTGAAATCGCACCACTGCCCTCCAGCCTGTTCAACAGAGCAAGAGTCTGTCTCAAAAACAAAAAACAAAAATCATAGCATTCGAGTACCTGGAAATTACCCTCTCCCTTCAGTTGATGTTAGGCTCTACTTAGACCAATTTAGTCAGTGTGCTTAAGAAAGATGTGGAGAGGGCAGGACACAGTGCCTCACACCTGGGATCCCTGCATTTTGGGAAGCCAAGGTGGGCAGATCGCTTGAGTTCAGGAGTTCAAGGAGGCACGAGAACTGGGCAACATGGTGAAACCTCGTCTCTATAAAAAATGCAAAAATTAGCCAGGTGTAGTGGCATATGCCTGTAGTCCCAGCTACTTAGGAGGCTGAGGTGAGAGGATCGCTTGAGCCCAGAGGGTGGAGGCTGCATTGAGCCAGTATCACACCACTGCAGTCCAGCCTAGGTAACAGAGTGAGACACTGTATCAAAAAAAAAAAAAAAAAAAGATGTGGCGAAATTAAAATGCACAGTGAGAAGAAGGGTAACACTGATTAAGGCAGCGCTCCTCTGGGTTTTTGTCTTAAGTGGATGTGATAGTGGCATCACTTACACGACCAGCTGAAGGAAGAACAGATTTGGAGGAGAAATTGAAAGTTCTGTTTTGGGGCCGGGCGCGGTGGCTCACGCTTGTAATCCCAGCACTTTGGGAGGCCGAGGCGGGCGAATCACGAAGTCAGGAGATCGAGGCCACGGTGAAACCCCGTCTCTACTAAAAAATATAAAAAATTGGCCGGGCGTGGTGGCGGGCGCCTGTAGTCCCAGCTACTTGGAGAGGCTGAGGAGAATGGCGTGAACCCGGGAGGTGGAGCTTGCAGTGAGCCAAGATTGCGCCACTGAACTCCAGCCTGGGTGACAGAGCGAGACTCTGTCTCAAAAAAAAAAAAAAAAAAAAAAAAGAAAGTTCTGTTTTGGATCTGTGTTTTGCATTCTGACTGGAAATGACAAATACAAGTCTACAGCTCATTGGAGGCATCAGAACTAAAACTGTATAACTGTATTAGAATTGTTTATTTGGCTGTGTGTCTTACCTGGACAGACCTTGAGGACAGACACTGTTATCTTTATAACCTCAGTGCTCTGAAGTGTATCCTCAAATATTTGTGAAATGAGCAAGTAAAGGCAAAAGTAAAAATGAAGTCACTGGCTGGGTGCAGTGGCTCACGCCTGTAATCCCAGCACTTTGGGAGGCCGAGGCGGGCGGATCACGAGGTCAGGAGATCGAGACCATCCTGGCTAACACGGTGAAACCCCATCTCTACTAAAAATACAAAAAATTAGCCAGGCGTGGTAGCAGGCGCCTGTGGTCCCAGCTGCTCGGGAGACTGAGGAAGAAGAATGGCGTGAACCCGGGAGGCGGAGCTTGCAGTGAGCTGAGATCGTGCCACTGCACTCCAGCCTGGGCAACAGAGCGAGACTGTGTCTCAAAAAAAAAAAAGAGAATGAAGTCACTTAGGCAAAATGTAGAAGATACATACTGTATGCTTTCACTGAAAGTCCAAGCACGTGAATGTGACTTACAAGTAGGGTGACCATAATTTCTGATTTGCTGAGAATAGCCTGGTTTACATCTGTTGTCCCTACATAAGTATTAATATTGCCTGGTTTCACTCTCAGTAGTGTCTCCGTTTGTACAATAAATTTATATTGTCATTCTTTTTAGAAGGCCCTTCTGGATCTAGCGTCTTCCTATATCTTTATCATCACTGCCCCATCTAAGACTCCATTTGCCAGCCAGGCGGACCTACCTTCATTTCTCATATGCACTCTTAACTTCAAGCTTTTTTTTGCCAAGGTACTGCCTACCTCACTTAGGCATCACTTCCTTAGGAACACTTCTCCTGACCCCCCAATGGCTGAGTTAAGTGACCCTCTTACATGTTCCCAGTACACCTTGTATTTAACCTGTCATAGCAAAGATGACTAAGTGCCTTGTTCCCTCACTAAATATCTCTGTAAAGGAACCTGAAAAAACACCTTTTGTCCTCTTTAAGCCATAAATTTATATTAATAATATCCAAATCCATGTTGAACCAGTATTTCTGAAGATTGACCTTCAGGATAAACTAATAGCACAATCTTCATGCCCTTTCATTCATAACTAACTGAAAAGGTTGACTTTTGTACCAGGAACGCAACAAAGAAAACTTGTATCTTGTCAGGGTCGGTAACCTGGCTGCCATTGACTGAGACCAAAATATCCCAACAGTTTGTCCTCAGCTGCTAAGCTGCTGTGGTTAGAATCAAACGTAGAGTTTCTGGCCCGGTGCGGTGGCTCATGCCTGTAATCCCAATATTTTGACAGTCCTAGGTGGGAAGATTGCTTGAGCTCAGGAGTTCGAGACTAAACTGGGTGACTTAGTGAGAGTTCAGCTCTACAAAAAAATAAAAAAATTAGCTGGGTATGGTAGCACACGCCTGTGGTCCCAGCTACTTGGGAGGCTGAGGTGGGAGAATCACTTGAGCTCAGACAGTTGAGGCTGTAGTGACACTTGATTGTGCCACTTTACTCCAGCCTGGGCAACAGAGTGAGACCTTGTCTGGGAAAAAAAAAAAAAAGGTAAGGAGACAACCTACGGAATGGGAGAAAATATTCATGAGCCCTACAGCAGATAAGTGGACAAGGGCCTGAAAAGACATTGCTCAAAAGAAGACATGCAAGTAGCATGGGAGGCCGAGGCGGGTGGATCACCTAAGGTTAGGAGTTCGAGACCAGCCGGGCCAACCTAATGAAACCCTGTCTCTACTAAAAAAACAAAAATTAGCTGGGCGTGGTGGCGGGCGCTTGTATTCCCAGCTACTCAGGAGGCTGAGGCAGGAGAATCACTTGAACCCAGGAGGCAGAGGTTGCAGTGAGCCAAGATTGTACCCTTGCACTCCAGCCTGGGCAACAGTGAGACTCTATCTCAAAAAAAAAAAAAGAAGACATGCAAATAGCTAACTGGTATGTGAAAAAAATGTTCAGCATCACTAATCATCAGGGAAATGTGAACTAAAACTACCATGAGATATCACCTCACACCTGTCAGAATGATTATTATCAAAAAGCGAGATAAGCATTGGCAAGGATGTGGAGAAAAACCCTGTACACTGTCAGTGGGAATGTAAATTAGTACAGCCATTTTGGAAAATAGTATGGAGGTTCCTTAAAAATTTTTAAATGGAACTACCATATGATCCAATAATCCACTTATGGGTATATATCTAAAAGAAATGAAATCCGCATGTCAAGGTATCTGTACTCCCATATCCATTGCAGCATTATTCACCATAGCCAAGACATGGAAACAGCCTACATGTACATCAATGGATGACTGAATAAAGAAAATGTGAAATATATATATGTGTGTGTGTACACACACACACACGCACACACACAATGGAATACTGTTCAGCCTTAAAAAATAAGGAAATCCTGTCACTTGCAGCAACATAGATGAACCTGGAAGACATTATGCCAAGTGAAATAAGCCAGGCACAGAAAGACAAATACTGCTTAATCTCACTTATGTGTGGCATCTAAAAAAGTCAAGCTTGTAGAAGTAGCAGCATGGTGGTTACCAGGGGATGGGAGAGAAAGAATTGGAGGATTTGGGCCAAAGGATACAAAATTTCAGTTAGACAGCAGGAATAAGTGCAGGAGATCTATTATACTACATGGTGACTATAGTTAAAAATATATACTTGAGGCCTGGCACTGTGGCTCACACCTGTAATCCCAGGACTTTGGGAGGCTGAGGCGGGTGGGTCATCTGAGGTCAGGGGTTTGAGACCAGCCTGGCCCACATGGTGAAACCCCATCTCTACTAAAAATACAAAAATTAGCCAGGCGTGGTGGTGCATGCCTGTAATCCCAACTACTCAGGAGGCTGAGGCATGAGAATCACTTGAACCTGGGAGGCAGAGGTTGCAGTGAGCCAAGATTGCATCACTGCACTCCAGCCTGGGCAACAGAGCAAGACCCTGTCTCAAAAACAAAAACAAACAAACAAACAAAATATATATACTTGAAAATTGCTAAGAGAGTAGATTTTAGTTGTTCTTACCACACAAAAAAATAAGTATTTGCAGTAATCGGTATATATTTGTGGTAATGGATTTGTTAATTAACTTGATTTAGCCATTCCACAATGAGTATGTCTATCAACACATGTTGTACATCATGAATATACACAATTTTTATTTGCCAAAAAAAGTTTAAATATGCCATAAGTAAATTAAATAAAATATATTTCTTAGAACGTTATTTATAAAAATAAATCAAAAAACCAGATCTGTCCAAATATAACTAATAAACTGACTCTCATTATTTAACACTCAAGAGTTGGCTGGTATCAGGATTTTCATAATTCCATGGCCATTAAACAGTTTTCGTGAATCCAGGCCTTCGTTACCTATCTCTTCTGCTTCTTCCTCACCTTACTGACTTCTTTCTCATGTACACAAAGTGTGGAATATCTGTCTCATGAGTCACCAGCCTTTGGGCAGAACCCAAAAAATTGGGTGAACTAGAAATATATTGTTGCTAAGTGGCTCGGTTTATCAGACAATTCTAAAATGCCTACTAGGCTGCCTAGTTGCATACTTTACTTTTCTGCCTAATGTACAGGACCTCCACCTTGTGACTGTCAAAACAGGCTCCTAAATTATTTTGCATCATTTGGTGACAGGCAGTCTATACTCTTGTGCAACCAACAAGTGCCCAATAAATGTTTGGAATATGCAAGGAACTTGGCATGGTTTAATATAATTGAAAAAGCAAGCATAGACTTTGAGACTTTCCTGAATTTGAATTCTGTCTCCACTCCTTACCACCTTTAAGAATTTAGGGCCTGACCGGGCGCGGTGGCTCACGCTTGTAATCCCAGCACTTTGGGAGGCCGAGGCGGGCGGATCACGAGGTCAGGAGATCGAGACCACGGTGAAACCCCGTCTCTACTAAAAATACAAAAAATTAGCCGGGCGTGGTGGCGGGCGCCTGTAGTCCCAGCTACTCGGAGAGGCTGAGGCAGGAGAATGGCGTGAACCCGGGAGGCGGAGCTTGCAGTGAGCCGAGATCGCGCCACTGCACTCCAGCCTGGGTGACAGAGCGAGACTCCGTCTCAAAAAAAAAAAAAAAAAAAAAAGAATTTAGGGCCTGGTGCGGTGGCTCACGCCTATAATCCCAGCACTTTGGGAGGCCGAGGCGGGCAGAACACTTGAGATCAGGAGTTCGAGACCAGCCTAGCCAACATGGTGAAACCCCATCTCTACTAAAAATATAAAAAATTAGCCGGGCATGGTGCTGCATGCTTATAATCCCAACTACTTGGGAGGCTGAGGCAGGAGAGAATCGCTTGAACCCAGGAGGCAGCGGTTGCCGTGAGCCGAGATCCCACCATTGCACTCCAGCCTGGGCAACAAGAGTGAACAAGAGTGAAACTCCATCTAAAAAAAAAAAAAAAAAGAATTTTGGGAAGTTATTATCTTCCTGCATCTCTTTTCTCCTCCTGCGTAACATGAAAATAATAATGTCTAATTCGTAAGAGTTTCATAAGGATATGATGAAAGCCCGATGCAGTAGCTCACGCCTTGTAATCCCAGCACTTTGAGAGGCTGATGTGGGTGGGTCACTTGAAGTCAGTAGTTCGAGACTAGCCTGGCCAACATGGTGAAACCCTGTCTCTACTAAAAATACAAAAACTAGCTGGGCATGGTGGCATGCACCTGTAATCCCAGCTACCCGGGAGGCTGAGGCATGAGAATCACTTGAATCCGGGAGGCAGACGTTGCAGTGAGGCATGATCACTCTGTTCCCCACTCTAGCCTGGGGGACAGAGCGAGACTCAGTCTAAAAAAAAAGGGGGGGTGTGGGATGATATATGTATGTGTACTACTACCTTGTTCATGGTGGGAGTCAAATATAATTTTATTTATAGAAGTGCTCCACAGGATGTTCCTGGGGCTTAGTTAGAAGTTGTTCTATGTAGGTTAACTAGTGCTCAGCATAGAATTTTTCATTATTTAAATAAAAAACTCTTATCTACTGGAAACCTGTAGGTTTCAAGAACAACAGCCAATTAAACAGAATTTTTTTACTGGCAGTTTCTTCAGCATTTTCCTCACTATAGAATATTAAGGAAAGTGTATGTTATCTCACAGGTCGCAGGACAAATGTGTAGTTGCAATATAGGATGGAGGATCCAGCCTTGCCTCAAATGGAGAGCAAACTCAGGAGCTATGTCTCATTTAATTAATGCAAATAGTGAACAAACTTACGCATTATTAGCAATTAACTGTAAGACTGTTCCTTAGAGTACAGAGTAAGTACTTTTATTGTAATCAAAACTTACAACAAGGTTAATCTGATGCATATTTAATAATATATGTAATTGTTATGGTGTTGCATGATAATTAGGCCCTACACATTAAATTGTTTACATAAATGACTATAATTGGTTATTTTTACACAGCCAAACACATAAAGCGTTTGCCTGCTCATTTTATTAATTTTCTAGATTCTATAAGCATGCCAAAGACAACAGTTTATCTGAAGTCCTTTGCTACTTAATCATGCACTACAAACACACTATTCAAAATGACACAGCAGGGTTTCCCCTGGTACTGAAAATAGCTACTATTCAAGGCTTTCTGTATATATTCTATCATTTAATGCCTAAGAAACCCTTTAAGGGAGGTGGTATTACTCCCATTTTACTGATGCAGAAAGTGATACTTAAGAGAATGTAAGTAGGCAGCATAGTGGAGATTGAGACTACTACCACAATCCCTGACACTACTTTATACCATCTCGGAAGGTAATGGATCACAGCAGAGATATGTAAAGTTAGTTTAGGAGACAAAGTGGCTCTGAAAAATACAGAATATATATAGCATATCCAAAGGGAGAATGAATCAACCTGAAAAAGAGAGAGGTTAGTCAGTAATGGAACAGTAATGGGAGGGCTGGAGCTGACTTAGTGCCCATTCAAGGAAGAGAGCCTTGGCCAGTGCATTTCAGGCATTATTACCCCATTATAGCCCACTATATTATAGAGTTACTTATCAGACTAATGCCATCTAATATTTAAACTTTAAAACTAACTCCTGTTACTCTAATTTCTTTTCTTTTTTTGAGATGGAGTCTCCCTCTTGTTGCCCAGGCTGGAGTGCAGTGGTGCCATCTCGGCTGACTGCAACCTCTGCCTCCTGGGTTCAAGCAATTCTCCTGCCTCAGCCCCCTAAGTAGCTGGGATTACAGGCATGTGCCACCACACCCGGTTAATTTTTGTATTTTTAGTAGAGACAGGGTTTCACCTTGTTGGTCAGGCTGGTCTCTAACTCCTGACCTCAGATGATCACCTACCTCAGCCTCCCAAAGTGCTGGGATTACAGGCATGAGCCAACACCCCCAGCCTTATTTTTTCTTTTTTTTTCTTTTTTTTTTTTTTTTTTTTTGAGATGGAGTCTTGCTCTGTCGCCCAGGCTGGAGTGCAGTGGCGCAATCTCGGCTCACCGCAACCTCCGCTTCCCGGGTTCACGCCATTATCCGTTATGCTGCCTCAGCCTCCCGAGTAGCTGGGACTACAGGCGCCTGCCACCATGCCCGGCTAATTTTTTGTATTTTTAGTAGAGACGGGGTTTCACCGTGTTAGCCAGGATAGTCTTGATCTCCTGGGTCTTGTGATGCACCCCCCTCAGCCTCCCAAAGTGCTGGGATTATAGGCGTGAGCCACCTCGCCCGGCCTTCTTTTTTTTTTTTTTTTTTTTTTTTTTTTGAGATGGAGTTTCACTCTTGTTGCCCAGGCTGGAGTGTAATGGCGCAGTCTCAGCTCACCACAACCTCCGCCTCCTGGGTTCAAGCGATTCTCCTGCCTCAGCCTCCCGAATACCTGGGATTATAGGCATCTGCCACCACGCCTGGCTAATTTTTATTTTTAGTAGAGACAGGTTTCTGCCTGTTGGCCAGTCTGGTCTTGAACTCCTGACTTCAGGTGATCTGCCCGCCTCGGCCTCCCAAAGTGCTGGGATTACAGGCGTGAGCCACCGTGCCTGGCCTCAAATTTCTTAAAAAGTAATTATTGTAAGGCTGGGTGGGGCAGCTCACCCCTGTAATCCCAGCACTTTGGGAGGCCGAAGTGGGCGGATCATCAGGTCAGGAGTTCGAGACCAGCCTTACCAACATGGTGAAACCCCATCGCTACTAAAAATACAAAAATTAGCCGGGTGTGGTGGCACACGCCTGTAATCCCAGCTACTCGGGAGGCTAAGGCAGAAGAATTGCTTGAACCTGGGAGGCGGAGCTTGCAGTGAGCCGAGATGGTGCCATTGCACTCCAGCCTGGGTGACAGAGCGAGACTCCTTCACAAAAAAAAAAAAAAAAAAAAAAAAAAAAATTATTGTAGGCTGGGTGCAGTGGCTCATGCCTGTAATCCCAGCACTTTGGGAGGCTGAGGTGGCTGGATCACTTGTGGTCGGGAGTTCAAGACCAGCCTGGCCAACATGGTGAAACCCTGTCTCTATTAAAGATACAAAAATCAGCCAGGTGTGGTGCTGCACGCCTGTAATCCCAGCTACTAAGGAGGCTGAGGCAGGAGAATAGCTTGAACCTGGAGGCAGAGGTTGCAGTGAGCCGAGATCACGCCATTGCTCTCCAGCCTGGGCCACAGAGTGAGACTCCTTCTCAAAAAAAAATAATAATAATAGTAATTATTGTAGGGATTAAACTAATGTTTTTCAAGTTTTTTTAGTCATTATTAGCAGCCCTAAAGAACCTTTTTAGAAATATACCTCTCCCCCACAAAGTTTTAATGCCATAAACTATATATACGTTTATGTACTATATATATATACTCTGTATATAAAAAGATTAAATTTTTTTGCCCCTTAGAATAAGACTTTTTTCTCCCCCTTTTTGAGTGCATGGGTTACACAATGTTGCATGAATGATTCGGCTTCCCCCATAGAACTACCTTCAGATTCAGAACATGCGTTATGCAAAGGATAGTATTTCTGTACATATGACAATTATATTTCTCATTGTAAGTTAATAAATAATTTCTGTGCATATGACATAATTCTCATAAACTAATAAACTAATTGACAATTTTACTTTTGAGCTTGCTTAGTGTGATTCTGCTCCTTAATAAGGGGGTTATTCTCTATGTGTGGAAAATTTGGGTTTCTAAGCCTGTAAAATAGCATGAGAGGCCTTTTGATAGCCTGCTAGCTTTCACCAAGGCTTTTTGCTTGAAACTTCTAGAGCATTCTTAGTTGTTCATTTAGTAAGTATTGAGTCCTACTATAGGCCAAGGACTGTGCCAGGTACTAGGGATTCAAAGACTAATAAAATAGTGTTCCCTCCAGAAGCGCTCACTGTCCAGTTGGGGAGACAGATATGCACACAAATATTACAATACAATGTAATATGTGCTGTAACAGAGATATGCTAGAGATACTAAGAGCTCCAAGAAGAGATTAGTTTATTTTAGGGAGAATTAAGTGGTAGAACTCTATAAAGTGATGAGTTAAATCTTGGAGGAGAATGAGGAGGAAATTCCAAGTGGAAAGAGCAAATTATATAAGGCCCAGAAATATGAAATAGCATGGCCAGTTTGGTCTTTGCGACTGGAGTGCAGGGAGTAAGAAACAGGAAAGCCCCTCCTAAAGTAGAGTAACTTGCACAGGTAGAGATTAGACTATAGAGGGCTTTATACTTTATTTATAAGGCTATGGGGAACCAGTGAAGCATTTTGAATTGCGGAGCGATGCTATCACTAATCTGGGCTTTATCTTTCCAACCAGTGGTGTGGATTGAGAAGTGGCAAGATACAAAGCCTGGAGTTATAGCAGTCCAAGTAAGAGATGGTGAGGGCCTGAACATAATTGGAATGGGAAGGAGGAAGAAGAAATTGATTAAAGGTATTTAAGAAGTAATTAATTAGAGGGAGAAGAGAGAGGAAGGTGGTAGGATTAGAGACAGTCCTCAGATGTCCAGCTGAGGTGGATACTGATGCTACTCACCCAGAGAGAGACAGCAGAGGGCAAAGCACAGACATGAAGGGAAAAGGGGAGATTTTGTTCTGGATATATTGAGTTTCAGGTGCCTGTACGATATACAGGCACTGTTCAATAGATGGATTCAAAAGCCAAGGGAGGCCGGGTGCTGTGGCTCACGCCTGTAATCCCAGCACTTTGGGAGGCCGAGGCAGGTGGATCACTTGAGGTCAGGAGTTCGAGACCAGCTTAGCCAACATGGTGAAACCCCATCTCTACTAAAAATACAAAAATTAGCCAGGCATTGTGGCGAGCATCTGTAATCCCAGCTACTCAGGAGGCTGAGGCAGGAGAATCGCTTGAACCTGGGAGGCGGAGGTTGCAGTGACCCGAGATGGCGCCATTGCACTCCATCTAGCCTGGGCGACAGAGGGAGTCTCCGTCTAAAAAAATGGAAAAAAGCCAAGGGGGACATTCAGGTCAGAGTTAAATAGATGAGGGAGTGAGCAAGAGATTGATGGAAAATTGGAAGCCACAGAAGACAAGATTGCTTGAACTCATTGAATGGAAAAACACGAAGGAAATGTGAAGAATAGAAACTTGGGTGACAACAGGTAAGACAGAGAAGAGCCCAGTAATCCAGAAAGGGAGAAGTAGATTTAAGAGAAAGAAGTAGCAGTAAAGGTGGGAGGTGGAATGTAGTCAGCAGAGCATTATTAAGACTATTTAGGCCCTAAAAAAAGGAAATATTATGGTGCTTGCCATGTAATTTTAATTTCAAGTGGATTAAATATTTAAAGAAAAAAAAAAAGGCCAGGCGCAGTGGCTCACGGCTGTAATCCCAGCACTTTGGGAGGCCGAGGCTGGTAGATCATCTGAGATCAAGAGTTTGAGACCAGCCTGATCAATATAGTGAAACCCCGTCTCTACTAAAAATACAAGAATTAGCCGGGTGTGGTGGCATGCATCTGTAGTCCCAGCTACTAGAGAGACTGAGACAGGGGAATTGCTTGAACCCGGGCGGCAGAGGTTGCAGTGAGCCGAGATCGCGCCACTGCACTCCAGCGTGGGCAACAGAGGAAGACTCTGTCTCAAAAAGAAAAAGAACTATAAAACTATTAGAAGAGAATATGAGAGAATTCGTACATAATTTTGACATGGGGAAGCAAAAATCTTCCTAACTATGGCTCAAAATACAGAAGGCATAGAAACAGAGGTTAATAATTTGACTATACAAAACTCAAGATTTCTGCACAGCAAAAAAAAAAAAAATCCTATGTCAAAATATAAATTGGGCCGGGCGCGGTAGTTCACATTTGTAATCCCAGAACTTTGGGAGGCAGAGGTGGGCGGGTCATCTGAGGTCAGGAGTTCGAGACCAGCCTGGCTAACATGGTGAAAACCTGTCTCTATTAAAAATACAAAAATCAGCCAGGCGTGGTGGTGCATACCTGTAATCCCAGCTACTCGGGAGGCTGAGGCAGGAGAATTGCTTGAACCCAGGAGGCAGAGGTTGCAGTGAGCTGAGATTGCACTGTTGCATTCCAGCCTGGGCAACAAGAGCGAAACTTCGTCTCAAAAAAAAAAAGTGATACCACAGCAGCTAGAGGAGGAGGCCAGACTTTTTTTTTTTTTGAGATGGAGTATTGCTCTGTCACCCAGGCTGGAGTGCAGTGGTTCGATCTCGGCTCACTGCAACCTCCGCCTCCCTGGTTCAAGTGATTCTCCTGCCTCAGGCTCCTGAGTAGCTGGGAGTACAGGCACGCGCCACCGTGCCCAGCTAATTTTTTGTATTTTTAGTAGAGACGGGGTTTCACAGTGTTAGCCAGGATGGTCTCGATCTCTTGACCTTGTGATCCACCTGCCTCGGCCTCCCAAAATGCTGGGATTACAGGCATGAGCCACCGCGCCCAGCCCCCATTTTACATTTTTTTTATTTGTGCCCACTGCCTTTTTTCAGAGGATGCAGTTAGCAATTTCAGCCACTGGATGGTGCAAATTCACAAGAGTCCAGTGAAAGTTCCTCAATTACGGTCCAAGGTGCACCTGTTGCTACACTGCACCAAGTGAAGGAGGGTGGGGTAAAGGACTTTTTGGATCTGAAATTTCAGTATAAACATGGATCGAAGTTCACTAGAAGTTCAGATTGAGGGAAATTTTTAGAATTTGATCACTGACAAGTCAGGTCATTGAATAAGGAAAGACAAAAGAAAAGTGTTGTAATAATGAAGAGGAAGAGAAAAAGGAACAGATGATGAAATATGAGGGAAAATAAGTCTAAAGAGATAAATTCAAGCATTAGCAACAATTATGGTATGACCCTTTACTGGTTTGCATTTCCCTGGTAACTGATAGCAACTTTGATGTAAAAATAAAGCTTACTTCATTCTCTTCTAGAAAGTCAGCTATGCTACCCTTAGCTTATCCATTTGGTGGTGTGACATTATCAACAAATATTTTTAGTATCTACTATGAACATGGTGCTTTGTTGATACAAAGTAATATAGAGATATACAAATTAACACAGATACTGGGCTTCAAGCAGAAGAACCAGTAAGTACATATAAGAAGATAAGTAATTGACTGGATTAAGAAAATGTGGCACATATACACCATGGAATACTATGCAGCCATAAGAAAGGATGAGTTCATGTCCTTTGTAGGGACATGGATGAAGCTGGAAACCATCATCCTAAGCAAATATCGCAAGGATAGAAAACCAAACATCGCATGTTCTCACTCATAGGTGGAAACTGAACAATGAGAACACTTGGACACAGGGCTGGGAACATCACACACCAGTGCCTGTCGTGGGGTGGGGGGATGGGGGAGGGATAGCATTAGGAGAAATACTTAATGTAAATGACGAGTTAATGGGTGCAGCAAATCAACATGGCACATGTATACATATGTAACAAACCTGGACATTGTGCACATGTGCCCTAGAATTTAAAGTATAATAATAATAATAATAAAGAAGAAGATAAGTAATTCAAGGCAACCTGAGGGCCATTGTGTCAACTCAGAAAATGGATACTTTTTGAGAGTGGGAGTGGAGTATCAGTGGGATGGGGAGGAAGGGATCATAGGACTCTCATCCTGTTCAGGGCAAACAAAAAATAAAAAGATTTCTTCTGGCCTTTAGTCATAAGTACATGCAGCAACTCTTCCTTGGTAAATGGCTAGTTATGGACATAGACATAGGAAAAGTGCTCTAGGTCAGAATCTGCTGGGCAGTGATTAAAAAGCATCCAAAATATTAATAGGAGGGGGTAGGAGATATGAGGAAATAATGGTTAAGGCCAGTACCACTCCTGAAACCACCGTTGCACTAGCCCGGGAGTACAGAAAAGGAAGGATGTTAATGGCTTGTTCAGGCGTTTCAGAGATCCAAAGTCCCAGGTCACTTTGATTTTTGAGATTATGGGTTTATCTAAAAAATGAAGAAATGGCAAAACAGAGATACAAAATATGTTTTATATTTTATTTATATTTATCTTTTTTTTTTTTTTTGAGATGGAGTCTCACTCTGTCACCCAGACTGGAGTGCAGTGTCGCCATCTCAGCTCACTGCAACCTCTGCCTCCCGGGTTCAAGTGATTCTCCTGCCTCAGCCTCCCGAGTAGCTGGGATTACAGGCATGTGCCACCACACCCAGCTAATTTTTGTATTTTTAGTAGAGACAGGGTTTCACCATCTTGGCCAGGCTGGCCTGAAACTCCTGACCCCAGGTGATCCACCCGACTTGGCCCTCCAAAGTGCTGGGATTACAGGCGTGAGCTACCGCGCCTGGCTGTTGTATATTTTAAGTGTTTCTGTTTAACAAAGTAATGCTTTTAAATACACATGCAAATATGGCTGTTTACTTAATGTCATTCAGCAATAACTTAAAAAGTTTAAACTGGAGGTTTTTGTGAATGTACCTTCTTTGCCCTAAGCAACTACCTATCTTAATTTTGGGGCCTATCAAAAAGTATTGGGGTGACATCAACCCTTTAAAAAGGTGGAACAGGCTGGGCACAATGGTTCACGCTTGTAATCCCAGCACTTTGGGAGGCCAAGGTGGGCAGATCACCTGAGGTCGGGAGTTCGAAACCAGCCTGATCAACATGGTGAAACCTCGTCTCTACTAAAAATACAAAAATTAGCTGAGCATGGTGGTGCATGCCTGAAATCCCAGCTACTTGGGAGGCTGAGGCAGGAGAATTGGCTTGAACCCGGGAGGCGGAGGTTGCGGTGAGCCGAGATCACGCCATTGCACTCCAGCCTGGGCAACAAGAGCGAAACTCCATCTCAAAAAATTAAAATTTAAAAAAAGGTGGAACAGCTTCTAGTCACCTCTAAAACTTGAAAATAAACACAACTTCTTGAAATGTAGTAGTAATATATTAGCCAAGAAGAAGAGACAGATTTTTTTTTTTTTTTTTGAGATGGAGTCTTGCTTTGTCACCCAGGCTGGAGTGCAGTGACATGATCTCAGCTCACCGCAACCTCAGCCTCCTGGGTTCAAGCGATTCTCCTGCCTTAGCCTCCTGAGTAGCTGGGATTACAGGCGCCTGCCACCACGCCCAACTAATTTTTTGTATTTTTAGTAAAGATGGTGTTTCACCATGTTGACCAGGCTGGTCTCAAACTCCTGACTCAAGTGATCCACCTGCCTTGGCCTCCCAAAGTGCAAGGATTACAGGCATGAGCCACCACGCCCAGCCAAAGAGACAGATTTAAAGTGGTGTGAAGAATATGAAGTTTTGTATGTGTCTTTTTATTATATGTGTATATATATTTATAATGTCCATAAAGAGATATATTAACCACTGATTACATATTAACCAGTGTTAATGATTATCTCTGGGAAGAGAGATTAGGTATTACTTTTATTCTTTATACTTTTGAGTATTTTCTAAAAGCTTTTATAATGAGAATGTACTTTATTTATTTTATTATATATTATATATATACATATTTTTTTGAGACAGAGCCTCGCTGTGTCGCCCAGGCTGGAGTGCAGTGGCATGATCTCAGCTCACTGCAAGCTCCGCCTCCCAGGTTCATGCCATTCTCCTGCCTCAGCCTCCCGAGTAGCTGGGACTACAGATGCCTGCCACCACACCTGACTAATCTTTTTTTTTTTTTTTAGTAGAGATGGGGTTTCGCCGTGTTAGCCAGGATGGTCTCGATCTCCTGACCTCGTGATCCGCCTGCCTCGGCCTCCCAAAGTGCTGGGATTACAGGCGTGAGCCACTGCGCCCGGCCGAGAATGCACTTTAATAATTATAAAAACAAAGTGTGGTAGCTTAATAAGAAAGAACTTGCAATAGAAACAGCAAATAAGGCTAGGCGCGGTGGCTCATGCCTAGCCTTTTTACTCCAGCACTTCGGGAGGCTGACGCGGGTGGATCCCTTGAGGTCAGGAGTTGGAGACCAGCCTGACCAATATGGTGAAACCCCATCTCTACTAAAAATACAAAAATTAGCTGGGTGTGATGGCTTATGCCTGTAATCTCAGCTACTGGGAAGGCTGAGGCACGAGAATAGTTTGAACCCAGGAAGCAGAGGTTGCAGTGAGCTGAGATTGTGCCATTGCACTCCAGCCTGGGCAACAGAGCGAAACTCCATCTCAAAAAAAAAAAAAAAAACAAAAGAAAAAGAAGAAAAGAAACAGTGAATAATTCCACAGGAATAATTGGCACTTCCATAGAAACAGTGTTTTATCAAGTTTTGTATAACTTGGTCTATAATGGTGACACTAGAAATGGTGCCCAGCTCTGAAGTGATCTGCAGATCCACATCCCAAAGCCCACACAGGAGTTCTCCTTTCTCCTCTGCCATCTCTCCCATCTCTGTTTTTATAGATCTTCACTGGTAAGGGAATATAGGACTTGAAGTTACTAGCTGATTAGGGAGTCAGAAAATCCTCAGAGGGGTCTATGCTTTGTCAGGGGAAACAAATTGTCCCCAAAGCAAAATAATTTTGATTCTGTCTGTGAATTTCTATAAAGTCAGTACAAATGTTACCCAAATTATACTTTTTTTTTTTTTTTCTTTGAGACAGTCTCGCTCTGTTACCCAGGCTGGAGTGCAATGGTTCAGTCTCAGGCTCAAGCAATTCTTGTGCCTCAGCCTCCAGAGTAGCTGAGATTACAGGTGCGTACCAGCATGCCTGCCTAATTTTTGTATTTTTAGTAGAGATGGGTTTCACCATGTTGTCCAGGCTGGTCTCAAACTCCTGGCCTCAAGCCATCTACCCACCTCGGCCTCCCGTGGTGTTAGGATTACAGGCTTAAGCCACCATGCCCGGCCTCCGATTATACTCTTGCAGGAGAGTTGATGAGAGCAGATTTTGCCATAGGTTTTATCTCCCGGGAAATCTCATGTTTCAGGATTAAGGGACATTCAGTGGTGGGTGAGGCTGGGAAGGGTGAAGATGCATGTAGGCATTAGTTCTGGACCAAGAGCTTCTAATTATATAATGCTTTTAATCATCCTCACCAGTGGTCTTGGGAAAGAGCAGGCATTTTATTTCTTCCTATTTTATTGTCGAACTAAGTCACAGATGGCAAAATAAACTTGAGGCAACATTGTGGATCAGTGGCAGGATGCAAATAATATACTCATTCATCCAAATGCCAACCTCAGTGTTCTTTCCTATCTACTATATTTTCAAGGTATGCTCTGTGGACATTTAGAGGTTCTTTTTTTTTTTTTTTTTTTGAGATGGAGTTTTGCTCCTGTCGCTCAGGCTAGAGTGCAATGGTGAGACCTCGGCTCACTGCAACCTCCACCTCCCAGGTTCAAGCGATTCTCCTGCCTCAGCCTCCCCAGTAGCTGAGATTATAGGTGCCCTCCACCATGCCTGACTAATTTTTGTATGTTTAGTAGAGACGGGTTTCACCATGTTGTCCAGGCCGGTCTCAAACTCCTGGCCTCAAGCCATCTACCCACCTTGGCCTCCCAAAGTGCTGGTATTACAGGCGTGAGCCACCACGCCCGGCCCTAGAGGTTCTTTGCAGCTTCTTTGAAACATGTCCTCATTATCCACGCTTTATATCTGTTCTCTTTCAGGCTGGGCTTGAATATTAAATCGAGCCTTAGGGTGAGATTTTCCCCTGTTGGTATTGTTTTGATAATCACTTTTTGGACAGCACTTGAAGTGAAAGAAAGAAGGATACAGTTTATGTATTTTTTTTTTAACCAGAGAACTAAGAAAACAGAATTACTTAGAAACAGACATATTTCACCAAAATGAAGTGGAATGGTTTCAGACTCAGGAAAAGAAGCAGGGCCTCACCCTGTCTTATCCCTCCTGACATTTCCTTTTTCACCTCAACATTGATTCAAGATCAGGTGGTTTCACTTTCTCACCAAACTCTTATTTAAGCAGGTTAGATTTGACTCATAGCTATTCTCCTGTGAGAAACAGCATTATCATAATTATTTTGCTCTGGAATCTTTGTCCAAAAGGTATGCAGCTCTCTATTAAACTATGATATAATATCAGAGCCACCTTAGGAATTCTGGATCGTCAGAAGACTTCACTTGGGTACTAATGGTCTGTAGTCCCTGAACCCCTTGGGGATAACTTATGAGGAAGACTTTTGGAATGAGTACGGTCAAGTTCCCTTCAGCAGTGTGTGAATAGGTACATGTAGCACCAGAAGCTAAATTTTATAAACGTCAACCAGGGAGATCAGGAGTCCCACTCTAAGCTATTGAGGGCCAGTGAGTGTGAAGTCAGCTGTGAAGATAACAGAGGAGTTGGAAGCTGTGTCACACTAACAGCTGCCTTGTTCCTTAGAGGCTGTGTTTGTGTCTTCTGTCAAAGAGAGCAGTAAGGTCCATTCATAGTGCTTGGAGGGAATGCTTTTTGTTCTCATTTGAGGGGATGGAAAGATATCAATTTAGATGGATGTATGAAGTGAATTACAGAAGGTTGTGGCTCAGGTAGGGGCATGAGGGTAACTCTGCTAAGCCCACACTTTCCCTTCATTAACCAGGAATTGGTGTTTGATTGTAATGTCCCTGCTGAAGATACAAGTGTGAAATTGGCAAGACTGTGCCCATGTTAATAGGGAGAAGACTGTGTAGTATCATTCAGTGTTTGAGATAGAGCAGAACTTTTCAGAAGTATGTCTGGTGGATAACAGTGATCCCTGAAGCTTTCTTTGGGTTTGATGAATTGGCAGCATCTTGTCCAACCTAGAGATTGAAAGGAAATATGAAAGTTAAAAAAGGATGCAAGTGTATAGTTCTTCATGTACCAAGAAAAGGGCTGGCTAAGTACAAAACCCCATGTAATTCCAAGTGCACTTCATTTTGCCTCTTTGTTAATCGATAATTACACTGAGAAAGTATGATCAAGGTGCACATAGGTATGAGAACCTATAATTGCTTGGAACCTATAACCCACTAGCAAAGTAATTATAAGATCTGGATCATAGTTCTGTTTCTACCAGCTGTGTAACTTTGGGAAGTCACATAACCTCTTCAAGCCTCAACTTAAGTATGAGTAAAATGTAGATACTTGCCCTGGCTACTTTCCAGGATTTCTGTAAGGCTCAAATGAGATAATGTATATAAGATTGCTATCTTAGTACTATTTTTTTTTTTTTGAGACGGAGTCTCGCTCTGTCACCAAGGCTGCAGTGCAGTGGTGTGATCTCGGCTCACCGCAGCCTGTGCCTCCCGGGTTCAAGCGATTATCCTGCCTCAGCCTCCTGAGTAGCTGAGATTACTGGCGCGTGCCACCATGCCTGGGAAATTTTTGTATTTTTAGTAGAGACGGAGTTTCACCATGTTGGTCAGGCTGGTCTTGAACTCCTGACCTCCTGATCCCTCCACCTCAGCCTCCCAAAGTGCTGGGATTACAGGCGTGAGCCACCGCGCCTGGCCGTATTTGTATTCCTTTTTTTTTTTTTTTTTTTGAGACGGAGTCTCGCTCTATCGCCCAGGCTGGAGTGCAGTGGCGCAATCTCGGCTCACTGCAAGCTCCGCCTCCCAGGTTCACGCCATTCTCCTGCCTCAGCCTCTCCGAGTAGCTGGGACTACAGGCGCCCGCCACCACGCCCGGCTAGTTTTTTGTATTTTTAGTAGAGACGGGGTTTCACCGTGGTCTTGATCTCCTGACCTCGTGATCCGCCCGCCTCGGCCTCCCAAAGTGCTGGGATTACAAGCGTGAGCCACCGCGCCCGGCCTGTATTCCTTTATCATTTAGTAGCTTATTGTGTTCATAGAAGTTCAATCACAGTTGCAGCTACCTGGTTATCTCTAATTCTATTCTGGACTAGACTTTGTAGTCCCTTAAGGCCTATTTCTTCCAATGTTCAGGAGAAATGATAATTTTTTTTGTTTATTTGTTTTTTTTTTTTTTTTTTTTGGAGACAGGGTCTCACTCTTTTTCCCAGGCTGGAGTGCAGTGGCTCGATCATAGCTCACTGCAGCCTTCAATTCCTGAGCCCAAGTGATCCTCCCACCTCAGCCTCCCAAGAAGCTAGGGCTACAGGCACATGCCACCAGCTGGCTTTTTTTTTTTTCTTTTTTTTGAGACAGAGTCTTGCTCTGTCACCCAGCCTGGAGTGCAGTGGCGCAATCTCAGCTCACCACAACCTCCGTCTCCTGGGTTCAAGCAATTCTCCTGCCTCAGCCTCCCAAGTAGCTGGGACTACGGGTGCATGCCACCATGCCCCGCCAATCTTTGTATTTTTAGTAGAGCCAGGGTTTCACCATTTTGGCTAGGATGGTCTCGATCTCTTGACCTCGTGATCCACCTGCTTCGGCCTCCCAAAGTGCTAGGATTACAGGCGTGAGCCACCATGCCTGGCCCAGCTGGCCATTTATTTTTTTATTATGGAGACAGTGTCTCGCTGTGTTGCCCAGGCTGGTCTCAAACTCCTGGACTCCAGCAAGTCTCCTTGCTGATGATGAATCAGGCCTGGCCTTAAAAATCTTAAAATAAGATTCTTGACTCCAATCTAAACGATCTGATTCAGTTTATATGGGGCCCAGAGGTATGTGTATTCAATAAGCACATTGTGTCATGTCTGGACTGATGTTAGGAAAAGAGTAGGATAAAATCATACCTATTTCCTGACATAAGAAGGATTGCCCACATTTGCTTCATAACAAGCAGCTCCCTGTTCCCAGCACATTAAAAAAAATATTTTTTCACAGTCCTCTTAGGGATGAATCTCCTAGCACTTATATATTTACCCCATTTTCTTTTTTCTTTTCTTTTTTTTTTTTTTTTGAGACAGAGTCTTACTCTGTTGCCCAGGCTGGAGTACAATGGCACAATCTCGGCTCACTGCAACCTCTACCTCCCAGGATCAAGCGATTCTCCTGCCTCAGCCTCCCGAGTAGCTGGGAGTACAGGCATGTGCCACCTGGCTAATTTTTGTATTTTTAGTAGAGACAGGGTTTCGTCACGTTGGTCAGGCTGGTCTCGATCACCTCAGGTGATCCACCTGCCTCGGCCTGTCAAAGTGCTGGGAATAGAGGTGTGAGCCACCGCGCCCGGCCTCTACCCCACCTTCTTTATGCAAATGACATAAACCACACAGAGAACACTTTCCTTCTGGGGCTGAGAGTCAGGCTTGGATTCAGCTGTCCCAGGTGGCTGGCCTCCCTTCTTCTGCCATCTCCACAACCACTGGCATTGGCACAGCTCCCTGGCTCCTAGGCATTGACACTGAAGGGAGAAAATGACTGGTATTAATATCAAGCGGCTGGTAAGCATTTGGTTTTCTTCCAAACCTCTTGTTGGGCAACTTAAAGGAAGTCATCTCTTCTAAATAAAATATTCAGTCCTATTGGACCTATCCTTTCTAGAAAATGTCTAAGTACAGCAGAGGAAAGGAACTTGCATTTAGCGAGCACCTATGTGCCAGGTGCCTTTCACACAGGATCTCAATCTTTATAACTGTCATGAGAGGCAAATATCATGAGACTTATTTTACACAAGGCCACTGAGGTTAGAACAGTCAAGGAACTTTCCCAAAACCGCTCAGCTGGTGAGTGTGAGTGGCAGATCTCCTCAAATTCCAAAGTCTATGCTTTTCTCCTTATGCCAGGCTGCCTCTGGAACAGAAGAAAGTCTTTATAGGGCAAGTTCAAGGATTCAGTACAACAGCAAACTTACAGGACATGGGACTTCAAAAATTACAAATACTATAATGGCGAATCCACTGAGCAACAGGGTGACAGCAATCAGAATTTTGACCACAATACTCCATTTCTGTCTCTTCTCTAAGTTCTCATCTGTGTCTAAAGGAGAGAGGGGAGTGAAAGAGGGAGAAAAGAAAATTTGAGAGAGGGAAGAGATTGATCCTTTGACCTGAAGTTCTTCTGGCTCTCAAGACTATTAGAGGCCCAGCCTAACCCAGGGGCAGAGACAGAATTTCCAATTCAAACTCAGGGTTGGAGGGGGTGAGGGTGAGGTGAGCATCATGGGCTCTGCTCTAACTTCTTTTGCACTCTCTTCCCAGTGAGTCACCTTCCCTGGAATTGGGGATTTTCCATAATCACATAGGGCTGATTCTTAACACTGCTCACAGGAAGAAAAATCTCGGGTACACATGGAGCTCTAAACTTCTTTTACTGTCAGCTTTATCAGGGTTCCTACCATTTTGCTCTGACACATTTTATGGGATTAGAAAATAACCTTTCCTATGTTTCTCCTGGCTTTCATAGAATATAAGAGGAAGAAATGTAAAAATTAGCACTGCTTCTGGGTCAGAAGCTCAATCTGGTGGCAAATGGCTAATATGCATTTTTTTCTCACTCTGTCACTCAAGACTGGCATGCAGTGGCACAATCTCGGCTCACTTCAGCCTCAATCTCCCAGGCTCAAACCATCCTCCCACCTTAGCCTCCTGAGTAGCTCAGACCACAGGCGAACGCCACCATGCCCGGCTAATTTTTTAAAATTTTTTGTACAGACAGAGTCTCATTATATTTCCTGCTGAGCTTGAACTCCTGGCCTCAAGTGATCCTACAGTCTTGGCCTCCCAAAGTGCTGGAATATTACAGGTGTGAGCCAACTCACCTGGCCCTAATGTGCATCTTGTTATTACTAATATCACATTTTTTCCCCTGGTAGAAACTAGGATGTAACCCAAATTGGAATCTTATAGAATTTTAGTCCTGGCCAATTTAAGGAGGACTGTTGCTAAAAAACAGTGAAGAAGGCTGTGTGCGGTGGCTCACGCCTGTAATCCCAGCACTTTGGGAGGCCGAGGTGGGCAGACCACTTGAGGTCAGGAGTTTGAGACCAGCCTGGCCAACATGGTGAAACCCGTCTCTACTAAAAATACAAAAATTAGCCAGGCATGGTGGTGCATGCCTGTCGTCCCAGCCACTCAGGAGACTGAGGCAGGAGAATTTCTTGGATCCGGGAGGCAGAGGTTGCAGTGAGCTGAGATTGCGCTACTGCACTCCAGCCTGGGGGACAGAGTGAGACTCCATCTTAAAGAACAAAAACCCAAAAAACAGTGAAACAAAAACCCATGAAAACATGCTGTTGGAGGCCAGGCGCAGTGGCTCATGCCTGTAATCCCAGCACTTTGGGAGGCTGAGGCAGGCGGATCACAAAAGTCAGGAGTTCAAGACCAGCCTGGCAAACATAGTGAAATCTTGTCTCTGCTAAAAATACAAAAATTAGCCGGGCATGGTGGTGCATGCCTGTAATCTCAGCTACTCAGGAGGCTGAGGCAGGAGAACTGCTTGAACCCACGAGGCGGAGGTTGTGGTGAGCCGAGATCACACCACTGCACTCCAGCCTGGGTGACAGAGTGAGACTCCATCTTAAAGAACAAAAACCCAAAAAACAGTGAAACAAAAACAAATATATGCTCTTGGGGACGGGCGTGGTGGGCAATGCCTTGTAATCCCAGCAGTTTGGGAGGCTGAGGCGGTAGGATCGCTTGAGCCCAGGAGTCTGAGACCAGCTTGGACAATGTGGTGAGACCCTGTTTCTACAAAAATTTAAAAATTAGCTGAACATGGTGGCACGCACTGGTAGCCCCAGCTACTCAGGAGGCTGAGGTGGGGGGATCACTTGAGCCCCAGAGGTCAAGGCTGCAGTGAGCCATGTTTGCACCACTGCACTCCAGTCCGGGCAACACAAGACCCTGTCTCAAAAAAAAAAAAAGAAAAAGAAAAGCACTTGGTTGGTGTCATCACTCTTATAATTGCTTAGTGTTTAAATATTGTCCATCTATACATACAGTGGCTAGAATTACCTACTATAGAAATACAGTTTTTTCTGTCCCTAATTCTGGCGACAGGGTGAGCTCATTTGTGTGGAGATAAATGATCATTGATGGTGTCAAATTACAAATATTTCTGGGACCTTCTTTATAGAGAAGCTAATTTTTGTTGTTGTTGTTATTGTTGTTGTTGAGACGAAGTCTCACTCTGTCGCCCCTGCTGGAGTGCAGTGGACAATCTCGGCTCACTGCAACCTCCACCTCCCAGGTTCAAACAATTCTCCTGCCTCAGCCCTCCATGTAGCTGGGATTACAGGCGTGCGCCATCACATCTGGCTAATTTTTGTATTTTTAGTAGAGACGGGGTTTCACCATATTGGTCAGGCTGGTCTTGAACTCCTGACCTCAGGTGATCTGCCCACCTCGGCCTCCCAAAGTGCTAGGATTACAGACGTGAGCCACAGCACCCGGCCTAGAGAAGGTAATTTTTTAAAATAAAAAATTGAATGATTTTTCAATGTACATTCAGTAACTTCTCAACCTTAAGGAAAATATCAGGCCGGGCGCAGTGACTCACGCTTGTAATCCCAGCACTTTGGGAGGCCGAGGCGGGCGGATCACGAGGTCAGGAGATCGAGACCACGATGAAACCCCGTCTCTACTAAAAATACAAAAAATTAGCCGGGCGTGGTGGCGGGCGCCTGTAGTCCCAGCTACTCGGAGAGGCTGAGGCAGGAGAATGGCATGAACCCGGGAGGCGGAGCTTGCAGTGAGCCGAGATTGCGCCACTGCACTCCAGCCTGGGCGACGGAGCAAGACTCCATCTCAAAAAAAAGAAAAAAGAAAAATATCAGTAGATCCAGACTAACGTTGGGGCTAAAAATGTTTCTTTTCTGTTCTTATTTTACTCCTACTTATTCTGTACTTTGGCATTTCAAAGCTAGAAAAATTACCAGTAATTGTAGTTTTCTCTCCTTCTTTATTCCCAGGAGTTATAGAAGGGGTAGTGGTGGAAAAAGTCTCTGATGAAGCCGCCATCACTGGATAGACTTTACATTGTGACATCCCTGGTAAAAAAGTTATAAAACAAAGTAGAAAACATGAAACTTTAGGGGAAAACTTTATCCTGCCTTTGATTTTACCTGACAAAACCCTACCTAGCTGATAGTAAACTTCCAATTGTGGTCCCATTAACCTGTCTGTCCATAGGTTTAGGGTGTGAGCACAAAATAATGCCAAGAGTAAATGAGGATAGAGATACTAATAAGAGATATGGATTAAATGTCCATGGGACTTTTGACTAACATAGGATCAAAGTGATAGGCAATGGCCTATCATTATTTAGGCCATAATAATAATAAAGATGAAGGCCATAAAAACTGTTGACAGTTTCCTTCTTTAAAAAGAGATGGCTCCAAAGTCCAAGGAAGAACATGAACTATCACAGTTAGCCTTAATGACTGCTGCAAGTGTGTCTAGTAGAATCTAGATCAACTACTCTGAGAGGGGACTGGGGAAAGCAGGAGGAGCTGGAAGAAGGAAAAGCCACCCAGCTTCATGTACTCCTCGATTTCATTCATTCAGCAATTTTTTTTTTTTTTTTTGAGACAGGGTCCCCCTCTGTCACCCAGGCTGGAAAGCAGTGGCGTAATCTCGGCTCACTGCAACCTCTGCCTCCCAGATTAAAATGATTCTCATGCCTCAGCCTCCCAAGTAGCTGAGACTACAGGTGCGCGCCATCATCGTACCCGGCTAATTTTTGTATTTTTTGGTAGAGATGGGGTTTCACCACGCTGGCCAGGCTGGTCTTAAACTCCTGACCTCAAGTGATCCGCCCACCTTGGCCTCCCAAAGTGCTAGGATTACAGACATGAGCCACTGTGCCCAGCCTGGCCTTGCTTTCAAAGGATCTCTGGGCTACTGTGTTGGGAATGGGTTGGGGCGGGCAAGGGTAGAAGGAGGGTAACCTGTTAGGAGGCCATTGCAAAAGTCCAGATGAGAGATGACGTGATTCACACCAGCAGTGGAAGTGATGGGAGATGGATAGAGTCTAGCTGGAGTCTGGAAATAACCTCACTCGTCTCCAGAATGGACGTAATCCAATTCAGACAGTGTGGTTTCTGTTCTCTGTTTAGTGGTCTCATATCATTGCTTATTAAATTAAGGTCTATAAATTCTACTTGACTTTTCTAAATTACTCTTCCATGTCTTAAGTCCATGAGAAAATGATAGTTCTTTACCTCAGAGGCCAGTGGCCATAGTACCAGGCACTGTACATGAAATCATAGGAGAAGAGGTAATCCCTGATTCCAGTTTAATCAGGAAGACGTTGTTGGCAGACATTGGCAGAGACAGACATAAAGTCAACAAGTTCAAAAGGAAAAACAAGAACAGTTTCAGCATAGTGCTAGTCAGTTCTTTAAGTGATAACTTACGTGTTTATGAGTCATATTAGATAAAAATAAACAAATCTCACTTTGGACAGGTCACCACAAGTTCTCTGTGTTTTGTTTTTTTTAATCTGTGAGATGGTAGTAGTAAAATAATACTTGCTCTACCTATTTCACAGGGGTGTTGTGAAGATCAGAAACAAATAACAATGAGAAAGCATGTGTGTAAACACTTTGCAAACTGAATGATATTATGATTGAAAGAGGGGGAAAACAGATGACCTAATGAGTCATCTGTCTCCACCAGAAGGAAATTTTGAAATATTGATAATAGCTGTCTTTTCCTTTTCCAAATTTCTTTTTTTTTTTTTTTTTATTTGAGACGGAGTCTTTCTCTGTCCCCCAGGCTGGAGTGCAGTGACGCGATCTCGGCTGACTGCAAGCTCCGCCTCGCGGGTTCACACCATTCTCCTGCCTCAGCCTCCCGAGTAGCTGGGACTACAGGCGCCCGCCAACACGCCCGGCTAATTTTCTGTATTTTTAGTAGAGACGGGGTTTCACCGTGTTAGCCAGGATGGTCTCGATCTCCTGACCCCGTGATCCGCCCGCCTCGGCCTCCCAAAGTGCTGGGATTACAGGCTTGAGCCACCATGCCCTGCCCCAAATTTCTTAAATAATAACGAATAGTCTCCATTTACCTTTTTCTACATTCCATGTTGACCCACATCTTCTGATGAGCATTCGTATTGCAATTGCAGAACATTCTCACCCTTACAGTTCCAAATTTCTATTTTACTTGAGGACATTTCCATGAACTGTCTTCTGACCGTTTCCGGGACATCCTCCTGTGCAGACTGTCTGGGACAACAGGCGCACACCACACCTGGCGAATTTTTGTATTTTTAGTAGAGATGGGGTTTCACTATGTTGGCCAGGCTGGTCTCGAACTCCTGACCTCATGTTCTGCCCGCCTCGGGCTCCCAAAGTGCTGGGATTACAGGCATGAGACACCGCGCCCGGCTCTAATTTTTGTTTCTACCCTGTTTGAGGTTTATCACTCCTAGTACTGAGTGGAGATTTAAATTCAGAATAGAAAGTTTCAAACTTGTAGAAGGGATTATGTTTCAAAAGTTCATACATAAATTGGTTGTTTTGGACCAAGTGAGGTGGCTCACACCTATAATCCCAGCACTTTGGGAGGCTGAGGTGGGCAGATCACTTGAGGACAGGAGCTTGAGACCAGCCTGGCCAACATAGCAAAACCTTGTCTCTACTAAAAACACAAAAAATTAGCTGGGCATGGTGGTGCAGGCCTGTAATCCCAGCTACTTGAGAGGCTGAGGCACGAGAACTGCTTGAACCTGGGAGGCAGAGGTTGCAGTGAGCCGAGGTCGCACCACTGCACCCCATCCTGGGGGACAAAGCGAGACTCTGTCTCAAATAAATAAATAGGTTGTTTGGGATTCATCATTATGGTTTCATAAAAATGTATCATGAGTGATGATTAGGTCCCCAGACTAATCTACAAATATCCATTTGATCTTTTTGCATAGCTCAAATAGTACAGAGTATTAGCTTAAATTCTAGATGTGGGAACCAACTACTATGTTATGAAGGAAGGAGGAAGAGTTTCTTTTTCTCTGGGAGGCTAACCAAATGCAAATTTTTGAATTAGGTCAGGTCGATCTTTGGCATTTCTCCTCCCCCTTAACCTCTCAGTTTTCCTTGTCCCAATTTCTAAGAGCTGATGTCCTCAATTGCCCCAAGTCTTACAATGCCTAGCACTATGTTCACTCCACCCAGAGTGCTCCAAACTCCAAAATGACTTAAGTCCACTATTCCCCAACACAGCTGCCATGGACAGCAAGGTGTCACATGTTAAGAGGGAAACAATTTGATTTAATTAATTTGCATTAATATTCAAAGTTCAAAACCCTGCCAGAGTCTTTTGAGTTTATTTTTTGAGATGGTGTCTTGCTCTATCGCCCAGGCTGGAGTGCAGTGGTGCAATCTCGGCTCACTGCAACCTCCGCCTCCCTGGTTCAAGTCAGTCTTCTGTCTCAGCCTCCCGAGTAGCTGAGACTACAGGCACATGCCTCCATGCCTGGCTAATTTTTTTATTTTGTTTTGTTTTGTTTTTTGAGACAGAGTCTCGCTCTGTCACCAGGCTGGAGTGCAGTGGTGTGATCTCAGCTCACTGCAACCTCCGAATCCTGGGTTCAAGCTATTCTTCTGTCTCAGCCTCCCGAGTAGCTGGGACTACAGGCACACACCACCACGCCCAGCTAATTTTTGTATTTTTAGTAGAGGTGAGGTTTCACTACGTTGGCCAGGATGGTCCTGATCTCTTGACCTCATGATCCGCCTGCCTCAGCCTTCCAAGGTGCTGGGATTACAGGCGTGAGCCACCGCAGCTGACGCTTTTGAGTTTTTAAGAGTTTTTCTGTAACATGTAAATTATACATGTTAGCATGTATAATTTACAGTACCTGAGTCACATCCTGACAGCCTATCCACTTATTTCCCAGTTTTAGTCTAGTGTTTAAAGTTTTTTCCATTATTCTGTTTGTGGATCCCCAATTTCTCTTAAAATGTCGTTTTATTTTATTTTTCCAGTAATGTAGCAATAGCATCTGGGGGATTGCCAGTTTATAAAGAGGAACTGGCTACACTAAAAAAAAAAAAAAAAAAAAAAAAAAAACTATATGAAAAAAAGAAAGGGTGAGAAAAGGAAATGAGGGCAGAAGGAGAGAAACTTCAGGCCGAGGTTAAGAACCACTGCCTAGCAGCTGTGGGGGAATAGGCATTCTCACCCAATGTGGGTATGCACAATGGAACCAACCTCTAGTGAGGGTAATTTAGCAGTAACTATCAACCTTTGATGCAACAATCCTGCTTCTTGGAATCTTATTGATAAATTGATAAATCTTATTGATAAATTGCAGGTATACAAGAAGAATATATATAGATCCTGAGTAATAGTGAAAGAGGAGAAAAGAATTTATTAAAAGAAAAAAGAAAAAAAGAAGAATATATACGGTCATTGTTTGCGGAATTGTTTGTATTTGCAAAAGATTGGAAATGACCAAAATATATATCAATAGGGGGCTAGTAGAATATAGAAGAGACATGGCCGGGTGCAGTGGCTCATGCCTGTAATCCCAGCACTTTGGGAGGCCAAGGCGGGCAGATCACAAGGTCAGGAGATCAAGACCATCCTGGCTAACACGGTGAAACCCCACCTCTACCAAAAATACAAAAAATTAACCGGGTGTGGTGGTGAGCGCCTGTGGTTTCCAGGTGTGTTTGCCATTCCTGTGGGCCACTCTCCCCCACTTCCCACTTTTCTGCTTAGCCTTCAGCGGTGGAAAAAGGGGATGGGGGCGCCAGGGACAGAAACGCAAGCAGGGTTGGGAGAGAGGGGTGGGGGCGCGCCCGAGGGTGGGGAAGGAGCTCGGGTCTCCCCAGGGCCAGCTTCGGCGCGTCGAGTCCGAAGTGGGAGCCCGACGCCAGGGCGGCTCTCACTCTGGGCGGGCGCCGCACAAGCGCCCCATTAAAGCGCCGCCAGTTGGCCCACCGCAGGGAGACGCGTCCGGCTGTCCGGCCCCGCTTCCTCCCGCCTCGCATCCGTGGCACCCGGCCGAGCGTGTGTGGATGGTGCGGCGTGGAGGCTCAAACTCGAGCAAACAAATAAGTTCAGGGAACGCCCCCCTCTCTCCGATGTAAACTCGGGGCTCCAGACATAACCATTCCCCCTTCCCAGAAAAGCCCCGGGAAAGGCGGTAGGCAGAGGATCAGCATAGGAGAGCAGGGGGCTGGAGCTGGGGCTCGGGGGCCACGGTCCCACCCCCTCATGCACGGTCGCCGGCTAGGGGAAGGGCCCCGTCCCCCTCCCCGTGGAGGGCGGGGGCGCATCTCTGGGCGCGAGCGAGTTAAGCCCAGTGGCCTCAATGCTCCACGTGGGAGCTGGCTCGGCTGCCGGCTGCGGTCAGGGCCACCGTATAAAGAGGGCGGCAGACCCGAGCGCCCAGGACTCGCCGCTGCCCGTGCCCCGCCGCCGCTGCTGCCCCCAGCCCCGGCCCCAGGCGTCCCAGCCATGGTCCGCCCAATGCTCTTGCTCGGCCTCGGCCTCCTGGCTGGTGTGCTGCCGGCGCTGGCCGCCTGCCCCCAGAACTGCCACTGCCACGGCGACCTGCAGCACGTCATCTGCGACAAGGTGGGGCTGCAGAAGATCCCCAAGGTGTCAGAGAAGACCAAGCTGCTCAACCTACAGCGCAACAACTTCCCGGTGCTGGCTGCCAATTCGTTTCGAGCCATGCCGAACCTCGTGTCGTTGCACCTGCAGCACTGCCAGATCCGCGAGGTGGCCGCCGGTGCCTTCCGCGGCCTCAAGCAGCTTATCTACCTGTACCTGTCCCATAGCGACATCCGCGTGCTGCGCGGAGGCGCCTTCGACGACCTGACCAAGCTGACCTACCTCTACCTGGACCACAACAAGGTCACTGAGCTGCCCTGGGGGTTGCTGTCCCCGCTGGTCAACCTCTCCATCTTGCAGCTCAACAACGACAAGATCCGTGAGCTGCGCGCAGGTGCCTTCCAGGGAGCCAAGGACCTGCGCTGGCTGTATCTGTCGGAAAACGCGCTGAGCTCCCTGCAGCCCGGCGTCCTGGACGACGTGGAGAACCTCGCCAAATTCCACGTGGACAGGAACCAGCTGTCCAGCTACCCCTCGGCTGCCCTGAGCAAGCTACGGATGGTGGAGGAGCTGAAGCTGTCCCACAACCCCCTGAAAAGCATCCCGGACAATGCCTTCCAGTCCTTTGGCAGATACCTGGAGACCCTCTGGCTGGACAACACCAACCTGGAGAAGGTGAGTTCCTGGCTGTGGGCTCTGCCCTGCTTCCTTCTTCACTTCCTGGAGGCCCCAGGAGCCAGGGCCACAGCTGGCACCATCCCCTGTCCCCAGGTTCCCTGTCCCTCTGGCTATCTCCAAGGTGAGGAGCTCTGCCACCTCCCTTCCTCACCTTGTCACATCCTTACCCTCATCCCTGTCTGCTGCCAGTCTCGGCCACTGCCCTCCTAGGATTCTTACATATAAAAGGAGTGGGGCTGCCCTGGCCCCACAAATGGCCCCCTAGGGCCATCTCCAGTGCTCCCAAACCCCCAACTGTGAGCAGCAGCCACCTCTTCCTGTTGGGCCTTCCACCCCTCCTCTGCTGTTTTTCCCGTCTCCAGTAAACCTACCACCCCATAAAGGAAGGTTTGTTTATTGAGGAGCCTTCCAGAGGAGCTGGGCAGATCAGGCCCACAAAGAGACCCTGTTCCTGGTGGGGGCTGTGCATGTGTGCTAAGGGGGAGTGGGGGACTGGGGAGCGAGGGGAAGCAAATGCCTGAGGAAGACATTCTCCATGCCCCATAGAGGCCCTGGTGGATGGCCCTGCCCAATCCACACAGACACAATTCACTGCATTCTCAAGTCCATTGCAGCTCAGTAGGCATGGGACCAAGGGCTCCCCCAGGATGCAAGCATCGTGCCCATGGGCTCCATGAAGGGGCAAAGGCAAAACCACTATTGTCAATCCTTGGCACAAGACCCCAGGTGTCTCTCCACAGAGAAGACTGGCATGACTCACTGTCTCCAGACTGCTAACTGCCCCTTGCCCTCCCCTGTCACTAGACCCATCTCCTGTCTGCATCCTCACTCATTCCTTTCTCCCCTGGGGTGCTCAGTGTCTGGCCAGGTGGGGCTACCTTGGATCAGAGCAGAATCCCTACTTTGGGACTGGAAAAATCACCCTGTTACAGGGGCTTCAGCCAGGAGGTTTGGGTGGGGGCCCACAAGGTAGAGGAGAGTCTGGTTACTGGAGACCTTCACACCTCAATGTGGGCCACAGGAAAGGGCGCGGGCGTGGAGATGTGGGCAGAATCTCACTTGGGCAGCAGCCAACCTTTGGGTGGAAGGAGCCTGCTGAAGCCTGCCCTTCTTCAGCCCTGCCTCTCCCCAGCTGAAGTTGGAGTCTCCTGTGGCCCACCAGTGCCAGAGTGGTCTTTCAGTGGGCAGCAGAGCAGAGAATCAGGGGCTGTTTTGGGGCAAGGGAGGCCAGACAGGAATTGTGGCGCCTGGGCAAAGGTGTGGGCACCAATAGAACATTTCCTCTGGAGCCGTCCAACCTGGCCAAAGACTCCACCAAGGTGGCTTCACAAATAGCGTCTGGCTGGCAGTGGGGGAGCAGTGAGGACAGAGCTGGGGAAAGTCCTGGGACCCTGGGACTGTGAGGAGCGTTGTTAGGAATATAAGTACTGAAGGCAAACTGCCTGGGTTTGAATTTTGTGCTGTCCCTTGCACCCTGCCTGGCTTCAAATCCTAGCTCTGCTTATTAAGTTCTTTTAAGAGGATGATCTTTGAGCAAATGTCTTAGCTTCTGTTTTCCCAAGTAAACGGACACAATAGTTGCTATCTTGTGAAATATTCATGTAATTGACCAGCATTTACCAAGTAGCATCAGTGTTTTAGTTTTAGTCATTGGTGATTCTGCAGTTGGACTGTGAGGCGGTGCTGGGGTGGGGGGTGGTGTGTGTCTAGCATTTAATTGCATGCAGGAAGGAAAAGATACTTTTGATAGCTGAGAGGCAGCTTTTCTCTGCTTTTGTGTCAAAAGGGAAGAAGGGAGTTTGGAGAGGGAAACGAATTCTCTGTAATACTAAGCTCTCTTCCACAAAACCAGATGTAGATAGAATGTGTAATTAATTTACAGAATTTCTAGATTGAAACAATCTGATTTTTCTAAATGTATTTTTATTTTTTCAGGTTGAGACTGAGCTAAAGTTAATCTGTGGTGACGTTCTGGATGCATTGGACAAACATCTAATTCCAGCAGCTACCACTGGCAAGTCCAAGATTTTCTATTATGAAATGTAGGTTCTATACTAGAAAGGAAAATGTAAGTTGGCCTTTTTAGAATCATAACTTTCTTCTATGTAGGTTTCCAACTTTTATTTACAAATAATTGTTTAATGTTAGAAGGATAGTTAATGTTGGAATAAAAAGATGGTCAGGCTATTATAAAAATGCATTAGCTTTTGCTTTACTTATTTATATTCTTTTGCTTTCATGGGACCTATCTCATTCCCCTCCCCCAAACGGCCACACATTTTACAGTGCTAGCTGAATGTTCCATGTAGAAATTTTATTTTATGATTAATACACTTGTGCCATTTCTTGGAACCACTTGCTTGTTTAATTCTAGTCTATCAAGGGATAGTTTTGTTGATATTTAGAGGCTCCTCAGTTAATTTCTGTGGGATTTTTTATTATATTTAATAAGGAAAATAATATGAAATGTCAAAAAAAAAGAAACAAAGCCATTTATTCCTGAGAGTGTTTAAAATTATTGAAGTACACTTGTTAATTGTTAGTATAGAACTTACATTTCATAGTAGAAAACCTTGGACTTGCCAGTGGTAGCTGCTGGAATGAGGTGTTTGTCCAGTACATCCAGAAAGTCATCACAGATTAGCTTTAGTTCAGTCTCAACCTGAAAAAATAAAAATAATTTTAAAAAATCAGATAGTTTCAGTCTAGAAATTCTGTAAATTATTACACATTCTATGTACCTCTGATTTTGAGGAAGAAAGCTTAATATTGAACAGAATTCGTTTCCCTCTCCAAACTCCCTTCTTCCCTTTTGACACAAAAGCAGAGAAAAGCTGCCTCTCCGTTATCAAAAGTATCTTTTCCTTTCTGCATGCAATTAAGTGCTACACACACACACCACCCCCCACCCCAACACTCCCTCACAGTCCAACTGCAGATCACCAATGACTGAAACTGAACACTGATGCTACTTGGTAAATGCTGGTCAATTACATGAATCTTTCACAAGGTAGCAACTATTGTGTCCATTTACTTGGGAAAACAGAAGCTAAGACACTTGCTAAGACATTTGCTCAAAGATCATCCCCTTAAAAGAACTTAAGCAGAGCTAGGATTTGAAGCCAGGCAGGGTGCAAGGGACAGAACAAAATTAAACCCAGGCAGTTTGCCTTCAGTACTTACATTCTTAACAACGTTCAACAAGCAATCCCTTTAGTGGAAGAGATCCAAAACTAGTTAAGATACCAAAAATCTGCCGGGCGTGGTGGCTCACGCTTGTAATCCCAGCCCTTTGGGAGGCCGAGGCGAGCGGATCACGAGGTCAGGAGATCGAGACCATCCTAGCTAACATGGTGAAACCCCGTCTCTACTAAAAATACAAAAATTAGCCAGGTGTGGTGGCACACACCTGTAATCCCAGCTACTTGGAAGGCTAAGGCAGGAGAATCACTCAAACCTGGGAGGCAGAGGTTGCAGTGAGCCAAGATCACACCACGGCACTCCAGCCTGGGTGACAGAATGAGACTCTATCTCAAAAAAAAAAAAAAAAAAAGCCAGGCATGGTAGCATGCCCTTGTAGTCCCAGCTACTTAGGAGGCTGAGGTGTGAGGATCGCTTGAGATCCAGGGTGGGGCAGAGATTGCAGTCAGCTGAGACTGTGCCTCTGCACTCCAGCCTGGATGATGGAGTGAGACCCTGTCTCAAAAAAAAAAAAAAAAAAGGATAAGTGTAGGAAGTTGCACACATTACTTCTGTTTATATCCCACTGGCCAGAACTTAGTTGCCTAGCTGCAAGGGAGGCTAGGGAAAGTGGTCTTATGTGCCAAGGGTTCTTACTGGAAGCTTTCTACTCTTTCCTGAGTAAAAAGGAAAGAATATAAATTAAATAACAACTAGCACTCTCTCACAGACCTTTCATAAATACTTCTTAAGATAGCCAGATATGGCTTCTGTTACTTCCAACCAAGAATCATGTCTGATTCAATGAGAACACCCTAAATAGAATGACTCTTAGAGAGGCAGTATAATGGAGCAGTCTCTGGGATCACAATGCACCCCAAGGTGTAAATCAGAAACTGGGGCTGGGTGTGGTGGCTCACACCTGTAATCCCAACATTATTGGAGGCCATGGTGGGGGGAATCCCTTGAGCCCAGGAGTTCAAGGCTGCAGTGAACTATGATCGCGCCACTGCACTCACTTCAGCCTGGATAACAGAGCAAGACCTGGTCTCAAACAAAAAAAAAAAAAAGAAAGAAAAGAAAAGAAACAGGAACTCATCCTTATCTTGTTTTTTTCCTTCTCCTTCCATGTTCAATCAACCACCCAATCCTCTTTCTTTTTTTTTTTTTTGAGACGGAGTCTCACTCTGTCGCCCAGGCTGGAGTGCAGTGGTGCAATCTTGACTCACTGCAAGCTCCGCCTCCCGAGTTCATGCCATTCCCCTGCCTCAGCCTCCCCAGTAGCTGGGACCACAGGCGCCTGCCACCACGCCCGGCCAATTTTTTGTATTTTTAGTAGAGATGGGGTTTCTCCATGTTAGCCAGGATGGTCTTGATCTCCTGACCTAATGATCCGCCCACCCTGGCCTCCCAAAGTGCTGGGAAATCCTCTTTATTCTATCCTTTGGTAATTCACATTTCCACCCCTTTCACTTCATTGTCTTAAATCAAGCCTTTGCCATTCATTCTTCCCCACCCCACCCCTCTCATTCCACTACTCGCCTGTAGAGAGCTCTTCCTAAAATCTAAATCTGCACAATGCTGCTTTAGTCTCCCTTCATAATGCTTCCATTAATTCTTAAGGATTCAATCTGAACTCTCTTGTGCGAAATTCAAGGCCCTTCACTACGTGGCACTTTTAGTCTCCTCTCTCGACACTCCCATTGTCCATACTTACGTGCCTATCACCTTGCATATTTCCCCGTCTCTCTGACAGGACTGCTTTGATGAGAACCCATCCTTGCTGACATGAAATATTCAGGTTTTTGGCGCTACACGTGGTTCAGCGTGGCAGGGAAGGAGAATGCGGGGCAGCATGATGTCCAGACAGATAAGAGACTAGACTGCCTCACTTTTAAGGCGTATTTTATTTATTTAATTTTTTAAATTTCTATATTTTTTGAGACAAAGTCTCACTATCACCCAGGCTGGAGTGCAGTGATGCAATCTCAGCTCACTGCAACCTCTGCCTTCCAGGTTCAAGTGATTCTCCTGCCTCAGCCTCCCAAGTAGCTAGGATCACAGGCACCCACCACCACGCCCAGCTAATTTTTGTATTTTTAGTATAGACGGGGTCTGGCCACGTTGTCTGAGCTGGTCTCAAACTCCTGGC
The DNA here is from genome assembly GCF_028878055.3 of Symphalangus syndactylus. Taxonomy (NCBI): domain Eukaryota; kingdom Metazoa; phylum Chordata; class Mammalia; order Primates; family Hylobatidae; genus Symphalangus; species Symphalangus syndactylus. Next base: position 26,033,913 of record NC_072442.2, on the reverse strand, counting down.
CTCAAGTGATCTGCCCACCTCGGCCTCCCAAAGTGCTAGGATTACAGGCATGAGCCATCGTGCCCTCCCTTTAAGGGGCATTTTATGAATGAGAGACGCACAGTGACCAGAGTATTATTCATGCTCATTTCTACACTGAGTCCTAAATACTTTGCCAGGTACAAACAACAATTAAACACCAGTAAAATGACAGGTCACTCGAAATCACGGAGACAACCGTGGATTATCATATGCTCTGGTCTACATACATTTCAACATTCTTTTTTTTTTCAACTTTTATTTTGAACACCAGGGGAACATATGCAGGTTACCTTGGTATATTGCGTGATGCTGAGGTTTGGGGTATGATTGATCCCATCACCCAGATAATGAACATAGTATCCAATAGGTAGTTTTTCAGCTCCTGCCCTGCTTCCTCCCACCACCCAACAGTCTCCAGTGTCTATTGTTCTCATTTATTTATTTATTTAATGTGTTTATTTATTTGAGACAGAGTCTCTCTCTTCATCCAGGCTGGAGTGCAGTGGTGCGATCTCAGCTCACTGCAACTTCCACCTCCCTGGTTCAAGCGATTCTCGTGCCTCAGCCTCCCGAGTAGCTGGGGCTACAGGCACACATCACCACCCCTGGCTAATTTTTGTATTTTTAGTAGAGACGGGGTTTCACCATGTTGGCCAGGCTGGTCTTGAACTCTTGACCTCAGGTGATCTGACCACCTCGGCCTCCCAAAATGTTGGGATTACAAGTGTGAGCCACCGCCTGGCCTATTGTTCCCATCTTTATGTCCATGTGTATCCAATGTTTAGCTTCCACTTATAAGTGAGAGCATGTGGTATTTGGTTTTTTGCTCCTGCCTCGATTGTCTTAGGATGATGACCTCCAGCTGCATCCATGCTGCTGGAAAGGACATGATTTCATTCTTTTTTATGGCTGTGTAGTAGTGAATGGAGTATACGTACCACATGTTCTTTATCTAATCTATCATAGATGGGCACCTAGGTTGAGTCCATGTCTTTGATATTGTGAATAGTGCTGCAGTGAACATAGAAGCACATGTGTCTTTTTGGTGGAATGATTTATTTTCCTTTAGGTATGTATCTACCAATGGTATTGCTGAGTCAAATGGTAGCTCTGTTTTAAGTTCTTTGAGAAATCTTCAAACTGCTTTCCACAGAGGTTGAACTAATTTACATTCCCACCAACAGTGTATAAGCATTCCCTTTTCGCCACAGCCTTGCCAGCATCTTTTTTTTTTTTTGACACTGAGTCTCACTCTGTCACTGAGGCTAAAGTGCAGTGGTGCAATCTCAGCTCACTGCAACCTCTGCCACCCCAGTTCAAGCAATTCTCCTGCCTCAGCCTCCTGAGTAGCTGGGACTACAGACATACGCCACCATGCCCGGCTAATGTTTTGTATTTTAGTAGAGACGGCATTTCACCATCTTGTCCAGGTTGGTCTCGAACTCCTGAACCCAGGCAATCTGCCCACCCCGGCCTCCCAAAGTGCTAGGATTACAGGTGTGAGCAACCGTGCCCTGCCTGCCAGCATTTGTTATTTTTTGACTTTTTAGTAATAGCCATTCTGGGATAAGCATGTTGGCTCATGCCTGTAATCCCAGGAATTTGGGAGGCCGAGGTGGGTGGATGGCTTGAGCTCAGGGGTTCAAGACCAGCCTGGGCAACATGGCAAGACCTCATCTCTAAAAAATACAAAAATTAGCCGGGCATGGTATCACATGCCTGTAAGTCCCAGCTACGAGCAGCTGACATAGGAGGATCACTGGAGCCCAGGAGGTCGAGGTTGCAGTGAGCCATGTTCACACCACCATACTCCAGCCTGGGTGATAAAGCAAGACCCTGTCTCAAAAAAAAAATTAATAATAATAATAATAGCCGTTCTGACTGGTATGAGATGGTATCTCATTGTGCTTTTGATTTGTTTCTTTAATGATTAGTGATGTTGAACATTTTTTCATATGTTTTTTGGCTGCTACATTTCAACATTCTTTAATAATTTAACTCAACATAAGTCATCTATATGAGCTGAAATTACTATACCATTGTATAGTCAGAGGTTATAGATAAATGCATGAAGATCATTTTTGCCTTGTCAAAATACTGTGCCATATGCAGTTATCAATAAAGTGAGCAATGTAATAGTAAATCATTATACTCTCATAACATAAAAGAAAGAAAATACAGTTAATATGTACAAATAATATTAATGCTGACGACGTAATGAAGCCATGTTTTCTTATCAGGATGATCATGAGTAAAATGAAATGACGGCACAAGGACATTTATTGCATAATTTTCTACAGTAGAATAAATTCCTGTATGTAACAAAGTCAGATGAAATTAAATTAAACTGAAAGGAAAATACTTGAATTAGACCAAATAAAGAAGTTTCTGATGAAAAAATATTACAGGAATGGATTACTGAGCTTGTTATAGACTCACTGGAATGGACAATTACCTGTCTAGGATAACTTAATCATGGTTCTGCCTGGAGGCATGGGGCTGAGTTGATGACTTCTGCACTAGAATTTTATAGTTTTATTGAAAAAAATATAAAACCTGCACAGTTGTTAATTTAAACTTTTGTTTTGTTTTGTTTTTGTTTTGAGATGGAGGTATGCTCTTGTCTCCCAGGCTGGAGTGCAATGGCACAATCTTGGCTCACTGCAACCTCTGCCTCCCAGGCTGAAGCAATTCTCCTGCCTCAGCCTCCTGAGTAGCTGGTATTACAGGTGCCCACCACCACACCCGGCTAATTTTTGTATTTTTAATAGAGACGGGGGTTTCACCATGTTGTCCAGGCTGGTCTTGAACTTCTGACCTCAGGTGATCCACCTGCCTCGGCCTCCCAAAGTGCTGGGATTACAGGCGTGAGCCACCGCACCTGGCCTAAATTTAAGAGGCATAAAGTGGAATACACCCATTTAGAGATCAAACTATTGGCCGGGCAACAGTTTGAAAAATAGTTCTCTACATCTAGTACTTTCCTTCACTTAAAGGTATACTACACTGAATTACTGTGATATTATACATTATAATTTAAGTTGCTCTTTTATATGGAAATATGAAATTACTAATCTACAAATCTAGCCTTTCCAATAAAGCTACAGGATGCGTGGAGTAAAATCAGAATTCTCCATTATTCATTCCACTTACATGATGCAGGCAAGTGGGCAATCATTTACAAGTCAGTTTCAGATAAAAAAAATTATTTAATCATTACATTGCTATCAACCTTGAAAATATCAAAGAGTCAAAGAGGTTAAGGAAGAAAAAACAATTTGTCCTATTTATATACATTAAAATGCTAGCAAAAATGGGTGTGCTTAAAAATCATAAATATTATATATATACAGTTAATAGAGAGAATACAGTATACCAAAAACCATTCACAATTTTTCAGCTAAGAAATAGCAGTCTGGTACATTTCTTCACAGTCTTTTTTTTTTTTTTTTTTTTTTGTATTTATTTATTTTGAGACAGAGTCTCGCTCTGTTGTCCAGGCTGGAGTGCAGTGGCGTGATCTTGGCTCACTGCAACCTCCGCCTCCTGAGTTCAAGTGATTCTTCTGTCTCAGCCTCCTGAGTAGCTGGGATTACAGGCGCCCACCACCATGCCCAGCTAATTTTTGTATTTTGTTTCATTTTTTATTTTTTTGAGATGGAGTTTCACTCTTGTTGCCCACGCTGAAGTGCAATGGCGTGATTCTCGGCTCACCGCAACCTCTGCCTCCTGCATTCAAGCAATTCTCCTGCCCCAGCCTCCTAAGTAGCTGGGATTACAGGCATGCACCACCGGCTAATTTTTTGTATTTGTAATAAAGACGGGGTTTCACCATGTTGGCCAGGCTGGTCTCAAACTCCTGACCTCAGGTGATCCACCCGCCTCAGCCTCCCAAAGTGCTGGGATTACAGGTGTGAGCCACCACACCTAACCTCTTCCCAGTGTTTTATATTCATCATATATATTTTAAATAAATATTGCACATTTTCTTCTTTAAAGTATTTCTTTTTACTTAATTTCAGACTTATAGAAAAGTTGTGAAAATGGTACAAAGGACTCCTCTCTAACCCTCATCCAGATTTCCCAGATGTGAACATTCAATCACACTTGCTTTCTCTCCTCTCCCTCTTTCTGAACCTTTTCAGACTAACTCAGAGATACAATGCCCCTTTACACCTCAGTCCTTCACTGTGTATTTCCTAAAAACAAGGAATTCTGTTGCAGTCACCACAGTACAATGATCAAAATCAAGAAATTAATATCGATACAAAACTATTATCTAATCTTGTTCATGTTTCACCAATTCTCCCAACAATGCCCTTTGTAAAAAAAGAAAATCCCGAATCATATTTTGTGTTTGGTTATGTCTTCTTAATTTTCAGTCTTTCTTGGGGTGTCTTGATGTTGACATTTTGGAAGAATAAAGACCAGTTATTTTGTAGAATGTCCCTTAATTTGAAGTTGCCTGATGTTTCCTCAAGATTAGGGTCAAGTTATATGCTTTTCTGGCAAAAAAACCATAGAAGTGATGTCATGTTCTACTTAATGTGTCCCGTTAGGAGGCACGTTATGTCCATTTGTCCCATTCCTGGTGATGTCAACTTTGAGCATGGATCCTAAATTTTCATTCACAATAGTATTAGAAAAATTCCTTATCTCTTTCAAAATTTTTAGAAACATCATTCCAGTGTCTACAAAATATTTTATTTATGAATGTGTCATAATTTTATAACTGATAATATTTATGTTATCATTGCATTGGTAAGAACCAATGCATATAATATCATATCACAATGAAATTAAAAATTTTATTGCATGCCTGATTTTAATAAAAATATTTTTAGTGGTTTTTTTTTTTTTTCTTTTCTTTTTTTTTTTTTTTGAGATGGAGTGTTGCTCTGTGGCCCATACTGGAGTGCAATGGTATGATCTCTGCTCACTGCAACCTCTGCCTCTGGGTTCAAGTGATTCTCCTGCCTTGGCCTCCTGAGTAGCTGGGATTACATGTGCCTGCCACCACACCCAGCTAATTTTTGTATTTTTAATAGAGACTGGGTTTCGCCTTGTTGACCAGGCTGGTCTTGAACTCTTGACCTCAGGTGATCCATCTGCCTCGGCCTCCCAAAGTTCTGGGATTACAGGCATGAGCCACCGCACCCAGCCGATCTCAGTCTTTTTTTATGGCTGCATGGTATTCCAAGGTATATATGTACCACATATTCTTTATCCAGTCTATTACTGAGGGGCATTTAGGTTGATTCCATGTCTTTGTTATTGCGAATAGTGCTGCAATGAACATATGCATACACGTGTCTTTATAATGGAATTATTTATATTTTTGGGGGGTATACACCTAATAATAGGATTGCCGAGTCAAATAGTATTTCCGTTTTTAGGTCTTTGAGGAATCATCACACTGTCTTCCAACAATGGTTGATCTAATTTACACTCCTACATTTATTATTATTATTATTATTTTTTAGACAGGTCTCACTCAGTTGCCCATGCTGAAGTACAGTGGCATGATCTTGGTTCACTGCAGCCAAAACCTCCTGTCTCAGCCTCCCAAAGTGCTGGGATTGCAGGTGTGAGCCACCATAGCACCTTTCTCTCTCTCTCTCTCTTTCTTTCTTTCTTTTTTCTTCTTTCTTTCCTTTCTTTCTTTCTCTTTCTCTTTCCTTTCTTTCCTTCCTTCCTTTTCTTTCTTTCTCTCTCTCTCTTTCCTTTCTTTCTTTCCTTCCTTCCTTTCTTCCTTCCTTTCTTTCTTTCTTTCTTTCTCTCTTTCCTTCCTTCCTTCCCTCATTTCTTTCTTTCTCTCTTTCTTTCTCTCTCTCTCTCTTTCTTTCTTTTTTTTTGGAGATGGAGTCTCACTCTGTACCCTGTCTGGAGTGCAGTGGTGCGATCTCGGCTCACTGCAACCTCCACTTCCCAGGCTCAAGCAATACTCCTGCCTCAGCCTCTTGAATAGCTAGGATTACAGGCATGTGCCACCATGCCCGGCTAATTTTTGTAATTTTAGTAGAGACGGCATTTCACCATGTTGGCCAGGCTGGTCTCGAACTCCTGATCTCAGGTGATCTGCCTGCCTCGACCTCCCAAAGTGCTGGGATTACAGGTGTGAGCCATGGTGCCCAGCTCCACATATTTGCTTTCTTGAGTTAGTGACAAAGGATTAGATCCAGAACACACTTTAGGATTATACCTATCCTAAGTACAAACTTACATAAAAATCATTCTTTATGTATATTGTAGCAGGAAAAAAAGAATCGAAAACTACTGTTGCAGAGACAGGACACAGAAATAGACCTGATAAATAAATAAGAGTGGGGATCATAAATATTGTCTTAAGCCTTTTGGGAACAACTAGATAAGCAAATGTAGCCAGTCAGAATAGTGGACGTTTGTAATTTGCCTCTAAAGCATTTATTATTCCTTTTCTGAGTCACACCAAGAGTTCCTGCATACAGGTGCACAGGTTGTGCACCGCACAACTCCAAGGGATGCCAATCACATTGCAGACTATGTGAATGGTGACCTGCATAGTCTGTACCACATTCCCAGTGATCTGGTCACAGCCCTGATTTTCCTTTGGGATCCACTGCTCACCCTCTCACAGTCAACACAATCTGATGGGATACTACCACTGGTCCTAGAGTTATAACACGTGACTAGGCCTAATGCATCCCATTCCTCTGGCCTCTGGGTCAATGGTGGTCACATGAACTGAACCTAACTAATCCACTCAATCGAATCACAGAACTCTTAATGTGACTGTACAGCCTTATGACATAATTTTCCAAATAAAGACTGATTTTTTTTACACTAACAGTACCTAATGAAGACAGCAACTGTGTTAGTCCATTTTCACACTGCTATAAAGAAATATCCAAGACTGGTTAATCTATAAAGGAAGGAGGTTTAATTGACCCACAGTTCTGTATGGCCTGGGAGGCCTCATGAAACTTACAATCATGGCAGAAGGGAAAGCAGGCACATCTTACATTGTGGCAGGAGAGAGGAAGCGAAGGGCGAAGAGTGCCTTATAAAACCATCAGTTCTTGGGAAAACTCACTCCCTATCACGAGAACAGCATGGGGGAAACCACCCCCATGATCCAGTCACCTCCTACCAGGTCCTTCCCTCAACACCTGGGGATTACAATTCAAGATGAGATTTGGGTTGGGACACAGAGCCAAACCATATCAGCAACTATCAATTAAGTGTGTCAACATGAAGAACTTACGTTTTTCTCCAAGCACTGATGATGGCATCTTTACCAACTTAGCCACTCTCTTATCTGGTCTCTGGTGCTCAGTTGATGCCATTGAGATGGAGCTGCAATGGGTCTAGTAAATATAGTCTTAGAAAAAAGTTTTTCTCTGACCAAAACGAGACTGAACTACAAGAATCACCATAATCTGTAAGTAACCAGCCAAGGCTAGAACAGAATAGGCCATGATGTATTGGGAGGTGGTGCATTCCCCTCACTGCAGGTGGTCAAACTTAGGCTGGGCAATCACTTATAAAACACATAGTCAAGGACATACAAATGTCCACTGGGGGCCTAAACTATTATATTGCCAAGATGATGCCTGCAATGTGGGCTTTTAAAATAGTAAAGATATTCAAACATATGCATATAAACAGAAACATGATATTCTAAGAATTAAATAGACTGTGTTACATAGATTTGCCTCCAACATTTTTGGAAGCACAAGAGTGTGACGATGCTTTCCCTTGCAGGGAAACCCAATTGTGATGCCAGTATGTCAAGATTATCAACTAGATTCCAGGGTAGTTTTCTTCACAGTTTTGTTGAGATAGTCTATTTCTTTGTGCATTACGTTATTTTTATGTCGCTAATTTAAAATTTTAAGAAGGCTTTTCCCATATATTTTCCCCATATAGCCATCGAAAAAGCACATACACAACACAGTGACTAATTTTTGTTGTCATTTATGTCTTTCACTTCACCAATTTGTTTACAGATTTATGGTTCATTGACTTTCAAAGTTGGAAAATTAATGCTAAATTAATACTTTGTATAAATTTATTAAGATTTTACTGGAAATTATTTTGCAGTAGATTGCTTGACTGACGTGGTGTAAAACTCTATTGTATATAAATGAAAACATTAAGCAAGTTGAAGGCATAAAATCAGCTAGCACCCTAATATAGTAGCTTTTGAGTGTGAAACTATATTTTTTAATGGCACAGATATCGTAAGTGTACAGCTCAATGAATTTTCACAAACTGAACATATCCATATAATTCTCAGTCAGATCAAGACACAGAATGTCACTAGCTCCCCAAAAGCCAGCCTCATATTTGCTCTTAGTCACTAGGCACACCCCCTAAGTCCATATCCTGACTTCTAATTGATAGGTTAGTCTTGCCTGCAGTAAACTTTATGTAAATGGATAGTACATTAGGACCTTTGTGAATGACTTCTCCCACTCAATTTAGGTTTGTGAAATGTAGCCATGCTTTTGCATGTAGTTTGTTCCTTCTCATTGTTGTATACTATTCCATTGCTTGATGTACCACAATTTATTTGTCCATGCTACTGTTAATTGAGCATTTAGTTTGTTGGTTTGATTTTGACTATTACAAAAAGTGCTGCTGGCTGGGCATGGTGGCTCACGTCTGTAATCCCAACACTTTGGGAGGTCAAGGCAGGTGGATCACTTGAGGTCGAAAGTTCAAGACCAGCCTACCCAACATGGAGAAACCCTGTCTCTACTAAAAATACAAAAATTTGCAAGGCCGGGCGCAGTGGCTCACGCCTGTAATCCCAGCACTTTGGGAGGCCGAGGCAGGCAGATCATGAGGTCAGGAGATGGAGACCATCCTGGCTAACACGGTGAAATGCCGTCTCTATGTTTCTACATCTCTACGTTAGCCAGGTGAGGTGGCGGGTGCCTGTAGTCCCAGCTATGCAGGAGGCTGAGTCAGGAGAATGGCGTGAACCCCAGGGGGTGGAGCCTGCAGTGAGCCGAGATCATGCCACTGCACTCCAGCCTGGGCGACAGCGAGACTCCTTCTCAAAAACAAAAACAAAAACAAACACACAAAAATTTGCCAGGCATGGTGGCACACACCTATAATCCCAAATACTGGGGAGGCTGAGGCAGGAGAATCAGTTGAACCCAGGAGGCAGAGGTTGCAGTGAGCTGAGATCTTGCCACTGTACTCCAGCCTGGGTGACAGAGCAAGACTCCGTCTCAAAAAAAAAAAAAACAGTGCTACCATGAACATTCTAGAACGTGCCTTTTACTGAATATAAGTATGCATTTATGTTGGGCATATACCAAAGTACTATTTTAATCCTCCAGCGGTAGGGTTACAATATCTGCTATCTAATGTGTGCTCAGCCTCATGAACAATGACGTATTTTTTCTAGTCATGATGTTAAGAAGGCAGCTTACAGTTTTTCTGGTACAAGAAAGATACGACATTTCAAAACATCCTAGTAAAACATTTGGAATGTATTTAGATCTTCATATACTTAAAGCCTTAACTCAGGAGTGTAAACGATTAACTTTTAGTTTTATATCCCTACACTTAATTTCTATTTTGAGTCCCCATTCTGAAGCCCAATGGCAGAAACTTAATCTGAGTGAATGCAGAATGCCTCCTCCTGCCTTTCTTCACTGCACCTAAGTTCCAGAGGCCAACGTGATGCTGGGGCTGCTAGTTGCTGTTTATCTGGGCCACCATGTGCTGAGACCCCACCATTCTCCTGTGGGGCCTGCTGGCTCCTGGGGAGTCTTCCTGGTCCTGGCTACAGGGCCTCTTCAGATCTGCTGGTCCCTTTCCTGGGACAGGGTGAGCAGGCAGCCTCTGCACCCTCTCTCAGGAGTGTGGCCTGCACACTGCTTGTCCACACTCGTGTACTGTCTTCCTTTGTGCCCACGTCTTGCTGGGTCCAGAGATACCCCTTAGTCCAGATTGGAGTAGGTAGCTTGGATCTCCATCTGTTCCTCCAAATCACTGTTGATGGCATGAACTTTATACCATGAATCTTCTAGGTCTTGGGTGTGTGAAACTCAGAAGCCCAGGTTGGTTCTTATAACACAAAAGCTTTTCACCTGTATCATCCTTTCCTTGAAGCAGTGAATGCTGATGGCTGCAGGGGAATGGAGGCATAGATGGAAGAGAATATTGTTCCACTACTTAAATATACCTTTTTCTTTTTTTTTTTTTTTTAGATGGAGTCTTGCTTTGTCTCCCAGGCTGGGTGCAGTGGCTTGATCTTGCCTCACGGCAACCTCCACCTCCCGGGTTCAAGTGATTCTCCTGCCTCAGCCTCCCAAGTAGCTGGGATTACAGGTGCCAGACACCATGCCCCACTAATTTTTTTTTGTATTTTTAGTAGAGATAGGGTTTTGCAATTTTGGCCAGTCTGGTCTCAAACTCCTGATCTCAGGTGATCGGCCCACCTCAGCCTCCCGAAGTGCTGGGATTACAGGAGTGACCCACCGCACCCGGCTCTTTCATTCTGTTACTTCTTTGAACTCCTTTCATAATTGCTTAATTAATTTATTTTTTGAGACAGGGTTTCACTCTGCCACTCAGCTGAAGTACAGTAGTGTGATCTCAGTTCACTGCAACTTCTGCCTCCCAGGCTCAAGCCATCCTCCCACCTTAGCCTCCCAAGTAGCTGGGACTATAGGTGTGCACCCTCACACCTAATTTTTGTATTTTTGTATTTTCTGTAGAGATGGGATAATTTTTGTATTTTCTGTAGAGATGGGAGTTCACCATGTTGCCCAGGCTGGTCTTGAACTCTTGAGCTCAAGAGATCTGCCCGCCTTGGCCCCCCAAAGTGCTGGGATTACAGGAGTGAGCCACTGCGCCCGGCCATAACCCTTAATGTAAAAAACAAACAAACAAAACCTTTTCAAAATACTACTTCAAGTTTGCCATGATAGCAACTTGATTTACATCAGATTGAATTCAGTGTAGGCTTTGGTAAAATTCACAGCTCTTTGTTATTTCTAAAATAGTTTCAAAATTCTAGATAAAAATTCAATAATAACAAACTATTATTAGTTTCTATGTATTAAGCACACAGTTTATGCCAGGTGCATTGCTATCAACCTATATATATTTTCTTATTTAATGTTTACAGCAACCCAGTGAAGGAAGGCATTAGCTCCTTGGTTTTTTTTGTTTGTTTGTTTGTTTGTTTGTTTTTGAGACGGAGTCTCACTTTGTCACCCAAGCTAGAGTGCAGCGGCATGATCTCGGCTCACTGCAACCTCCGCCTCCTGAGTTCAAGTGATTTTCCTGCCTCCGCTTCCCAAGTAGCTGGGATTACAGGTGTCTGCCACCACACCTGGCTAATTTTTTATACTTTTAGTAGAGACACGGTTTCACCATGTTGACCCACCTCTAAAACCTGGCTCTGAAATCCACCTGTCTGTTGCCCCAGAGGCAACATAGTGTAACAGCTAACATCACAGGCTTTGAAATCAGACATGATTGGGAGCGTGTCCTTGCTGTGTCACTGGGCAACTTACTTGACTTCTCTAAGTCTTGTTTTTCTCCTCTGAAAGATGGAAATAATGATTCCTAACCAGTAGGGTTATTGTTAGGATTAGATGAAGTTAATGTGTATAAAGCTCTTGGCACGTAGTAAGTGCTCAGAATAAATTGCAGATCTTATTTTGTTGAAGTGAATCACCTCATCTTCAGCGTTACCCTTCTATACTTATCACATCTCATTGTAATCTTCATATGTCAGTTTTCCCTATTGTATTGTGAGCTTTTCGAGGTCAGGATCATATCTGTTATTTTGGTAGCCAGTACCCCAAAGGTGCTCATTTGTTTAACAAAGACATGACTGTTGAATTTGCCCGACGGTAATACTAAGCCATTGAAGATTTTTCAACAAAAGAGATGAGAAGACATCATCATCATCATAAATGCAAATATGGCATTTGCTAAATAAATACTTAATAAATACACACTCAATAATAAACATTTATTGAGTGATAGTAATGTGTCTGGATTGACAGTAGGGTTTCCATACATTATCTCATTGGGCCCTCAAACTTTATGAGGTAGGTAGTATTATTCCCCTTTTACAAATGAAGAAGCTGAGGTTTGAGGAAGAGAATATGAAATAGTATTTGGAGAAGACTGTACATCAGCCCATGGAATGTCAGCACTGGTAGAGTCCTCTGAGATCAACTAGTCCTGATTTTGTACATATGAAAATAGAGGCCCCTAGAGGGAGGTGAATTGGTCAAGCTGGGGGCAGTGTCAGTTGCCCCCAGTCCTTTGACCCCATTCTAGGGCCCTTCATTCTGGATGAACCACATGTTTTCTACAGACAGGGCTGGAGAGAAGCTGATGATAACAAGTCACTGAGTGAGGGGTGTGCGTGAGGATGGAGCCCCGCAGGATTCTTAGGCTTGCCACTGTCTACCCTGCAGGTATGAGGAAGATCCTGAAGGTCGTGGGGCAGGTTCCAGATCTGCCGTCCTGCCTGCCCCTGACTGACAACACCTGCATGCTGGCCTCTATCCTAATCAACAAGCTCTATGATGACCTGCGCTGTGACCCAGAGCGTGATCACTTCCGCAAGATCTGCAAGGAATACATCACGTAAGTTTCCTGGAGGCCTCACAGGGTCAGGCTCTGTCTTAGATATCTATGGCTGTGTAACAAATTATCTCAAAATTTAGCAGCTCAAACAATAATGTTTTATTATCTCACACCAGAACAGAAATTTGGGAGTGGTTTGGCTGGGTGGCTCTGGCTTATGGTCTTTCATGAAGTTACGGTCATATGCTGGCTGGAGCTGCAGCCATCTGAAGGCTTGACTGGGGCTGGAAAATGCTTCCAAGATGGTGGAATCACACAGCTGGCACATTGGTGCTGGCTGTTGGTGGGAGGCCTCAGTTCCTTTCCCTGCAGACCTCTCCACAGGCTGCTGAAGCATCTTCACTGCATGCTGCTGGCTTGTCCCACAGTAAGAGATCCAAGAGGGAGCAAGGCAGCAGGGAGATGTCTTCTCTATCTAGCCTCAGAAGACACATGTCATCACTTCCGCCACATTCTATTCATTAGAAGCAAGTCAGCAAGTTTGGCCTACATTTAAGGGGAAGAAATTAGGTTTCAACTTTTGAAGGGAGGGGTGTCAACATATTTTTGGACATATTGTATTTTATTTATTTTTTTTTGAGACAGGGTCTCACTCTGTCCCCCAGGCTGGAGTGCAGTGACATAATCATAGCTCACTGCAGCCTCTAACTTTTGGGCTCATGTGATCCTCCTACCTCAGCCTCCCAGAGTAGCTGGGACTACAGGCACTTGCCACCATGCTGGGCTAATTTTTTTTTTTTTCTGTCACCCAGGCTGGAGTGCAGTGGCATGATCATGACTCACTGCCGCCTCAGCCTGCTGTGCTCAAGCGATCCTCCTGCCTCTGCCTCAGCCTCCCAAGTAGCTGAGACTATAAGTGTGCACTACCATGCCTGGCTAATTTTTGTGTTTTTTGTTTTGCTGTGTTTTCCAGGCTGGTCTTGAACTCCCAAGCTCAAGCAATCTTCCTGCCTCCACCTCCCAAAGTGGTGGGATTACAGGCATCAACTACCTTGCCCAGCCATGGACATATTTTATACCTACCACTGGCTTCTGTGGTTGAAAGGAACAGATGTCAGCTTGTCAAGGAGGGAGGCCCGGTTCTTCCAAGACTAAGACTCATGTGGCTTTGCAGAGATAGACAGGGGTTAGGGCCCTCAGCAGCTGCAGTTCCTGAGTCTCCTCACTGGTGTTCCAGCATCAGTGTGACTCCAGTGCATGACCTTTTAATTCTTTATTGCAATGATTCCCAGACTTGTAAATTATTCAGATTTCTGAGACATCGCCTCTTGACTCGGTAGTTTGGGGTGTGGCTCAGGAAGCTGCATGCTTAAAAGCACTCCAGGTGAGTCTTAGGTGGGTGAAGACGTTGCCTTTACTCTGCTTTTCCTTTCTGTATTCCAGGGGTCAACAAACTTTTTCTATGAAGGGCCAGAGAGTAAATATTTTAGTATTTGTGGGACATATAAGTCTCTGTCAACATATTTTTTAAAATCCTTTAAAATACAAAAACCTGGCTGGGCACAGTGGCTCATGCCTGTAATCCCAGCACTTTGGGAGGCCAAGGGGCACGGATCACCTGAGGTCAGGGGTTCAAGACCTGCCTGACCAACATGGTGAAACCCCATCTCTACTAAAAATACCAAAAATTAGCCGAGTATGGTGGCACGTGGCTGTAATCCTAGCTACTAGGGAGGCTGAGGCAGAAGAATTGCTTGAACCCAGGAGGTGGAGGTTATCGTGAGCCAAGATCGCACCACTGCACTCCAGCCTGGGCGACAGAGCAAGACTCCATCTCAAAAAGGAAAAAAAAAGCCAAAAAGCTGCTGGCCAGATGTGGTGGCTCATGCCTGTAATCCTAGCATTTTGGGAGGCCGATGTGGGAGAATTGCCTGAGGCCAGGAGTTTGAGACCAGCCCAGGCCCAGGCAATATAGAGAGACCCCCATCTCTAAAAAAAAAAAAAAAAAAAAATTAAAAATGAGTCAAGTGTGGTGGCGCACCCCTGTAGTTTCAGCTACTTGGGAAGCTGACGTAGGAGGATCATTTGAGCACAGGAGGTCAAGGCTGCAATGAGCCTCACAGCTACACTACTGCACTCCAGCCTGGGTAACAGAGTGAGAACCTGTCTCAAATAAAATAATGTGAAAGCTATTCTCAACTCTCTGGATTTGCCAACTCCTTCTCTACCCCATGGCTTCTGCTCACCCTGACTTTGGTTCACTTAGCTCTTTTCAAGGCTTCTCTCTTTCTCTACCTCAGTTTCAACTTTTCCTGCTGACTTCTTGAGTCCCTCATGAGGTCCCCAACTGACTTCCATTACCTGTCATCCAGCTAGTTCTTGTTTGGGTTTGTTGATTGAGGCCCCCTCCTGTCAGCCTGTGGAATGCTGAGAGGAGGAGTCACTGCCTTCATCAAATGGTGCCCCAGCCTGCCCCTAGCAAGAGTGGAATATACCCCGCTTCATCAGGGGCAGGGGCTGTGTGGGCACCCAGCGCCAGCTCAAAGGTCAGACCCCAACTAATTACGAAGGATGCTGGTTCCCTGGGCACTGAGTGGAGAGATGAGGCACAGGACATGGGATGCTCAAGCTGGAGGGGCTCTCAGAGCTTCCAAAGCTGAGTCCTCTTCCCCAGGGGAACTTGCCTGAGATCCTCCAGCAATCAGAGGCAGACATGGGACCAGAGCCCAGGTCTTGGACTCTCGGTGTGGAGTTCTCCTGCCCAGTCCACGCTGCCTTCTTGCATTTATACACAGCTGCATTTCCACTGTGCACATCTGCCCTGTTTCCCACAATGCACCAACCTGGGCAGATGAGAAGCATCAGAAGGCATGTCACCTCTGACATTCCCACGCAGAGAGTCTCCCCTGGAGTAGATGGTAATAGATTCTGAAAGCAAGGCAGAACATTCCTGGATATCTAGCCCACATGCTCACTGACAGGGGAAGGGACTGAGACCAGATCACCAGACGGGAGTGACTGGCCCAGGCCATGTCACAGAGAGAAACAGTGTGCTGGGCATCACACTAGGCCTTTTTGTGTTGTTGTCGATGCTGTACTGTCCTCCCAGACACAGCAGCTGCTGGAAAGGCTGTCAGCTGATGGCTCTCAGCCGTTATCTCTCTTTGGGACTTGCCCCAGCTGGGGAGAGCTGTTTCACCCTTCCCAGGGAAGCCAGTGTGCAAAGACTCACACCAGGCTAGTTGAGGTGACTCAGACCTATAATACCAGTGCTTTGGGAGGCCAGGCGGAAAGATCACCTGAGG
This sequence comes from Symphalangus syndactylus, assembly GCF_028878055.3. NCBI lineage: Eukaryota > Metazoa > Chordata > Mammalia > Primates > Hylobatidae > Symphalangus > Symphalangus syndactylus. Next base: position 26,018,032 of record NC_072442.2, on the reverse strand, counting down.
CCAGGAGTTTGAGATCAGCTTGGGCAACACAGCAAGATCCCGCCTCTACCAAAAATTTAAACAATTATCTGAGCATGATTGTGTGCACCTGTAGTCCCAACTGCTCAGGAGGCTGAGGTGGGAGGATTGCTTGAGCTTAGGGGTTTGAGGTCACAGTGAGCTATGATGGCACCAGTGCACTCCAGCAACAGGGCAGGACTCAGTCTCAAAAAAAAAAAAAAAGACTCACTCCAACTTGCAATAACTGTGAAGGGTGTTCCAGCTCCAGAACTTCTTGGAGGCTGAGGCTTTGTGGTGACTGCAAAATGCCTCCCTCTGCCCCAGTCCTGCTTCTTTTTCTTCCCAAGAGCTCTAACAAACTTCCTGCATGTCGATCCCTGAGTCAGAGTGTATTTCCCAGAGGCACACCCTGTGACACAGCTGTTACATCATTTATCCTCACCACAACTCTGAGAACTAGTAGTACTATCCTCAGTTTACAGGAGCTGAGGCTCAGAGGGGTTTGCTGAATTGCCCAATATCACACAGCACATGAGTGGTGGAGCCAGGATGCAAATCCAAATCCTACTGCCTCCAAATCTCACACCCTTTCCACTCTCTTGGGCCAGTTCTCTTGACCACCCTTGTCCTTTGTTTCAGGGGCAAGTTTGACCCCCAGGACATGGACAAGAACTTGAATGCCATCCAGATGGTGTCAGGGATCCTGCAGGGCCCCTTTGACCTGGGCAACCAGCTGCTGGGACTGAAAGGTGTGATGGAGATGATGGTGGCACTATTTGGCTCAGAGCGCGAGACGGACCAGCTGGTGGCCATGGAGGCCCTCATCCGTGCCTCCACCAAGCTCAGCCGCACCACCTTCATCATCACCAATGGAGTGTCACTGCTCAAACAGATCTACAAGACCACCAAAAATGAGAAGATCAAGATCCGCACACTGGTGGTGAGTGGGCTCGGTACCACCCTCCTACTCAGTACCAGGTGCCATGCCAGGCAGCAGGGACACCAAAATGAATGAGTTGAGGCCGCTGTCCTTGAGGAGACCAGGTTTAAGGGGGCACCAGAGCCAGCCACAGACCCCTGCAGAACAGGGCAATATCCAGGGGGCTTGTGAGGATGTACATTCAGAACGGTGAACTCTGCTGCTTAACCCTGAGGACGTTCGTCTCCCTGCTTATGAACAACGTGAGCACTGATGAGCTTGCATCCAGAATGCATTTTCAGAGCAAATTCTGAAAAGTCACTTTCCTTAATCCATTTTTATAAGGTGTTTTTTTTTCCACTTTCATTTTGCTTTTTTTTTCTTTTTGAGATGGCGTCTCACTCTGTCACCTAGGCTGGAGTGTAGCAGCATAATCTCAGCTCACTGCAACCTCCACCTCCCAGGCTCAGGTGACTCTCCTGCCTCAGCCCCCAGAGTAGCTGGAATTACAGACCTGTGCCACCACACCCAGCTAATTTTTGTATTTTTAGTAGAGACAGGGTTTCGCCATGTTGGCCAGGCTGGTCTTGAACTCCTGACCTCAGGTGATCCACCTCCCAAAGTGCTGGGATTACAGGCGTGAGCCACTGTGCCTGGCCTGAAATTATTATTATTATTATTATTGTTATTTTTTCAGACAGAGTCTCCCTCTCCCTCTGCAGCCCAGGCTGGAGTCCAGTGGCATGTTGTTGGCTCACTGCAACCCCCAGGATCTCGGCTCACTGCAACCTCCGCCTCCTGGGTTCAAACGATTCTCCTGCCTCAGCCTCCCAAGTAGCTGGGATTACAGATGCCTTCCACCATACCCGGCTAATTTTTGTATTTTTAGTAGAGACGGGGTTTTACCATGTTGGCCAGGCTGGTCTCAAACTCCTGGCCTAACTGATCCACCCGCCTCGGCCTCCCAAATTGCTGGAATTACAGGCATGAGCCACTGCACCCAGGATCAATTTTTTAAAAACAAATTTTAGCTTCTGAGAAAAGTGAATTTTCTCTTATGAAACCGCCCCCCTAAGAAAAGTCCAATTTTCTCTGGGTAAAATTTTGCACATTTGAGTCTGTTATCCAGAAGATAGGATTTCTCTGTCAGTTTCTGTGCCATAACAAGGTTCCCCACTGAAGCTTCAGATATGGTTAACTTGGTCTTGCTGGTTTTTCAAAATGGCAGGCACAATACATCTGTGGGGTCAAAATGGTGGGGGAAGGGGGCAGGGCAAGAACTTCAACTTTATGGGCCTCTACCCTAACCCAGAGCATCAGGGAAAGTATCTCAGCAGAGGTGGCACCTGAGCTGAGTTTTACAGTCTGCACAGAGGTGGAACCAAGCAAAGAAAGAGGGGCAAAGTGTTCTGGCCATAGAAACCTATTTGAGCAAGGCTTCATCCCCAAGCCTTGGTGTCTCCGATCCTGCATGTGTCTGCTGTCTCCTCTCCTCCACAGGGACTCTGTAAGCTCGGCTCTGCAGGCGGCACAGACTACGGTCTCAGGCAGTTTGCGGAAGGGTCGACAGAAAAACTGGCCAAACAGTGTCGCAGGTAAGGGGGCTCTGTTTCCCAGGCCCTCCACCTCCTCACGCGCCTTCTGGGCAAGGGTCTCTGGGGTATGCTCCAGTGGAGTGTGAAAGGGACCTCACCCCTGGTTCACCACCCTGAAATCGCTTCACCCTCTTGACCTGAGCCCTGGGCCCCTTTCCGTGTGTGCTCCCTCCTCACTTCCAGGTGGCTGTGCAATACTTCCATCGACACCCGGACCTGGCACTGGGCAGTGGAGGGCCTGGCCTACCTCACGCTGGACGCTGATGTGAAGGACGACTTTGTCCAGGACGTCCCTGCCCTGCAGGCCATGTTTGAGCTGGCCAAGGCAAGTGTGGGGGAGTCTGGCCCGACCACAAACCTCAGGAAAGGTCTGCTGGGTCCGGACCCACAAGGAATGGATCTCAGTCTTCCTCCTGGCTCTACTCCTTACTCCTGTGTAAACATGATTGGTTATTTCCCCCTTTCTGGCCCTCATTTTACCTGATTGTAAAATGGACTCCTGACTCCCAATGCCTTCCAGAGATGGGAAGATGCACAGGAGGGCAGTTTGTTTTCCTGGGGCCCTCAGGAGGTGAGGTCTTGAAGGACCTGAGGCAGCTAAAAAAAAAAAAAAAAAATTGCGGGGCATCGTAGCACGTGCCTGTAATCCCAGCACTTTGGAAGGCTGAGGTGGGTGGATGGCTTGAGCTCAGGGGTTCAGGACCAGCCTAGGCAACATGGTGAAACCCCATCTCTACAAAAAATACAAAAATCAGCTGGGTGTGGTGGCACATACCTGTAATCCCAGCTACTCGGGAGGCTGAGGTGGGAGGATTGCTTGAGCCTTGGGAGATCGAGGCTGCAGTGAGCTAGAATTGCAGCTCTGCACGCCAGCCTGGGTGACAGAGAGAGACCTTGCCTCAAGAAAATAAATAAATAAAAGAGGCTGTGCCCGGCCTTTCTGGGAACCTGCCCTCCCTCCCAGGCCCTCCCAGACTCCTTTCCTCATCTGCTGGGCCAACTCCCTGGCTCTTTTCTACCAGTAAAGGGAGGAAGCATGGGAGAGATTTTCGCCACGGAAAATGTCCAGCTCCTGCTCCATCTCCAGTTGGATGGGAAAGTGTTAGACTGGGCTTGTGGAAGAGGCGCAAAGAGAGGATCTTTGTGGGACAGCTCCTATTCATACTGCCAGAGCTACTGTGGAGGGTGCAGGAGACACTGCTGCCTGCCTTTATGGGCAGAGCCATTCCTCTCTTGCGCTGCTGTCTTTCCTCAGAATGGGCCCTACCAGCTGCACTCCTCCCACACCAACCTGCCGGCCACGTGAGGGAGCATCCTGGAAGCAGAAGTTTGTCCTAAAGTTTCCTTTCCCTCTCCCCGACCCTGTGCCTTCCAGACCAGTGACAAGACCATCCTGTACTCGGTGGCCACCACCCTGGTGAACTGCACCAACAGCTACGATGTCAAGGAGGTCATCCCAGAGCTTGTCCAGCTCGCCAAGTTCTCCAAGTAGCATGTGCCCTAGGAACACCCCAAGGTAGGGTCAGGCGTGACCCGGGAGTGGTCTGGTCTGTGCCACCAGGCCTCCAAAGGCGGCAGAATGGCAAAAGGAGTGGTGTCAGGAGTGGCGCGGTGTGTGTTTGGGTGGTTGGGGGTAAGATACACATACACTGAATATGTTAATGGTAAACTTTCCCACCAGATGGTGCTCATGCTTTTTCTTTGTTTTTATTTTCTATTTTTGAAAAAAATCCAACAATTTGTAGTCTGAGAAAACAAATGGAGCCATGATGGACACTTTGCAATTCGTGTTGTTGATTTTATGGATAAAAGACAGTTTTATTTCATGTCTCCAACAGATAACAATTTGATTTTCTCAGATTTCTGGATTTTGTGACATGGGTGATAAGTAGGAATCATGAGAGGAGAGGCATGGTCAGCATTAGCCCAGAAGTCACAGATCCCCCGGAGCCCTCTCCCACAATTCCTTGCACATGAAGATATGATTTGTGTGTGATTGGCGTATGAATATATGCAAGATATTGCCAGCCAATAAAATCATTTAGATTTTTTTAATGATCAAAGTAATATAATCATGCTGCAAAACGAATTAAAATGTGGAGAAAAGAAAATAACCACTCATCAGCCGGGCGCGGTGGCTCACGCCTGTAATCCCAGCACTTTGGGAGGCCGAGACGGGCGGATCACGAGGTCAGGAGATCGAGACCATCCTGGCTAACACGGTGAAACCCTATCTCTACTAAAAATACAAAAAATTAGCCGGGCGCGGTGGCAGGTGCCTGTAGTCCCAGCTACTCGGGAGGCTGAGGCAGGAGAATGGTGTGAACCCGGGGGGCAGAGCTTGCAGTGAGCCGAGGTCACACCACTGCACTACAGCCTGGGTGACAGAGCGAGACTCCATCTCAAAAAAAAAAAAAAAAAGAAAGAAAATAACCACTCATGATTATGTCATCTCCACATGACTGCTGTTGGCATTTTAATGTTATGTTACCTACCAGAGGCTTTTTTTCTATGTATCTTTTTTCTTTTCATAGTTATAATCAGAATATATTTATCATTTTGTGCCCAATTTTGGAAAAACATGTTTTTCACATTGCCATCTCACTCTCTGAATCATTCTTATTTTATTTATTTATTTTTTGAGACAGAGTCTTGCTCTGTCACCCGGGCTGTAGTGCAGTGGTGAGACCTAGGCTCAATGCAACCTCCGCCTCCTGGGTTCAAGTGATTCTCCCACCTCAACCTCCCGAGTAGCTGGAATTACAGGCATATGCCACCACTCCCAGCTAATTTTTGTATTTTTAGTAGAGACAGGGTTTTACCATGTTGGCTAGGCTGGTCTTGAACTCCTGACCTCAAGTGACCCACCCACCTCGGCCTCCTAAACTGCTGGGAATCCAGGCATGAGCCACCGCACCCGGCCTCTGAATCATTTATGAAAACTGCATGATGTTTCATACAGGCAACGGTGCAGAGCATGTGTTGTGGCTGTGAAGTTCCAGTGTGGCTTCCAGGGCTTGCCTAGGGTTGTCAGCCCCCTCCCCACCACTCCCCACTCTGAGGATTGTCTGTAGGGACTCTTTAACCCTGGGTTGACTTTGGGTTTCCAGCAAACCCAATCTATTGTTATGGCGGCTTCATCCACTGTGTCCTTTCTCTCCTACCTATACCCTCTCTCCACCTCCACTCCCACCCCAGCCTTTTCCAAGAAAAACAATATATGCATCATTTAGTCTTTTGGATTGTCCTTCTTTTATTTCATTCCTCTGTGAATGAGAGAATCTTTGGGACTGTTTTTCTACGGTATCAGCTCCTCAGGCTCTGTCTTGGGATTAGAGAAGGCAAGGAAGAGGAGAGACAGTCACACACAGCAGCAGGGTGTGCTATATACCTCTTGGCAGTTGTTTGGAAGGAGGGAATCTGGAGAAGTTTCTTAGTTTCCTATTGTTTCTAGAACACATTGCCACAAGCACTGTGGCCTAAAACAACACAATTTTTACTTTTTTTATTTTTTTTGAGACTGAGTCTCACTCTGTCGCCCAGGGGGAGTGCAGTGGTGCAATCTTGGCTAACTGCAACCTCCACCTCCTGGGCTCAAGCAATTCTCCTGCTTCAACCTCCTGCGTAGCTGGGATTACAAACATGCTCCACCATGCCCAGCTAATTTTTGTTGTTTTTTTTTTTGGTTTTTTTTTTTTTGAGACGGAGTCTTGCTTTTTCACCCAGGCTGGAGTGCAGTGGTGCAATCTCGGCTCACTGCAAGCTCCGCCTCCCGGGTTCACGCCATTCTCCTGCCTCAGCCTCTCCGAGTAGCTGGGACTACAGGCACCCACCACCATGCCCGGCTAATTTTTTTGTATTTTTAGTAGAGACGGGGTTTCACCATGGTCTCGATCTCCTGACCTCGTGATCCGTCCACCTCGGCCTCCCAAAGTGCTGGGATTACAAGCGTGAGCCACGGCGCCCGGCCTAATTTTTGTATTTTTAGTAGAGACGGGGTTTCGCCATGTTGCCCAGGCTGGTCTCGAACTCCTGGCCTCAAGTGATCCACCCACCTCAGCCTCCCAAAGTGCTGGGATTACAGACGTGAGCCACCATGCCTGGCCCAGTTTTAAAAATTTTATAGTTCTGGAGGTCAAGAGTCCTAAAATGAATTTCACTCGGCTCAAGTCAAGGTGTTAGCAGGGCTGGTTTCTTTGGGAGGCTCTAAGGGAGAATCATTTTGTTGCCTTTTTCAGCTTCTAGATGCCACCTACATGCTTTGGCTGGTGACCTTGAACCACTCCGACCTCATTTCCATTCCATTGTTACATCTCCTAGTACTAACTGATCTTCCTGCCTCCCTCTTATAAAGATCCTGGTGATTATGGCCGGGTGCAGTGGCTCACGCTTGTAATCCCAGCACTTTGGGAGGCCGAGGCGGGCGAATCACGAGGTCAGGAGATCGAGACCACGGTGAAACCCTGTCTCTACTAAAAAAAAAAAAAAATACAAAAAATTAGCCGGGCGTGGTGGCGGGCGCCTGTAGTCCCAGCTACTCGGAGAGGCTGAGGCAGGAGAATGGCGTGAACCCGGGAGGCAGAGCTTGCAGTGAGCCGAGATTGTGCCACTGCACTCCAGCCTGGGCGACAGAGCGAGACTCCGTCTCAAAAAAAACAAAAGATCCTGGTGATTATATTGGGCCCACACAGACATCTAGGCTTACTCCCCATCTCAAAATCCTTAACTTAATCGTGTCTGCAAAATTCCTTTTGCCATGTAAGGTCCCACATACACAGGTTCCAGAGATTAGGTCGTGGACATCTTTTTTTTTTTTTTGAGATGGAGTCTCACTCGTTGCCCAGGCTGGAGTGCAGTGGCGTGATCTTGGCTCACTGCAAGCTCCGCCCCTGTGTTCATGCCATTCTCCTGCCTCAGCCTCCTGAGTAGCTTGTGGCGCCCGCCACCACGCCTGGCTCATTTTTTGTATTTTTAGTAGAGACCGGGTTTCACCTTGTTAGCCAGGATGGTCTTGATCTCCTGACCTCGTGATCTGCCCGCCTCAGCCTCCCAAAGTGCTGGGATTACAGGCGTGAGCCGCCGCACCTGGCCAGGCCATGGACATCTTTGGAGGCCATTATTCAACCGACCCCAAGAATTCAGAAATGCACCATCTTTGGTTCCAATACAGATTGGCCTGGCACCTAGGACCCTCCCACATTGCCATCTTTTCATCTCCCCAGGACAAGAAGGACTTTATAGACATGCGGGTGAAGCGGCTTCTGAAGGCGGGTGTCATCACTGCCCTGGCTTGCATGGTGAAAGCAGATAGTGCCATCCTCGCTGACCAGACCAAGGAGCTGCTGGCCAGGTGGGGCTGCAGTGGGCCAAAGCTTGGAACTAGGGCTGGGGGCTGAGGGGCCTGGAGTGCAGCACACTGGGCAGGGAGATAAAAATGGCGGGGGCCTAAATGAGGAGATAAACTGTTGGGAAACCCTGGAGAAAGTTCTGAGGGGATCAGCTTTGAAAGTGACATGGGACTGGGGTGGTGGCTCATGCCTGTAATCCCAGGGCTTTGGGAGGCCGAGGTGGGAGGATTGCTTGAGCCCAGGAATTCAAGACTAGCTTGGGAAACATATTGAGACCCCATCTGCACAAAAAAATTTTTAAGTTAGCCTGGTGTGGTGGTGTGCACCTGTACTCCCAGCTACTTGGGAGGTTGAGGCAGGAGGATCACTTGAGCCCAGGAATTCAAGGCTGCAGTGAATGATGGTGGTGCCACTGCACTCCAGCCTGGGTAACAGAGCAAGATCCTGTCTCTATACAAAAAAGAAATAAAGAAAGAGAGAAAGAGAGAGAGAGAAAGGAAGGGATGGAGGAAGGAAAAAAGGAAGGAGGGAAGGGAAAAGAAGAAGGAAGAAAGGAGAAAGAAAGAGAAAGAGGAAGAAAGGAGGGAAGGAAGGAAGGAGAGAGAGAGGAAAGAAAGAGAAAAGGAAGAAAGAGAAAGAAAGAAAGAAAGAAAGAAAGAAAGAAAGAAAGAAAGAAAGAAAGAAAGAAAGAAAAGAAAAAGAAAGAAAGGAAGGAAAGGAAGGAGAAGGAAAGAAAGAGGGAAAGACGGAAAGGAAGGAAGAGAAGTGGCATGTTGGGCAGGTCATCACAGATGGAAGTTTGCATCAGGAGAAACGAGGCCACTGTTCCTTCTTGTTACCTTGTTCCCAGAGATTAAAGGCACAGTCTGTGTGCAGCCTGGCCAGGGAGGCAGGCAAGATCACAGCTACAGTCCGATGCAATGGTTGCCATTATGTGGGAAGCACAAAGGGCTGGTTGGAGCACAAGCAGTGTCCCCCAACCAACCGGACTGGAGGGGAGGTGGGTGGGCAGTTGGTAAGGCCTCCTAGGGGATGTGACAACTCAAGCTCTGAAGGAAGGAAAGGAGCCACTTAAATGCAGGAGAGGGAAGGTTCCAGGCAGAGGGAATAGCATCTGCAAAGACACTGAGGATGGAGAAAGAATGAGTGAATTTGGGGTTCTCCTGCAATATATCTGGGGCAGGGAATGCATAGGAAGGGCTGGTGCTGGGTGAGACAAAAGAGGGGGCCAGAGCCAGATCACAGAGGACCTGGGGCACATCCATGTTGAAAAGCTTCTCCTGGGTGGTTGTGTCCCTAAATAGTGATAGTGAGGAGTGCTCTTTGCAACCTCACTTGGCCTCACTTCCTTCCCAGCCAATTATTTCCACGATGTCATCTTCCCAAGGTGGTTAATTCTGGGGCACAGGCACACAAGTGGCACTTTCCATGGTCTCCCTTTTCATCCCAGGGTTTCACTGGCTCTGACTGGCTGGCCTGCTGCTGCCGCTGCTGCTGCTGCCTGGGAAGGTGTGCTGGTGCATTAACTGTTCTCCTTTCTTCTCCGTCCCACAGAGTATTCCTGGCACTGTGTGACAACCCAAAGGACCGAGGCACCATTGTGGCTCAAGTTGGTGGCAAGGTAACTGGGCAGGACATGGTTCTTGCCATCCCAGAAGGTGCCTTTGTGCATGCTCTTTGCCTAGCCCAAGAATAATGTACCCTCTGCCCCAACTCGACCTCCTGGAATACGGCCACCAGTTATCTGCGCTGTCTGTGCTCATAGCCCCAAGCCAATTTCTGCTTGACTTTATGCTATGATGGTATGTACTTTGGAATCCCATCTATCCTCCTTGCTATTGGAAGGAAGCACCGTGCAAAGACAGAGACCCTGGACTTTGATGTAGAAGACTTGTAGTTGAGTTCTTGCTCTTCCCATTTTTGACTGCATAACCTCAGGCAAAATACTTAATCTCCCAGCCACAGCTTCCTCATCTGTAAAATAGGGGAAAAATCACACTTTCACTTTACAAACTGTCACAAGAATTAGAGGAAATATAGAAAGTACTGATTCATGGTAGGTGCTCAATAGATGTCTGATGTTAAGATTGGGTTTGGCTGACCCATCGTCTGGGAGGTGAGGAGCGCCTCTGCCCGGCCACCCCGTCTGGGAAGTGAGGAGCGCCTCTGCCCGGCCACCCCGTCTGGGAAGTGAGGAGCGCCTCTGCCCGGCCGTCCCGTCTGGGAAGTGAGGAGCGCCTCTGCCCGGCCACCCATCATCTGGGAGGTGAGGAGCGCCTCTGCCTGGCCCCCCCGTCCGGGAGGAAGTGAGGAGCGCCTCTGCCCGGCCGCCCCGTCCGGGAAGAAGTGAGGAGCGCCTCTGCCCGGCCGCCCCATCCGGGAAGAAGTGAGGAGCGCCTCTGCCCGGCCGCCCCGTCCGGGAAGAAGTGAGGAGCGCCTCTGCCCGGCCGCCCCGTCCGGGAAGAAGTGAGGAGCGCCTCTGCTTGGGCGCCCCGTCCGGGAAGAAATGAGGAGCGCCTCTGCCCGGCCGCCCCGTCTGGGAAGTGAGGAGCGCCTCTGCCCGGCCGCCCCCTCCGGGAAGAAACGAGGAGCGCCTCTGCCCGGGCGCCCCGTCCGGGAAGAAGTGAGGAGCGCCTCTGCCCGGCCTCCCATCGTCTGGGAGGTGAGGAGCGCCTCTGCCCGGCCACCCCGTCCGGGAGGAAGTGAGGAGCGCCTCTGCCCGGCCGCCCCGTCTGGGAAGAAGTGAGGAGCGCCTCTGCCCGGCTGCCCCGTCTGGGAAGAAGTGAGGAGCGCCTCTGCCCGGGCGCCCCGTCCGGGAAGAAGTGAGGAGCGCCTCTGCCCGGCCACCCATCGTCTGGGAAGTGAGGAGCTCCTCTGCCCGGCCACCCATCGTCTGGGAGGTGAGGAGCGCCTCTGCCCGGCCACCCCGTCCGGGAGGAAGTGAGGAGCGCCTCTGCCCAGCCGCCTCGTCTGGGAGGTGAGGAGCGCCTCTGCCCGGCCACCCATCGTCTGGGAGGTGAGGAGCGCCTCTGCCCGGCCACCCATCGTCTGGGAGGTGAGGAGTGCCTCTGCCCGGCCACCCATCGTCTGGGAGGTGAAGAGCGCCTCTGCCCGGCCACCCATCGTCTGGGAGGTGAGGAGCGCCTCTGCCCGGCCGCCCCATCTGGGAAGTGAGGAGTGCCTCTGCCCGGCCACCCATCGTCTGGGAGGTGAGGAGCGCCTCTGCCCGGCCACCCATCGTCTGGGAGGTGAGGAGCGCCTCTGCCCGGCCGCCCCATCTGGGAAGTGAGGAGTGCCTCTGCCCGGCCACCCATCGTCTGGGAGGTGAGGAGCGCCTCTGCCCGGCCACCCATCGTCTGGGAAGTGAGGAGCGCCTCTGCCCGGCCACCTATCGTCTGGGAAGTGAGGAGCGCCTCTGCCCGGCCACCTATCGTCTGGGAAGAAGTGAGGAGCGTCTCTGCCTGGCCGCCCCGTCTGGGAAGTGAGGAGCTCCTCTGCCCGGCCGCCCCGTGTCTGGGTAGAAGTGAGGAGCTCCTCTGCCTGGCCGCTCCGTCTGGGAGGTCTACCACGGAGGCCAGAAGCAATGTGGGGGCTGGACGTGGTGGCTCACGCCTGTGGTCCCGGCACTCTGGGGGGTGAGGCGGGTTGATCACTTCGGGCTAGGAGTTCGAGACCAGTCTGGCCAACTTGGCGAAACATGAAGAATACAACAGACAAACCAACCAACCAACTCAGTGACAACAAAACAGGTCTACCCTGGAGTCATACTCTAATTTTTTCTATTTTCCTCCCTTTCTGATCCTTTATCCCACTTTCTTTTTCTTCCTCTTCCTTCTCCCTCTTCTTTGTCAAATAGAGGATTGAGTTATTATCACTGATCCATATAAAGTCCCTCTCTCATTTATTTTAACTCCCACCCCCCATTTCTATTCCCCGACTTCCCATGTGCAACCTTCCTAATATGTTTGATACGCATCTTTTTGTTTGTATGTATTTTTAGAAAATGTTTATTGTTTTTGTATGCAAAAAAATTAATAAAAAAAAAGTAAAAAAAAAAAAAAAAGATTGGGTTTGGCTGAAACTCCGTCTCTATTAAAAATACAAAAATAAGCTGGGCGTGGCGGCGTGCACCTGTAATCTCAGCTACTCAGGAACCCGAGGCAGGAGACTTGCTTGAACCCAGGAGGAGGAGGTTGCAATGAGCCGAGATCATGCCATTACAGTCCAGCCTGGGCAGCAAGAGTGAAACTCTGTCTCAAAAAAACAAAACAAAACAAACTAAAAGTTTGAATTTGGCTTAGGCAGAAAGTAAAAAATTTGTTGATTGAATTATTTATTTTTCCAAAAGCTGAAGGAATATTTAGGTGGGTGGGAGGAAGTGGGGTAAAGACCTGAATGTGCACTGGGAACCAAGAGGAGTGAATATGTGATTAAGAATTTAATCGTTTTCCATGATGTGCAAGGGCTGATTATATGGCAGAGTTTTCCTGGCCCTCCCATGGGACAGACAGACAGCACCTGGAGCAGGAGGATAGAAGGGAAGCCTCTGGATGTCTGTGACTAAGCAGTGACCTTGCCCTTTCTTGCAGGCCCTGATTCCCCTGGCTTTGGAGGGCACAGTTGTGGGCAAGGTGAAGGCAGCCCACGCTCTAGCAAAGATCGCTGCTGTCTCCAATCCGGACATTGCTTTCCCTGGGGAGCAGGTAGGTGCTTGGGTAGATGGGATAGGGCAATGGGAGGGGTCTCCTCTGCTCCTAGAGGCCTTTCCCCTTGTCATTCTACCTCCAGCCTGGGACAGGGGCATGGTGCTGTCACAGGGAGGGTGATGCATTGGAGGCACCTGGATTCCAGGCCTGGTTCTGCCTCTGACAGACAGGATTGCCCTCTCCAAAATTCAGTTATCCTATCTATAGAGTGAAGAAAATAATCCTGCCTGTCAGGATCACTGTGAGAATTAAATCAGACAATGTATGAGAAAGTGCTTTGGAAACTGGGCACCTATAAATGGGAGGCACTCAGGAAACAAAGTCCTCACCTGACCAAACACTTGACCCCTCCCCAACAGGTGTATGAGGTGGTGCAGCCCTTTGTAAGACTCTTGGACACACAGAGTGATGGGCTTCAGAACTATGAGGCTCTCCTAGGCCTCACCAACCTGTCTGGGCGGAGTGACAAACTCCGGTGAGTGTGGTGAGTGTGGCAGGGGTGGAGAGAGGTGGCTCAAAAAGTGTTTGTTTGAAATTTCACATAATATGCTGAGAATGCTCTTCTCTGAAGACAACATCAAAGGCCAGGGGTGGGATTTGAGTTAGCACTTAGTAAACCACACAGTGACTATACCAAAGCCAAAAGATGCTATAAGGCCCTTCTTTTTCTTTTCTTTTTTTTCTTTCCTTTTCTTTTAGTTTCCTTTCTCTTTTCTCTTCTCTTCTCTTTTCTTTCTTTTCTTTTCTTTTTTTCTTTCTTTTCCCTTTTCTTTTCTTTTCTTTTTGAGACGGAGTCTTGCTCTGTCGCCCAGGCTGGAGTGCAGTGGCACTATCTCAGCTCACTGCACCCTCTGCCTCCAGGGCTCAAGCTATTTTCCTGCCTCAGACTCTCGAGTACCTGGGACTACAGGAGTGTGCCACCATACCCAGCTAATTTTTGTATTTTTAGTAGAGACAGGGTTTCCCCATGTTGGCCAAGCTGGTCTCAAACTCGTGACCTCAGGTGATCTGCCTGCCATGGTCTCCCAAATTGCTGGGATTACAGGTGTGAGCCACCACACCCAGCCAGCACTTCTTTGTAAAGTAGTAATGATCACCATTCTAACTGGCATGAGATGGTATCTCATTGTGGTTTTGATTTGCATTTCTCTGATAACCAGTGATGATGAGCATTTTTTCATGTGTCGGCTGCATAAATGTCTTCTTTTGAGAAGTGTCTGTTCATATCCTTTGCCACTTTTTGATGCGGTTGTTTTTTTCTTGTAAATTTGTTTAAGTTCTTTGTAGATTCTGGATATTAGCCCTTTTTCAGATGGATAGATTGCAAAAATTTTCTCTCATTCTGTAGGTTGCCTGTTCACTCTGATGGTAGTTTCTTTTGCTGTGCAGAAGCTCTTTAGTTTCATTAGATCCCATTTGTCAATTTTGGCTTTTGTTGCCATTGCTTTCGGTGTTTTAATCATGAAGTCTTTGCCCATGCCTATGTCCTGAATGGTATTGCCTAGGTTTTCTTCTAAGGTTTTGATGGTTTTAGGTCTAACATTTAAGTCTTTAATCCATCTTGAGTTAACTTTTGTATAAGGTGTAAGGAGGGGATCCAGTTTCAGCTTTCTACATATGGCTAGCTAGTTTTCCCAGCACTATTTATTAAATAGGGAATCCTTTTTTCATTTCTTGTTTTTGTGAGGTTTGTCAAAGATCAGACGGTTGTAGATGTGTGGTGTTATTTCTGAGGGCTCTGTTCTGTTCCATTGGTCTATATCTCTGTTTTGGTACCAGTACCATGCTGTTTTGGTTACTGTAGCCTTGTAGTATACTTTGAAGTCAGGTAGTGTGATATCTGACCCTGGTGATGCCTCCAGCTTTGTTCTTTTTGCTTAGGATTGTCTTGGCTATGCCTGCTGTTTCTTGGTTCCATATGAACTTTAAAGTAGTTTTTTCCAATTCTGTGAAGAAAGTCATTGGTAGCTTAATGGGGATGGTGTTGAATCCATAAACTATCTTGGGCAGTATGGCCATTTTCACGATATTGATTCTTCCTATCCATGAGCATGGAATGTTCTTCCATTTGTTTGTGTCCTCTTTTATTTTGTCGAGCAGTGGTTTGTAGTTCTCCTTGAAGAGGTCCTTCACATCCCTCGTAAGTTGGATTCCTAGGTATTTTATTCTCTTGGTAGCAATCGTGAATGGGAGTTCACTAATGATTTGGCTCTCAAGGATCTAGAACTAGAAATACCATTTGACCTAGCAATCCCATTACTGGGTATATACCCAAAGGACTGTAAATCATGCTACTATAAAGACACATGCACACGTATGTTTATTGCGGCACTATTCACAATAGCAAAGACTTGGAACCAACCCAAATATCCATCAATGATAGACTGGATTAAGAAAATGTGACACATATACACCATGGAATACTATGCAGCCATAAAAAAGGATGAGTTCATGTCCTTTGCAGGGACATAGATGAAGCTGGAAACCATCATTCTGAGCAAACTGTCACAAGGACAGAAAACCAAACACTGCATGTTCTCACTCATAGGTGGGAGTTGAACAATGAGAACACATGGACACGGGGGGGAACATCACACACCGGGGCATGTCAGGGGTGGGGAGCTGGGGGAAGGATAACATTAGGAGAAATACCCTAATGTAAATGAGGAGTTGATGGGTGCAGCAAGCCAACATGGCACGCACATGTATACCTATGTAACAAACCTGCACGTTGTGCATATGTACCCTAGAACTTAAAGTGTTAAAAAAAAAAAAAAGATATCCAGGTGGATAGTGGGATAAAATGTATTCCTCTGTGGAAGCAGGAATATGTCAGCATGTACTGGGTTGGGCTTCTTTTGTTTGCCAGTAGCAGAAAACTTAACTATAATAGGCCTAGGCATAAAGGAAATTTATTGGCTCATGTAGGTAAAAAGTCTGGGGTAACAAGATTCAGGTGTGGCTTGATGCAGGGCTTACAAAGCTGCCTTAGGTTCCTGTTCTCTCTGTCTCTCCTATCCTTTCTGTATTGCTTTAATTCTCAATGGGCTTTTCTGCTCTCTCATGGTTATAAGGGCAGCTCTGGCCTTCACATCTTCTTGGATCTACATCCAGGATGAGAGAGAGAGAGAGAGAGAGAGAATTTCTTTACTGCAATAATACAGAGGCTCTCCAGTTGGGTGATATCCAGAACCCACTGCTGTGGCCAGGATGCCATGCTATGCCATTTAGTTTAGGCCCATGGTGCCGCTCCTAGAGCTGGGGGCAGTTTGATGCCACATAAACCATGCTGGCTGAGGATGTGGGAAGGAGAGCACCAGAATGGAAGAATGGTCCCTGGGTGGCCAGAAAACCCCCATGGTCACTGCAGAAGACTCAAGGGTCTTTCTTCCTCCACCCTCCTACCCCAGGCAGAAGATCTTTAAGGAGAGGGCCTTGCCAGACATCGAGAACTACATGTTTGAGACTCATGATCAACTGCGGCAGGCGGCCACCGAGTGCATGTGCAACATGGTTCTCCACAAGGAGGTGAGGCAGGGCTGAGGATGGAGACCCAGGGCTTAATCAAGGCACGAGAGGCAGGCCAGGGTCAGGGCCTGGGGTGAGATCAGGAGCTGTTATGATGGCATGAAGGTAGCATTTTGGACGGAAAATCCAGGAATCCCTAAATCTTTCCTAGATTACAGCCCCCCTCCCTGTAGGGGCCCTGAGAGAAAGATATGCATAAAGGAAAAAATACAAAGCTGGGGCTTTGAATCCAAACCCTGGGCTAGATGAGGTGGAAGACACCATTTCCCTAAGTTACTTAGGCTTACATAACCTTAAAACAAAGCAGGATATGAGACCAGGGCCTCTCTGAGGTCAAGGAAGGCTAGACCACTTGCATTTATTGAAGCTCCACATGTATAAAAAAAAAATGAAGAAACGCCAAATACAGTTATCAACCATTTTAGGATGTCTTAAATGTCAGCATTTAATGAACTACCACTGTTCCCATAGAAATTGTAATGCAATATAACTGTACTCATCACAGAATAATTATAGGGTTTATAAAAATAAAATGAATTCGGCTGGGCACGGTGGCTCACGCTTGTAATCCCAGCACTTTGGGAGGCCGAGGCGGGCGGATCACGAGGTCAGGAGATCGAGACCACGGTGAAACCCCGTCTCTACTAAAAATACAAAAAAACTAGCCGGGCGTGGTGGCGGGCGCCTGTAGTCCCAGCGACTCGGAGAGGCTGAGGCAGGAGAATGGCGTGAACCCGGGAGGCGGAGCTTGCAGTGAGCCGAGATTGTGCCACTGCACTCCAGCCTGGGCGACAGAGCGAGACTCCGTCTCAAAAAAAATAATAATAAAATAAAATAAGATAAAATGAATTCAGAACATGCTGTAGGCCTCATGGTCCAGTCATGGGACAAATGATACCCATCTGGTGAATGTCTTCTTCTTCCCATCCTGTCAGAGTACTGCTGTGCCTGTAGGTATAATCTTATCGGAGATAACAGCAGGGTCTAAATTTCAGGCCCTTCATTAACATGAGGGCCAAGCCGAATGGCCCTCCTAGGCCCCCACATAGGGGCTACCATGAGACCCAGTCTGTTTACCCTCAACGCCTGAACCTTAGATCTTCTCACTGTTATAGGGGAAAACCTAACCCATTAAAGCCTATTAAAGGCCGGGTGTGGTGGCTCACGCCTGCAATCCCAACACTTTGGGAGGCTGAGGTGGGTGGGTCACTTGAAGTCAGGAATTCGAGACCAGCCTGGCCAACCAACATGGCGAAACCCCGTCTCTACCAAAAGTACAAACATTAGCCAGGCACGGTGGTGGGTGCTTGTAGTCCCAGCTACTCGGGAGCCTGAGACACGAGAATCGCTTGAACTTGGGAGGCAGAAGTTACAGCGAGCCGAGATCGTGCCACTGCACTCCAGCCTGGGTGACAAAGCAAGACTGCATCTCAAAAAAAAAAAAAAAAAAAAAGGCATATTAAAGTCAGGGGAAATGAAGCTACCAGGGTCTACCAGGGAGCTGGCCTAAGGCTGGGCTGGGGGCCTGGCAGCCATGGGGCAGGCAGAGAGTGTGTCCAAGGAGATGGGCGGGGAGGTTGAGAGGTTGAGAGAGGTCATGGAAGGAGGGAGGCAACCTTTCCTATGGGAGCACCGGCTGCTGCAACAACCCAAGTCAAAATGTTCAGTGGTCCCAATAGGATAGAAGTTCATTTCTTGCTCACCATGTCAAAGTCCTAGTTGGACTGGGTGGCTCAATATTTTTTTTTTTTTTTTTTTTTTGTCTGAGACAGAGTCTGACTCTGTCACCCAGGCTGGAGTGCAGTGGTGTGATCTCAGCTCACTGCAGCCTCCGCCTCCTGGGTTCAAGCGATTGTCCTGCCTCAGCCTCCAGAGTAACTGGGACTACAGGCGCGTGCCACCACCCCCAGCTAATTTTTTGTATTTTTAGTAGAGATGGGGCTTCACCATGTTAGCCAGGATGGTCTTGATCTCCTGACCTCGTGGTCTGCCCGCCTTGGCCTCCCAAAGTGCTGGGATTACAGGCGTGAGCCACTGCGCCTGGCCGGGTGGCTCACTTTCAAGCTGACTCAGGGATCCAGGCTTCTTTGATCATCAAGAACTGTCTTCTCCTCTGCCACACTGGGAGTGGATTCCATTCTGATGGTGAATGGGGAGACAGACTGAGGGAGAGGTGCCTGAAAGTGACACACATCATTTCTGCTCATGTTCCATCTTTGAGAACTAGGCCATCCCCACATTGAGATGTGAGAAATGGGGGAATGTAGTCCATGTAAGGGCAGTTGTGTCCCATGAGAGGGGGCCATGCTGACCCCTCTGATATATGGGTTTGACCTCTGCCATGCTCTCACCTCCCATGACCACTGCTCCAGCTTCAGGGAGATGCAGGTAGAGGGTCACACCTGGGAAGCTGTGATCTTGGTCCCCTTTTGGAGTTCCACTTCTAGGAAACCTGGCCCATTAGAATGCTCTGAGACTTGACCACCTAGATTTTACAGTAGTGCAGAGGGGTGAGGATGAGATGCTGTGAGGGGTTAATACCTCTCTGAGACATGTCAGGGCACTGGTCCCCTGGAAGCTCTTCTCCTGGTTTTCAGATCCTTGGGAAGCCTCATCTCTCACCTGGTGGAGACTGCACTGTAGCTTTCTAATACCAAGCAAACCACCTAATTGTTTCCTGCTTCTGCCCCCGTCCCTGCAAAATCATTTTATGGAAGCCCCTGAAGGCCCATCCATTATGGGAGAAACCTTCCAAGGTTCCCCAAAGGGATGGGAAATACAGTTCCCCAGCCATCATCTACCCTGCAGGAGTCTGTGCCTGCCTCCTTCCCGTGGTGAGGAGGCTGAATGCAAACAGAGGTGGTGAAGCACACTAGATGGGGAATTCCTTATTTTCTTTCTTGGAAGAATTTGTAGCCCCTTCATTCAACCAGTCAGGGAAGGCTTCTTGGGGGAGGTAGCATGAGTGAGCTGCTCAAAGGGAAACTCTTAAGAGATCTTGGGTCAGAGAACTTCAGATGTATCTTACCCTCTTCAGGCTGGGCAGATTGGGGACTCGCGCCGCTACTGCTGCCGCCCCCGGGGCGCGAATCCGCCGCCCGCCGCCCGGGCACCCGGCGAGGGGCGGGGGCAGCTCCGAACCGGCCCCGGATCCTTCCCGCTCTCGCCTCACGCTTCCCAGAAAGCTTGTCCCTCTCCGCCGAGCTGCTCCGGGAGCCCCGCCGCGCCGAGGTGAGGGCTGGGGAAGGGGGAGGGAAGGGACGCCCGCGGAGGAACGTGCCGGGTTGGGGAGCGGGGAGCCGGGGTCCGGCGGCGCGATTTAGGCTCAAGAGCCGGGATCATGTGCTGTTTGTTCCGCGGAGGCGCAGAGAGGTGCCAGGCCCCGGCGGCCGCCGGCTGGCTGGACAGGAGGACGGGTCCGCATGGCCGCCCTGAGAGGCCGGGCGGGGACCTGTGTGAGAACCGCCGGGTGGGCAAGGTGCAGGTGGCCCAAGACCCCCTTTCGGGCCGGTTGGCCCCACCCCAGCCGCCCAGTATCCTCCTTGTACCCCACGGCTGCTTCACAGCCGCACCGGCCGACCGCTGTCCCTACCTCTATTCCTTTACCCCGCTGGCCCCCAGCCGTGCCACCCCATTCCTTGTCCCATTAGCTGCAGCAACGGCGTCACCATCGCTTGTCCCCACCAGTGTCCTTCCCTCCCCTGGTCAGGGTCTAGGGGGTCAGGGCTGTTCTTCCTGAGCCAGCTTCTGTGATTCCAGCTACTCCCTTCCTGTCCTGGGACAGACCAGCCCCTCACCCTCCCATGCTCTGCCCAGGAAGACTGGTGAGGGGAGGCCCAGTGTGACAGGAGTTTGGGGCCCACTGGGGCCACAGGAGGGGGCTCAGCATCCTTTCTCCCTCTTCGTGGTCCTCCTCCCTGTTGTCCGTGGGCGTGGGCTGTTCAGCCTCTCCTCCCAGGGTGTGGGCACCCGATCACCCACATTCCTGGGCTCCAGCCTGGCACCTTCCCCAGGGCAGTGGACGCCATAGCACTAGCCCCAGGCTGGGGCTGGCACCAGCCAGCCGGCTTCCTTTTCTTTCTGCCTTTCAGGGAGGCCCCAGGGACCCTCTACCCTCAAACACAGGTATTTCTGGGCGCCCCAAGGGTGGAGCCCTGAGGGTTGGTCTGATGGCTACAGGATGACCCCACCCTCCCCTGCCCTTTGTCCTGGATCCTGTGGAGGAAGTGCTGGGGGCTGGGCAAGGGGCTTAGAGCCCACACAGCTGGCCCTGTGGATCCCAGTCCTGGGCCCTACCTACAGCCCTTGGACTTTGCCCATCCGCACTACCGGCCTGGTGCATGTAGGTTGTGGGCCTCAGGTGGGAACTGGATTCTCCCTTGCCGACCCTGTGGGGGAATTTTAGGACAGGTTTTGCATTTGCAGTTTCCTCTCTGGTCTCTTTTCTGGGCTCCCAGTTTATGCTTTGGCCCCGGAGTTCCCCATCCTGCCTCTTTAACACCTTGTGTTTGCTGTGCTGTGTGTCTTCCTCCTTTCCTCTCCCATTCTTTCCTTCATAGCATGACCTCAGGCTTGCCTTTTGTCTTATTTCTCTAATTTTCTTGGTGTCTGTGACTCTCTGCCCCTCCTCTCTCTCTTCCCACCACCCTCACGTCTCTGCTCATGTGCCCCTCTCTGAATTGCCCTCTGTCCAGCCTCTTTCTCTCTCTGTCCTCTATCTGAACGTTCAGTACATTTGCGAGTGACAAGGAATAAAAATATCACCGTCCCTGCCCTTGGATTCACATTGCATTCAGCCACTCCAGAGGGTCAGCTGTCCGTACTTTTCCTACTATTCCCCCGATAACGTTGGCCCTCCAACCTGGGAACCCCAGACAGGTCTCTGGAACCACAGGTGCCTCCTAACAACTCTTCCCCCACAACCAGGGTATCTCCCAGAGCCCCAGCTGGTGTGGCCAGGCCCCAGGAGTAGGATGGGGCTCCCCCTACGAGGGCCGGTGGCAGCCAGAACTGATACATCCCACCTGGTCTGGGGCCAGGACGCCAGGTAACTCTGGGGGAGACCGCCCAGGTTCCTGCAGGCTGGTATATGGCTGGGGAGAGAGGCAGAAATACCTTTGGGAGTCTCTCAAGACAGTGACATTTGGGAGGAAAGCCAAGGGAATGAGAGCTGGGTCCTTGAGAGGCTGGGTGGCTCTGGGGGAGATGTGAAGAGACTGGTTCCGGGAAGAAGCTGGGAGGCAATGTTTGGGTCCCCGCAGTGGTTCTGACCCCACCACTCCTTTCTCTGTCCTCCGGCTGAGGAGGGCAGGAGTGTCTGGAGCCATGGCTGGTGCCTCGGTGAAAGTGGCAGTGAGAGATCGGCCCTTGAACGCCCGCGAGACCAGCCAGGATGCCAAGTGTGTGGTCAGCATGCAGGGCAACACCACCTGTGAGTGAGTCCCCGGGGCCTGGCTGGGCACAGGCAGGGAAGGCCGGGCCCAGCCGGGCCCACCACACAGGCCCGTCCCGCTAGGCCAAACTAAGAGGAGGGTTATGCTGGGCACAGAGCAAGTGCTAGTCGTAATGGCGGGGGCTGGGGCAGGCTGGCCTTTCCCGTGTTCCCAGTCCCTGGGAGGGGGAATGTTGGCCTGGAGCCCTCCATTGCCCAATCCAGGGAGGCAGCTCAGTGGGGGCGGGTCCTAGGAAGCCAAAATTAGCTTTGGTGGCTGGAGGGGGTGGGGAATATTAAAGGGGAGAGATGAGTCAGGACAGTGGTGAGGAGTGGGATGCTTGGATTCCAGGGGCTGGTGGGGGTATGGACAGGGACTGGGAGTACCTGACCTTGACTTTCCTTCCTTTACCCTCTCCTGCCCCTCAGCCATCATCAACCCTGAACAGAGCAAGGATTCCCCCAAAAGCTTCACCCTTGACTACTCCTACTGGTCACACACTTCGGTGGGTTGTTGGGCTGGGGGAAGAGCAAGGCAGTGAGAGACAGTGGATGTAGGTCCTGGGGAGGGGACATGTTAAGAAATAGGACCCCCCCAGGGGATTAGTCAAGCTGAATTGGGAGAATGATCCTGGGTGGGGGTGGTAGGACCCTTAGGCTATGATTGAGGCCTCGACAGGAAGGCAGAATCCCTTGGGGTAATTAGGACTAGCAGGGGCTGGATAGGATCCTTGGGGTGATACGGACAATGATGAGGGTGAGAGGGCACACAGGTCTTTGGGGAATCACCAGTGATGGAAGCAACACCCTTGGGACAGAGACACGAAGGATAAAGACATCCAGGGTTCCTCTGTTTTTCTCTGCCCCCACTTTCTCCTAGGCAGAGGACCCCCAGTTTGCATCTCAGCAGCAAGTGTGTCGGGACATTGGAGAAGAGATGCTGCTCCACGCCTCTGAAGGCTACGAAGTGTGCGACTTTGCCTAATGGCAGACCGGGGCTGGGAAATCCTATACCATGATGGGGCGGCAGGAGCCAGGGCAGCAGGGCATCGTGCCCCAGGTACGCCTAGGACCTGGTGGGGCAGCCAGGGCAGGAGCGTCTTTAGCTGCCGTCTGAGGAAGGAAGGACCAGGGTCTGAGGATTATGGAACAGAGACCTGGCTCTGAGGCCATTGGTGATGGGAGATAGAGGTTGACTGCAAGCTGGACAACCTTCTGGGGTGGGAGGGTCTTTGCCCCTATCAGAGGCAGTGAGCCTCAGTGAGAAGAGCAAGACTTTGGCATCAGTGAGCCTTGGGTTCGAGCGCCAGTTTTACAACTTACTACTATTTTACTTGGTTTCATAATGATTTGTGAGTATAGTTCTCCTGCAGGCTTGTGTACCACCAGTAGAGCGTTAAGTGTAGAAATGCCGATTGGGATCACAGAGTTAACCGTAATTGTCCCTGGCTGTCCAGCATAGCAACCTGGCACACAGGCTTGGGAGTCAGGACTCCTGGGGTTTGCACCCTGGCTGGCTGAATGCTAGCCTGTGATCTTGGGCAAGCGGGAGCCTCTCTGAGGTTGTTTTCCCATCTGTGAAATGGGAATAACCCCTCCCTCGGGGCTGTGGTAAGGGTTCAATGGGGTCACTTGGGACTGGCCCTGGCCTGTGACTGGACACTTCAGGTGTGCCCTGAGCAGGAGCTTCTCTGTATTTCCCTGTGTCCCCCTCCAGCTCTGTGAGGACCTCTTCCCTCGCGTTAGTGAGAACCAGAGTGCTCAGCTATCCTACTCTGTGGCGGTAAGCCCGGGTCTTGATGGTGGCGGGGCTGAGAGGGGTCCAGACTGCCGAGGGCCGTCGCGGGAATCAGACAGCCTGGGATCTAATCCTGGCTCTGCTGGTTACTGACTGTGACTTTGGGGCAGTGATTCTGTCCTTCAGCTTCGTATGTTCATCTGGGAGATGCTAATGATCGGATGCACCTCCTGGCTTGTGGGGCAGGTCGCTGAGCTAGCATCCGCAGAATGCTTCGCACTGTGTATTAGCTGCAGTCACCTGGATCATGTCCAGTGGAGTCAGATTTAAGTTTCGTTGTCATTGTTGTGGCTAGTTTTGTTACTTCTCATTTGCTTTTCCCACTCAGGTGAGCTATATGGAGATCTGTTGTGAGCGGGTACGAGACCTCTTGAACATCATGAGTCGGGGTTCTCTGCAGGTCTGGGAGCACCCCATCCTGGGCCCCTACGTGCAGGACGTGTCCAGATTGGCTGTGACCTCCTACGCAGACATTGCTGACCTCATGGACTGTGGAAATAAAGCACGGTGAGGCAGGCTGATGGAGCAGAGGGCAAGGGGGCCAGGGTCGGGAAGGTGAGAGGCAGGATCCAGTGACTGCTTCCTTTGCCCTCGAGGACTGTGGCTGCCACCAACATGAATGAGACCAGCAGCCGTTCCCATGCCGTCTTTACCACCGTCTTCACACAGCACTGCCATGACCAGCCCATGGGGCTAGACTCGGAGAAGGTGGGATCGCCCCTGCTCCCGCGCCGGACGCAACCTCCCCTGGTAATAGGGACAGTGACATGGTAGAAGGGTCTTGGGCCCTCCCTGCCCTTGCTGGGTTGAGTGCCTCCTCAGGACTTCCATGACCGCGCCCCACCCCCACCCTGTTTTTCCATCAGATCAGTCTGTCCCCCTCTACTGTTTGCTTGTCTTTTTTTTTTTAAGACAGAGTCTCGCTCTGTCACCCGGGCTGGAGTACAGTGGTGCAGTGGTGCGATCTCAGCTCACTGCAACCTCCACCTCCTGGGTTCAAGTGATTCTCCTACCTCAGCCTCCCAAGTACGTGGCATTACAGGCATGTGCCACCAGGCCCGGCTAATGTTTTTGTATTTTTAGTAGAGAAGAGGTTTCGCCATGTTGGCCAGGCTGGTCTTGAACTCCTGACCTCAGGTGATCCACCCGCCTCAGCCTCCCAAAGTGCTGGGATTACACATGTGAGCCACCGCACCCGGCTGTTCTTACGAGACCCAGGACAGGGCTCGGATCCCTTGTGTGTCCCTTGTCCATGCCTGTGGTGGGCCTGTAGCTATTTGTAATTGAGCGAGTAACCACCGTCTCACTGTTGTCACGTATTCTGTTTCCCCCGGCCTCCTCCCTCGCCTCCTCCTGGCTCTCTCTAGCCCTTGCCAGCTGCCCACATTCCTGCTGGGTGCTTCCCTGATTTGCCTGCCCCATCCCCCACCCGCACCTTATCTCCTGCCTGTTTCCTCTGACCCCAGGTCAGTCAGATCAGTTTGGTGGACCTTGCTGGGAGTGAGCGAGCCGACTCCTCGGGCCCGGGGCATGCGCCTGAAGGTGAGGGGGCTTCAGAGGGTGGTTTGTTGTGGGGCCGTGTTGTGGGGTGTGTGTGGAGGTCTCCAGTCAGAACCTGAGACTGTCACTGGGGAGGTAGGAAGGGGAAGTGGATCAGATTGGGAGAGGAGGGTCTCATCCCCACATTCCTCATCCTTTTCTAGGAGGGAGCCAACATCAATAAGTCCCTGACTACACTAGGGAAGGTGATCTCGGCCCTTGCAGATATGGTGAGACCTGGGTGTTGGAAAGAGAAGGGCTTGGGAAAGGGGGGTGACCCACCTTAACCTCCTTCCCCCTTTTATCCCCCAGCAATCAAAGAAGCGGAAGTCGGATTTTATCCCCTACAGGGACTCTGTGCTCACCTGGCTGCTCAAGGAAAATTTGGGTGAGGGCCTCTTCCTCTCTCTCTGCCGACCCTGACACATCCCACAGACTCTTTTGATACGTCTGACAAATCTTCTTGCTGTGCCGAGAATCCCAAATCCCGTTGTCTTCCTTCTCCCCCTGACCCTTCAAAGGGAACATCCTTTTGAAGATTTCCTGATGCTGAGAACAAGGCCATACCCTGCCGTCAAGCCAAGGGCCTCGCTGACCTGGCTACTCATGACCTCACTGACCTGGCTACTCATGACCCCTGCCTGATCCCTGATCTCACACCCACTGCTGCACTGCTGACTTCATCCACCTTCCACGCTTCTGTGACTGTCCTGCAGATATATCTCCCTGACCTCATTCCCTCCCATAACCAGATGTCATGGTTAGTTCTACCACCCTAGATTCCTGTACCTCAGACCATGACCCTATAAGACCCCTGCCTGGGCAGTGGGCCCCAGCCCCATGACCCGGTTTGACTTTTCTTAGCCCCTCCCTCAGGAGGGGCTGAAGCTTTTCCCTGCACTCCATTCACAGGTGGAAACTCACAGCAATGATGGCAGCCCTGAGCCCTGCTGACATCGATTACGAGGAGACTCTCAGCATCCTCAGGTGGGGCTTCTGGCTCTAGCAGGGATGGGGCAGCGTAGGAAAAGTGCCAGGAGTTTAGAGGCGAGTTGCTCAGGACCCTGCTCGTGAGACGGGGGAGGTCCCGGAGCCCTGCCACAATATCTTGAGACCTGGGAGAGGGGGAAGGAGAAACAGCAGACCAAGGGTCCCCTGCCCCCAGGCCTCACCGACCCTGCTCCTCTGTCACCCAGGTATGCTGACTGCACCAAGCAGATCCGCTGCAATGCCATCATCAACGAGGACCCTAATGCCCGGCTGATTAGAGAGCTGCAGGAGGAAGTAGCCCGGCTGCGGGAACTGCTGATGGCTCAGGGACTGTCAGCCTCTGCTCTGGAAAGTCGAGGTTCCAGGGAGGGTCAGCTCAGGGATGCCCCTTGGCCCACCCCATCCCTCCTCACTTGCCTTTGCCCAGTCCTGGAGCCAGGGAGGGACGACGCACTATGAAACCCTTCATGTGCTCAGTGGCGTGGACACAGATGTGCAGAGGGGACATATGTCTTCAGATGTTATAGGGCTAGGAGGGACTAATTCTCTAGGGGAGAATCAGGATCCAGAGGGACCTGTCAGGCTCCTGGAACTAATAAAATGACCATTACAGGAAAAAATGGCAATATATACTTACAGGTCAAACAGTAAATTGTTAAGAAGAGGCTAGGCTACTGGGTGACTTTCTTGACAGAAGTTCTTGCAAAACGTCAGAGTTGAAGTGGACCATAGCCTAACAGATCTCAGTGGAGTGCTTTCTAGCATGTCAGGCTCAGCCTCACTGATGGAAATAGTGTCCAAATCAGAAGATGTGTAATCCATGTTGACTGGGTCAGGAATGGACCCTGCATTCAGTCTTGAGATCATCCCATTGAGAATAGTCAGGGTGCTGAGGGGCACAGTGTGGGGAATATGAGTGTTCTTGGAAAGAGAAGGATAAGGTAGCTAGGCTGTTTGCCTTCCAACATTTGAGGGATTTTCTTGCAGAAGAGAAAGCAGTAAGGCTTTTTATCCCAGAGGGCAGAACTAGAAACACCAGCACACATGACGTGGGGCCAGTTTCAGCTCAACACAGCTAAGAATTCTTTTTTGAGACGGAGTCTTGCTCTGTCACCAGGCTAGAGTGCAGTGGCTCGATCTTGGCTCACTGCAACCTCCACCTCCTGGGTTCAAGCGATTCTCCTGCCTCAGCCTCCCAAATAGCTGGGATTACAGGCGCCCACTACCACACCTGGCTAATTTTTGTATGTTTAGTAGAGACGGGGGTTTTAGCCTGGTACAGTGGCTCATGCCTGTAATCCCAGCATTTGGGGAGGCCAAGGCAGGCAGGTCACCTGAGTTGAGGAGTTCGAGACCAGCCTGACCAATGTGGTGAAACCTCTACTAAAAATACAAAAATTAGCTAGGTGTGGTGGCATGCGCCCGTAATCCCAGCTACTTGAGAGGCTGAGGCAGGAGAATCGCTTGAACCCAGGAGGCGGAGGTTGCAGTGAGCCAAGATCTCGCCACTGCACTCCAACCTGGGTGACAGAGGGAGACTCCGTCTCAAAAAAGAACAGTTCGACACAGAGGTTTCTAGATGGGCCAGGCTGCTCTTGAACTCCTGACCTAAGGTGATGTGCCCACCTTGGCCTCCCAAAGTGCTGGGATTACAGGTGTGAGCCACTGTGTCCGGCCCAGCTAAGAATTTTCTTTTTTTGAGACGGTCCCGCTCTGT
Organism: Symphalangus syndactylus; assembly: GCF_028878055.3. Taxonomy (NCBI): domain Eukaryota; kingdom Metazoa; phylum Chordata; class Mammalia; order Primates; family Hylobatidae; genus Symphalangus; species Symphalangus syndactylus. Next base: position 25,990,461 of record NC_072442.2, on the reverse strand, counting down.
CGCCCAGGCTGGAGTGCAATGGCGTGGTCTTGGCTCACTGCAGCCTCCGCCTCCTAGGTTCAAGCGATTCTCCTGCCTCGGCCTCCCAAGTAGCTAGGATTGCAGGCGCCCGTCACCACACCAGGCTAATTTTTGTATTTTAGTAGAGACGGGGTTTCACCATGTTGGCCAGGCCGGTCTTGAACTCCTGACCTCAGGTGATCCACCCACCTCGGCCTCCCAAAGTGCTGAAATTACAGGTGTGAGCCCCCACACCTAGCCCCACCTAAGAATTTTCTGATGGTGCAAGTCATCTAATAGTGGGAAGGACTGGCCGCCTCCTTCAGTAATGAGCTCTCCACCCCTGGAGTTGAAGCAGAGAGACTGGGTGCCCATTTGTCGTGGCTGCAGTAGGAGGGCTCGCTCCTTGCCTGGTAGGAGGCTGACCAGCGGTCTTCTGTAGTCCTTACAGACTGGTCCTCTGTGAAGCTCTTGGTCTCCTGGATGTCTCTCATCAGCTCCTTTCCTTAGCCTCATTCTTTTTCCTCTATCTCCCTCCCAGGCCTGAAGACGGAAGAAGGGAGTGTCAGAGGCGCCCTGCCAGCTGTGTCATCTCCCCTGGCTCCAGTTTCACCCTCATCACCCACCACACATCATGGGGAGCTGGAGCCGTCATTCTCCCCCAACACGGAGCCCCAGATTGGGCCTGAGGAAGCCATGGAGAGGCTGCAGGTGGGAAGCTGGAGCTGGCAAGGGCTGGGGGTCTGGGCGTTCCTGGGAGTTCACTTCTCCAAAGTCAAGCTTGAAAAAGAAGGAATTCTAGGAGTAGCGTGGCCCCAGGGTAGGTTGTCCCTACCCTGGGTCTGCTTGTCCCAGACCATCCTGAAACCTACCCACCCTTAGGCCCCCAGGAGACAGAGAAGATTATAGCTGAGCTGAACGAGATGTGGGAGGAGAAGCTACGCAAGACAGAAGCCCTGAGAATGGAGAGGTGTGAGGGCCGACAGCTGGGGTCCTGGGAGGAGCTGGAGGCTGTGGGGGAGGTCAGGCCCCACAGGGAAGGAGGTCACAGGCAGTGAAGGTAAGACTGACAGTTGCCTCCCCTCTGCCTACAGAGAAGCATTGCTGGCTGAGATGGGGGTGGCCGTCCGGGAGGATGGGGGAACTGTGGGCGTCTTCTCTCCAAAGAAGGTGAGTGAGGAATCGGGCGAGGAGGCCTAGAGAGCTCACTGGATGCTTAGAAGAGAGGCAGCGGGTGCAAGGTAGTGAGTGCTGTCCCTGATCACTCCCTTTGAGGTCCCCGGCTTGTCCGTCCATCATTTCTGTCCCCTCCGCTGCCACCTCCTCTCTGTGTTGTCTAGTCATCCCTGCCTTCTCCCTCCAGCCACTTGACAGTCAGCCTCAGGAGAGGGAGAGGACCTGGGAAATCGGAGGTTGGTTGGGATAGAGACTGAGGCACTGTGCATGCTTTTGTATCATTTGTGTTTTGTATTCTGTGCATACTCAGCTAGCTAAAGAAATCTATTTTTCAAAAGGATAACTTGGGAAGACAAGACTAAAGGGAATAGAGGAGGCGTGAGCCCTGCATTGTAAGACAGTGGTTACCAGTGCAGCGAGAGGTTGGTTATAGATGGAGGCACCTGTGTAGCTTGGAGCTATGCCGCAACTGGTTTCCTAGAGAAGGTGATTTGGACAGTGGAACCTGAAAGGTGGACAGGACTTGGGGGGTATGGAGGAGTAGGGCCACCATGAGGTTGAACAGCATGGGGTATGTGTTGGGGTGAGTGGGACACGCCAGTGCTTGACACGTGCCTGCTGCCAGGTTTTAGGTGCCTAATAAATCTTTGCTGAAAGGAAGGAAGGAGCAGGGCAGGAGAGGTCAGGCTCAGGTGGAGGCAGAAAGATACTCCAAATATTAATAACCATCCGGCACAGGGACTGACCAGTCAGAAAGGGCACTGGCTATAGACAGCCAGCACCGCTGTACCGCTGCATACCAATGAAGGGATGGTGCAGAGGCCAGTTTGAGCAGAGCATGAACTTCCAGTTCCACCAGGGAACCAGCCCAGCCTGTCTGGACCATGGTGTGAAGCAGCAGAGGATCAGGCCCTAAGTCAGATACACTGTGCTCTGAGCCAGACAGGGTCACTGGGGGCTGCCTGGAAGAGGTGATGCGTTACCAGAACAAGGCTTCTCTCTATTTTGTAAAGTCAGGTCCATCTGGGGGACTAAGCAAGCAGGGATCACTGAACCCCTGTTCTGAAAAGGGGAGAGGGGTTTTGTCTTGCCTGGCCCAAGCCACAGTGAGGGAGTGAGAGAGCTGTGGGCAGCAGGCCAGGCTGCTTGTCTGGGGTCTTGTCTGGGGCTTTGGGGTCCTTCTGAGGGAGCCAGACTCTTCTGGGACCCAGCCACACCGAGGTGGAAAGAGGGGCTACAAGATGCCCTCAGTATGGCTTCCAGCCACCTTTGTATACCTGGAGCTGGGCCGCTTCCACCACGGTTGCAAGGATGGAGAAAAAGCAGAAAGGAGTGGGGAGACTGGTGGGGTGGAGGTTTCTTCCTTGGAGAGCTGGCAGAGATGCCACCTGCCAAAGCCTGGAGACCAAAAGAGGGGGTTCTTGTTTTAATTGTTCTTACAAAGATAATACACACCAGAGAGGACATTCTAATAGTTCTAAAAGGTGTGTACAGTGAGAAGTTACGTC